>NC_092356.1:64960283-65285199 GCF_963676685.1 Mytilus edulis
CTAGTCTATTTACAAAACTTTTACCACAATTTACACAAAATGTATGTTTCTTTCTTATGTTCAATGTATACATGTATACATATTTTAAATAGCGCTACTGACTATAGTTCCGTAACTTTCTACCAGGCGTATGTATACACGAATCGTCGACAAGTGCGCACATTTTTTTAGATCAATAATTCTGGTATGTTCCAATCTGTCCTAAACTATTGACAACGAGTATATATTACATTTTCCCAAATTAACCCTTGGAAAAATATGTAAATAGATTTGTATTTCTTCAATTATTTTTTTTTGTATTATTTTTTTTATAAATAATATTCTTTACACCAGTAATGTTATTTATAAACAAGCGTATGAGTTCAGTAATGACTAGTATATTATATCACTTTCGGACACGCAAGACAAAAATGTATATTATACATGCACCTGATAGTTCAAAATGGAAAGTTATAAGTAACGGTCGTGTACACTGATCAATACCTACAGAAGTGAAACGATGCATGAACTTGCAAGCCCGCCGGACAGGAAATCGATTGAATACCTGGACGTGTCACCTTACACCCCTTCCAATACCTTTGGGAGTAATACCTTTAGCCATGCTGGTGATCAGATGAGGGAAGATCCGAATTTATTTAAATAAAGTTTATTACTTGAAAGAATTATGAACGAATTAGATTTTCGAAAACAATTTCCACGGAACACTTATTTATCATTTTATGATTTGAACTTTGACTTTTTAACTAATTACAATATTATCAGTTTAAAAATAACAGACTATATGGTTATTTAAAAATATAAGACTATTTTCCGTATCAAGTTAGTCAGTCAGATAAAACAACCGTACGATTGACAAGATATCGACACGCAATTACGACTACATCGTTTACTGTAGTTTTGTTCCTTTGTGGTTTATTGACATATCGTGATTTTTCATCGGAGAAGGTGACAAGATGGCGGAGAGTAGAGAACTGATACTCAAAATTTAAAATCGATGGTGATCTCTTATTTAGCGGAATAAAACTTTAATATCTATAAATTTGAGCATTTTTATACAGAATGGACATAATATCAATTTTTGATTTTTTTGCGAAGTTTCCCTTTAATATTTTTTTAAAGCATTTCCAATAAAAAAATCTACCAAACAGAATTCAATGATCAGATCATGAGTCAACAAGAAATTATTCATTTAAATGATTTTAAATCAAATCATCATGTTATGCATTTGTATGATTTGTTTGTGAGGTAATATCATGTTATAATTACTGCAAATTCTGATATTTTTCCGTTTGGTAATTAATAACAAAAGCAGTGAAGATATATATCCATATCATTATTAGATATAAATCTAAGTAACCCATATCCACTTAAATAAAAATATTCAATAACCATCATAACACAAAGAGAAAATACAAATGTTTGACAACTCAAAATTCCTGAAATACAAGGGACTTAGCTGACAAAAACAATGATAAAAAAGTGTGAAAATATACTGACAAGATCTCACATGAATATATACTGTAAATTGAGTATTTATCTTGTAATCTGCTGAATTTTAGTTTCTAGAAAAGCACAACCAAAGCTTAATATATTTAATAAGTTACAGCAAAATTGCATTTAAAAAGAATAGCTATTTGTAGTGTTTTAAATGAGAATAAAATTTATTAATATATGTATATGTTACATGATTTAATTGTTAATAAAAAAAATGTAAACCATTTATTACATACATATGTACAATTTGTAACTTAAAATTTGTGATTGTCTTAATCAAGATTTGAGTGCATAGATGACACCTTTGAGTTGAAAGAATGAATATTTTATTTGCAAAAGCATATAGAACATGCTATGGCAATACATAATATATAGATAATGTGACAAAATACTGGTAACAGAGAACAATACAATAATAACATACATGTTGTAGCTAACCAATAATATCAGATCTAGCTTTCCATGCACTCTTCAAATAGTTACAGAGCTTTTAACAAACAAAATAGTTTAAAAATAGTAGGCCATGAACAATAATAGCGTGACAAAAACAATATTCTAATTGCCCTATATGCTGGACATACCAATACAAAATGGAATTCATTCTCAACACATTGCATATCACAACATACACAAAGACGCATTTCTCTTGGTATATCAGAGAAGCGACCAACTTCAACATTAAGTTTCAATGTACCACTTCGTAGTTTTGTAAGAATGTTAATATTATTAATGTGGCTAAAATAATTTTCAAGACAAAAGTCGAACTTTATACACACTTAATTTCTCACAGTCACATATATCTGCTGACCATTTTTGTAGATATTGGTCTTTAATGCGTGTCTTTATAACATCAAACGATATATCAATATTATTCTGATCAATCCAAATATGGTTCATTCCAAGACTAAATAAAAAATCACACACATTAGAGTTAGTCATGAATACCTGTCAGTGTGAATTAAATACCCTCTCTTTTCAGACTTTAATCAAGTCCTTTGAAGTATGTGATCTGCCTGTGAGAGCTGCTGCATTTGTTCCTAGGAAGAACTGGATAATCACGGGATCTGTAAGTTATTTATTGTTGTGTCAAGACACTATAGACACAGTACAGAGAAATTGAAGGTCAATATAAAAAATAAAGAGATGTGATATGATTGCCAATGAGACAACTATCCACAAAAGTTCAAATAAAATGGATCTAAGTGATTATAGGCACCGGTACAGCCTTCAAGGCGTAGTTAATAAGAAAACCATTTACCAAAAAATAATTATGACATGGAAACCAACAACAACCACTGAATTACAGACTCTTGACTGGGGACAAGCACATAAAAAATGTGGCGGTGTTTAACATGTTTGTGTGAGTTTAACACTCCTTACCTGCGACAACACAACATAAGAAACTAATATAAAAATCAACTGAAATGGTAATGTCTACTATAGTCAAAGTTAATTTTAAAAGGAACATAGAAAATGTTTAGAAAGACCATAGGGAATTGATGATTGGATTGATTTCACCAGAAAGTTCCATAGTAAGTTGATTAGATGGCATACAAACATATAAACATTCAGCGATGGTACTTAGTTTTCATTAAAATAATGTGGAAAGTCACATTTCTTACTTCTTTTCTGAATCTACATGACCATTTTAATCAATTTTAGTATGAATGATGACTGGAAGAGGGTGGTAAAGGGGGGGGGGGGGGGGTGCTTGCACGAAAAAAACGTAAAATAAGACATAATTTCACGTTGAACGTGAAATAATTTCTGTAATGAACGTTGCACGAAAATTAAATACTTTTATTTGAACCTTTTGTGACTGAGTCACTGTCTTCTTGTATATATATATATTAACTCTTTGTTTTACTTGATATTCCCGATTTAGTATACACATTTATGATATAATTGATTTACGGCTTTTAAAAAAGTATTTCTTGACGATCCCTGCCAAGTGTTTGAATTTTATTTGAAAAATACCGAGCACGCAAAATAAGACTTTGAACATCATGATGCACGTAAAATTAACTAAGCAGAACATGTTGAACGAGGCACCCGTCTTGAACGACTGAACGTCAAATAAAAAAGTAAAAACATGTTGAACGTGAAATAAAAATCGGCAATCACGTTGCACGAAAATAACCCTTTACCACCCTCCTGGAAGGCCCTCTTAATTTTTTATGCCCCACCTACGATAGTAGAGGGGCATTATGTTTTCTGGTCTGTGCGTCCGTTCGTCTGTCTGTTCGTTCGTTCGTCCGTCTGTCCCGCTTCAGGTTAAAGTTTTTGGTCAAGGTAGTTTTTGATGAAGTTGAAGTCCAATCGACTTCAAACTAAGTATACATGTTCCCTATGATATGATCTTTTTAATTTTAATGCCAAATTAGAGGGTTTACGCCAATTTCACGGTCCACTGAACATAGAAAATGATAGTGCGAGTGGGGCATTTGTGTACTGGGGACACATTCTTGTTTTCTTCTAAAATGACTGGAAGAAAAACATTGCAGCAAAGTCTTTTTTTGGAGATTATGCAAATTCTATAGTTTTGAAAAAATGTTGAATGATTTGAAACTTAATGAGATTGATGTAAACAAAATGGTAAGTAACACATGTGTTACTTAGCTTTTTACATGTTTTATAATACATGTATATATATTTTCCTTTTAAGATTAACTTATTTCAATTTTAGTTTCTTGTGTACAATTTGGAAATTAGTATAGCGTTCATTATCACTGGACTAGTATATATTTGTTTAGGGGCCAGCTGAAGGACGCCTCCGGGTGCGGGAATTTCTCGCTACATTGAAGACCTGTTGGTGACCCTCTGCTGTTGTTTTTTATTTGGTCGGGTTGTTGTCTCTTTGACACATTCCCCATTTCCATTCTCAATTTTATTTGCCATGTGTAATCAATATACTCTCCTTTGAGTCCCAAGTCTACCAGATAGATTAGAATATTGGGGTTATAAACTGCTACTCAAATGTAAAAAGCCTTTAAAAGGTTCACAGTTTGCTTAATGGATAATTTCATGAAGAAGAAAACAGAATATGCTATTAATAACTTGATTATTGAATTTGTTTATTTTCTCTCATTGTAGGATGATATGCATGTCAGATGTTATAACTACAATACACTAGAGAGGGTACATCAGTTTGAAGCCCATTCAGACTACATTAGAGCTATCACAGTTCATCCTACTCAGCCTTTCATCTTAACCAGCAGTGGTAAGTTTATTTTAGGGTCCATCACTATAATCTAAACTAGTTCCATCGTTATGTTTATATGCTAATCAAAGTTCTTCATTTTGAAGCCCATTCAGATTTTCATAAGGTTTTCATCAGAAACTTGCTAGGGTTAATATAATAGACATGCTAGAGAAAGTCTATCTATTAGAAGCTTATTCATTTCATGACATTAGGCCTAGTAGTAACATTTCATCCTATATAACCCTTTAGATTTCAATTCAAACAGTAGTTACTTCGTGATAAGACACTGAGACCAGAGAGAGACAATCTGTAGACAATAGAGAGTGATATAGTTGGTTTTGTTAGTTCGATAGCAGTCCATCCTACAGAACCCATTGTCTAGATCAACAACTTAAAGTTTTTTAAAAGGACGTATGACTAAAGAGGATCAGTGGCTTAAGGTCTACCTGTATCAATTTGAGGCATGTTAAAGTTTACAATTTTTGAACTATTTAATATTTAGCTGTTATGACATTGAGGATATGGACAATGACACAGGTTTCTTATTTTAAATGGTTACACTCATTGTATATATGGTTACTTTCTTATCTCAGATGATATGTTGATTAAGTTGTGGGACATTCATTGTATATATGGTTAATTTGTTATTTCAGATGATATGTTGATCAAGTTGTGGGACTGGGACAAGAAATGGACATGCACACAAGTGTTTGAAGGACATACTCATTATGTGATGCAGATTGTAGTGAACCCTAAAGACAACAATACTTTTGCCAGTGCCTCTTTAGACAGAACAGTCAAGGTAATTCATCCTTCAGGCAACAAAACATGTGTTCGTGATTCAAAAGGCAGCAATTATAACATAATCGTGTTAAAAAATAATCTGAATTGATTATTATGAGGTGTTTCTGGACTTGAGAAGTTCCAGTTCTCATGCGAACTTTTTCATTTGATAATTTCTGTGTTGATTTTTTTTTTAACATAAATATATTATAAAAATAAAATAAGTGTGAACATTTCAAAATTGTTTACAAATAGTTGTTATTTTCTGGGAAACACATGATAAATGAAATACTTATGCTTACAATAACATTAACTTTTATAGGTATGGCAACTAGGATCTCCAACACCAAACTTTACCCTGGAAGGTCATGAGAAGGGAGTTAACTGTGTTGATTATTATTCAGGGGGAGATAAACCTTACTTAATATCAGGAGCAGATGACCGATTGATCAAAATATGGGATTATCAGGTAAATTAACAAATGATAAAGAGAAAAACAAAATGAAAGTATATTTGAATTGGACAAGTCTTCAAATTTTTCCTATGATTAGCTAACTGTAATTAATGTTTGAAATTTAAAAATTCAGAAGGGTATAGAAATATAAATAAATTAATAAACCAGGATGATGTGTTACAAAAACAATTTTACTCATCCTTCAGGGAATCCATCTTGTCTCGGGCCAGTTGTTTGAATAAAAGTTTAGGTTTGGAAGAGTCAATTTAAGATACCTGACATTTACAAAAATATGCATTGAGTTATTGTGTGATTATAGTTGAGGGCAGGTGCCCTATACATAATATAAAATATTTCAAGGTCACTGTGTGGTCCCAATAAAGGGATGATGCCATATCCATGAGGCAATTCACCTAGAGGTCATTTCATGATCCCAAATTATGGCAAAGCTTCTTTAAAACTATAAACCAACACACATTTAGAGGTTGCAAAATTTATACTCTTACAAGTCTATTCAATGTGTACATTAATTCAACAGAAACAAACAGATATTTTAAAACGACATCAAATTATTAGACCGAAATAAACATGTAGAGTTTAAAAATACATTCATGGAGAGACAAGCAAAAAATAAAATATACCTGTTTCTGATATCCAATATCAATATCCAATATAAACATGATAAAGAATGTTTTTCCCTTAACCCATTCGCAGATGAGTTCCAGTTTACCGGGATTCACGCTTCCGACAGCTGACGATGAGTCCCGTTTTACCGGGATCGGAATACCTCTTTTATATTTCCCGCTCAGAACAGTGCAAACATGAGTTATCTTTCTTTGATGAATACCTTGATGAAAGTGTAAACATGACGCTTCCGTTTGTTGAAAACCGTGTCAAAATCCGAGTAAATTTACGGAATTTACGAGATTTTGAAATGAGGGAACATGTTTTTTGAAAGAATATGGAAGAATTGAAGCCAAACTAGTATACTTTTTTGACATAGAATGTCGTTTTATGTACCAAACACTTGGAATGGACATTGTTCAATGTGAGGAATTTGTACAGCCTAATTTTGTCGTTTTGGGTTTAAAAAATTACGATTTGGGGTCAAAGAGCAGGATTTTGAGAATTTCACCTAGATAATGCCGAAAATTTGAATATTTTATGAAGAAAAAATTATCAAACCATAAAAAAAACTGTGAACATGGTGTTAGTGAATGAAATAAATACACAAATATCTACAAACAAGTTTTTATTGACATTTATTATGAAGATCTCCCACTTGAGTAATAGTAGCCATCGTCTCAGAGTTGCTTCTGTCTGGGCAGCAATCGGTGAAAGGGTTAACCTAATAATTTTATTGCATTTTTAAAACACATTTAAAGGGTAAAGTGATCTTTTACAGAATAAAACCTGTGTACAGACCTTAGAAGGACATGCACAGAACATTTCAGCAGTCAGATTCCATCCAGAATTACCCATAATTCTCACTGGCAGTGAAGATGGTTTGTAAAATAATATTATAGAAAACTGTGATAAAAACAAAACTTTAAAAAATATGTAGCATTTTATTATTCATGAAAGAATTTTTTATTTTTATGGTTTTATGTTTCTTTGTACTAGAGTTCTGTTGAATTGATTGATTTTTAAAAAAAAATATTCTGAAATGGGAGACAACTCAAAGAATTAGAATATTTTATAGAGATTATTTTGGGTTACAATCATTCCAGACCTCACACACCATTCATTCGTTAATAGCAAAAGAGACAAAAATTGTGGTTAGATGATCTTGAATTAATTCAATTATTAAGGTCATCTGAACTTAGGTCTGAACCTTTAAACGATTCATGTAATTTTGAAGGAATGCCACATTATGATGCAAGGATTCTAACTGTTTCATTTTGAAAAATAAAAAAAAGTCTGGTGTGAGGTAAACAATTGAAACCTAACATTAAATTCTAAACAAAATCAACATCAAGATACAGTAATTCAGTGATTTGTAATATACCTGTTTTCAGGCACTGTTAGGGTATGGCATGCCAATACATACAGACTGGAGAGTACATTAAACTATGGATTAGAGAGAGTGTGGACCATTGCCTGTCAGAGGGGATCCAATAATGTAGCGTTAGGGTATGATGAAGGCAGTATCATGATTAAAGTAAGAATCTATTTGACAATTAATTTCTCGAATAATATTATCTGATCATCTTGTTATAAGATTGTACATTTTATTTGTTACTGTGTAAAAAAGAAATCACTATAAAATTTGATTTCAATTCATCAGTTTGAAAATCTTTTCAATTACTGTAAACAGGGAAATTTTCGCGGCAGTTTAATTTTCGCGGTAAGACTTGAAACGCAAAAATAAAACAACAGCGAGAATTTCAAGGAAACTCTATTCATAAAACGATTACCATACTTGCATACGTATATGATTAGGATATATATGTAAAGGACCACTGTATAACACGGATTTTTCATACGACAGATAGAAACCTTGAATCGTAACTGTATTTCTTAATGAAAAGCAATATTTGAAATCATGACTAACTCAAGTTAATCTCATTAGCATTGAAGACATCTCTAGCAAGCGGCCATAACGGATATTGTTATGAAAACAACACTTGTTACAAATATGTTAATGACGCCTGTCAATCAGTTATAAAAGTCTAACCTGGTTGAATCTGATCAATCAGTTCAAAAGATCGAATAATTAGCTTCAATACTGACAGCATTTAATTCATTCTTAATAAGGTTTTCTTTTCTCTTATTGTGCATGAGCTTTTACAAGCAGACAGGACACAAGTTTTAGTCTCTTTTAACATTAATGGACCGAAAACAAAAGATTTCTAATTGATTTTATCACTTGATTTACTATACATGTAAAGCTTTATATATCCCTTACGAAAAAATATATATAGGCCGCAGGGTCATTCAAATTGAAGTATGAAAATAATTCATGCAAACATTTGTAAATTAAATTTTTTTGATTCATTTAAAGACTTTTCTACGAAACTGATAAATTTTTATCCAAAAAAAAAAGATTCCTAATATTTTTTTACAACATTAATGAAAAAATAAATATTCTTTATTAACAGTTAGGAAGAGAAGAACCTGCTATGTCTATGGACAGTAGTGGTAAAATCATCTGGGCCAAACATTCTGAGATACAACAGGCCAACATCAAAGCTATAGCAGACCAAGAAATCAAAGACGGAGAAAGGCTACCACTGGCTGTTAAAGATATGGGAAGTTGTGAAATCTACCCACAAACCATTGCTCACAACCCCAATGGAAGGTAACTGTATGAACAAACTATTGCTCATAATATAAACTACTGTAAATTCAGAAACTATTGCGATGTTT
This sequence comes from Mytilus edulis, assembly GCF_963676685.1. NCBI lineage: Eukaryota > Metazoa > Mollusca > Bivalvia > Mytilida > Mytilidae > Mytilus > Mytilus edulis. Next base: position 64,969,586 of record NC_092356.1, read on the forward strand.
TTATTAATGCAAAATATGTGACGGTTTTAATAAAGATATATATACAATCACAATCATTTAAACTCACATTTTGAATTAAACATAGAATTGCATTTAAGTCCTAAATGACGAAATCACAAAAAATAAATGCACTCTATGATTTCTGAATTTACACTAAAGTTTACAATTGCTAACAGTTAATCATATATATCCACAATTGATATAATTAAAATTCAATATGGAGTAAACTTCAATATAGATCAATCCAAAAACACAAATGACAAGTAATCACTTGTGATGAAATGAGAAGACCAATGCACTGATAAATGATGAAACAATAAACAAAAAACCGATATGACAAACAGCAACCAACTGCTGAAAATTGTCTATTTGTTTGTGTATAAAAAAAACTATTTCTGACCTCGTCTATTAGTACTTTCATCATTTTGATTTTCTTTCAGATTTGTGGTTGTTTGTGGAGATGGAGAATATATAATATATACAGCTATGGCTCTAAGAAACAAAAGTTTTGGTTCAGCTCAGGAGTTTATCTGGAGTAATGACTCATCAGTGTATGCCATTAGAGAAAGTTCTAGCATGCTGAAAATTTACAAAAATTTCAAAGAGCAAAAGGCTTTCAAGCCTGACTTTGGAGCTGAAGGTAATTTATTAATAATATATATTCTCTCTCAGATAATAAGATATAAGCTTAATACTTTTAAGATCAGCTTTATAAACTGTCTGTCAAAAAGATCTTAATGTGAATTTTGAAGTAGCTTTAGTTATTTTTTTTATCAAGAATTTTTGGCTATAGTATAATTGTCCTTCAAGGAAGTTATCAAGTCATTAGGGAGTCAATTTGTCTGTATGTTGTGCACAAAGTGACTGTTAATTAAGAACTTTAAAGACCTGCTACAGTAAAATTTATTTTTCAATTTTTAGTGAAAATGATATGAAAGATGTAAGTATCTGAATATGTAGATATCTATGAATCTATTTCATGTTTTAGGTCTTTATGGAGGAAATATGTTAGGAGTAAGATCTGTGAGTGGACTGGCATTTTATGACTGGGATACAACAGAATTAGTCAGAAGGATTGAGATCACACCTAAAAATGTAAGTTACTTTGAAGCAAGATGTGTAAGTAGACCAGCACTATGTGTACCATCAGCCTAGTAAATAGTCAGCGCTTTAAAAGTTTACATGATTTGAAAGATACATTTTTGTCTGTGAATTTACACTCTTTAAATTCCTTGCTATTGTTTTCAAACAAAGGTTGTGATGGTTTATCTCCTTTGTTTTATATGGTCTTAAACATTTTATATATTTGGCACTCCATGCATTCAGCTTTATATGGCTGTTCAAGAATTAAACACATAAGAGATACTACTGTGGATTCATTATTATTCGTTGGATTTAATTTTCGTGGATTTCGTGGGAACAGGTAAACCACGAAACTAAATGTTCAACTAATAGCAAATTTTCTATAGGCTTGTAAGCAGATTTCAGCAAAAACATGAAATTAAATATCCACAAACATGCAAGTATTTCTTAATCCACGAAATTTGGTACCCATGAAAATAAATGAATCCACAGTATTAAAAGATGCAGACCACCCATAAATTAAATAACATTTTAATTTTAGAGTCTTACAAAAGTGTGAGAAAAAACAACCAAATTTGGTTAATTTTTGGTGCCTCCCATCATCCCTGTGGTAAACTTTTGAACAGTTTTATTTTATTGAAAGTCATCCAGAAATATGAGTCGTGTGCACAGGATCAGTAACTATACACATCCTTTATCTTAACTTTTTGATTTAAAGATATTTTGGAGTGAGAATGGTGAACTGGTTTGTATCACCACAGAGGAATCCTTCTTTATATTGAAATATAACCAGGAAGCAGTAGACAATGCCAGATCTTCTGGAAGTAAAGAGGACATCACAGAGGATGGTATTGAAGATGCTTTTGAGGTACAGATATAAATGATTTATTCTTAAAGTTTTTTCCTGCATGTTTGCAAATTTTCAAAATATATGATATCAAAAAATTAACTATTAAAGGGAAGTAATGTAAAAGTTTCTCAGTTAACCTAAAATTTGTGTTTTACAGTGTCCACCCACTTAAACAAATGAAAAATTTCAAAATTTTGAAAGTTATCTCCCCTTAACACATTTTTTAACTGCAATAAATGACCTTGTTATAAATATTCTGGTTACATGCACATGTTCTATAAATTTATTTATTTTAAGCTTAACCAGAATGGAAAGTAAGAGAATATGGAGTAAAAGGAATATTGATTAGGGGCTAAAATATAAACCACCTTCAGACTTTTAAGTGATGATTCTTCAATGTACACAGAATGGCCACTATTTTAACACATTGTATCAGATTTAACATCTCCATTTTAACTGTTATAATCCAAGTTCAAATTAATATTATATTGTAGGTGATTGGTGAAATAGAAGAAACAGTGAAAACAGGAATCTGGGTTGGAGATTGTTTTATATATACAAACAGTGTAAATAGACTGAATTACTATGTTGGTGGAGAGATCGTCACAGTGGCACATTTAGACAGGTGAGTTTTATTGTAAAATATGTATACATGAACCTAGATTAGAGGCAGAAATATGACCTTGACACAACCTGCCTACTGACCTCTATAAAAGCAGTCATTTAATATTTCCTAGCTGCAGAGAAATTATAACTTGAGCATATTTAGACATTAATAAAGGATGGGGTAAATACAACTCTTTGAAATTCCAATAAGAAAATAACAGCATTTAAATAGTACAGATTTGTCATCACTGATCTTTATTGTGACAGTTTTTCTTGAGCAATTTTTGTGATGAAGTGTTCACACCTTTCAAAAATGCTAAATTGGTTGTAGACCATTTTACCTGTATTAATTTTTAAAACCAGTCTTGTTTTGATGTTTACAAACTTTTGTACATTTAGCTGTCCAAACCTGTGGTAGAAAGGATACTTTTTTTTTAAATGTTGTGCATGCTGAAATGAGAATTGTGAGTTTCTTAATTCAGTGAAATTATTTAAACAGGTGATAACATGAATACTATTTTCCTTATTTCAGAGTGATGTATCTCCTTGGTTACATACCAAAAGACAACAGATTGTATTTAGGTGACAAAGAATTAAATATCGTCAGTTTCTCTCTACTGTTATCTGTGTTAGAATATCAGACTGCTGTTATGAGGAGGGATTTTGAAACAGCTGATAAAGTTTTACCCACAATTCCTAGAGAACACAGAACAAGAGTGGCTCACTTTCTTGAAAAACAGGTAACAATCATAAACCATGTTTTCATATGATAACAACTTTGGAAGACTTTTTGTATAAATTATACTCTTTATTTTTGTATCAATAATACTATGTATAAAGATTGCAAATAACAAACTCATATATGTAAGATCTGTTCATAACACTTATAAAAACTGATTCTCAAAGTTCCTTTCATGCTAATTTTTTTGAATTTCAGGGATTTAAATCACAAGCTATGGCAGTAACCTATGACCCTGAACATAAGTTTGAGTTGGCGTTACAGTTGGGAGAATTAAAAGCTGCTTATGAAATAGCCAAAGAAACAGAGGTAAATTATGTCATCTTTTTTTATCTATGGAAGACATAATTTGTTACGAAAATAAAGAAATCTATCCTGAATACAAATAACTTGAAACTTTCTACTCAAGACTTTTGTGTTTTGATTTCTGAGAAAATAACTTAAATTACAAAACATGTGTCTGATAATATGAATGACTTATTAAAGTTTTGCAATGAGAATGAGAAAGATGGAAGGGTAACACTTAATGCTCCCATTATCTACAGATGGGGCATTCAAGATAAATTTAGGTCTTTGGTTGAAGCTGACAACTCCAATAAATAAAATGTTGTCAATATCTTAAATTTACAATGTTTTTCAATTTTACAACTGGGTTTAAGTATTCTTGCTTATTTCAATAAGAAACTATTTTGTTGTCAAATACACATTAGACTTGGGTAATATTTATTCTAATTCTTGATATTTTTCCAGAGTGAACAAAAATGGAAACAGTTGGCTGAGTTAGCCATTAGTAAATGTGAGTTTGGACTGGCCCAGGAATGTCTACACAATGCCAACGACTATGGTGGTCTCTTACTTCTTGCCACCTCGGCAGGAAATGTTGGCATGGTGGCCAAACTTGCACAGACAGCTGAAAAATCTGGACAAAATAATGTGGCATTCTTATCGTACTTCTCACTGGGAAGGTAGGTGAAGATAGAATTAAGGAGGGTGAAAGGAACTAGATATTGAAGTCATATGGTGGCCTATACATGCTTACTACCACTTTTAACTCCGGTGGATAGTTGTCTCATTGGCAATCATACCACATCTCCTCATTTTAATAGGGTTGGAGCATGAAATTATATGTAGATATTTTGGTCAGGTTTTATTATAATTCTATTGAGGATTTCCATATAATGTCATTAATATTTTACAATATCTAAAACAAATAAAACTGTCAATATATGTTGGACTCATTTGAAATACAAAGAAATAATTGAAATTTCTCAAATGAAAAAAAATGGAAGATTCCCCCAAATATGATTGTCATTTTCATCTAATTGATACGAAGATTTGTTCAATTTGCATATGTAAGGAGTATCAACTTAAACTTGTGACTATAACATTACACTATTTTATTTCAGATTGGAAGAGTGTTTAGAGGTTTTGATAAACACAGGGAGATTACCTGAAGCTGCGTTCTTCTCCAGAACATACCTACCTAGTCAAGTCTCCAGGTAACAAGCTTATCGTAATCAAATCTGGAAATTTTATTTTATTCTATGCAGATTTCATTCATGTACACAGAAAATCTGTTCGAAAAAAATTACTAGCTTTATTATGTCCCATCTACATTTGTTGTGCATTATTATTTCCTGTTAGTCCTGCTTCTGGATAAAGATAAGGTTTAATGTAGTTAACCATAAAGAGGTCACATCATCTTGGAATTAAGTATGTGAACGTTTTAAAATATATGTCAAATTAGGTAAAAGCAGATTTTTTGATTCATTGAAAATATAAATTAGATAGTCGTGCATGATACAATTTACTTCAAACATAATATAGTTTTATTTTTTTGGAATAAACAAGGTAATTAATAAGGTAAGAAAACTGTAGTGTTATTTAAGGGGATAGACCTTGGTTCAGGGAGATAACTCTTTAAATCAGTTATGCGTTTGTAAAAGTCAAGTTTCGTCAATGAATTTTAAGCATTTACCTGAAACAGATTGGAAATAATCTATGTATCCAAGAAGCTTAGAACATATTTATGAAAATGGCTGACACAAACGTACTGATGATTTTCAGAGTTATTTCCCTTAACCTAGGTCTACCTTCTTAAAGTTGTGTATAAAAGAGATAACATCAGTTAGACAGCTATTCAAAGTTTTTAATTATCAATAGACATATAGGGGTCAACATACAATACAGTCTTCACAAATATTCCATGTTAAAGTTCGGTTCTTTTACATAATTTTCTAGTAGTAATATGTGAATCTTAAAACTGTTTACCACAATTGTACAGACCTGAATAAATATATTTTTAATTTGTTACGATCAGATATGAAATTAAAAATATTAAACTTATACACTAATTAATAAATGTTGTTTCCTTTTCAGGGTTGTACAATTATGGCGAGAGAATTTAGGCAGTGTAAACAACAAGGCAGCTAATTCATTGGCTGATCCAGAGGAATATGAGAACTTGTTCCCTGGCTTTGTTGAGGCACAAAAAACAGAACAGTTTCTACGACCACAAAGAAAAAGTTTAATACCAGCTAATAAATACCCACAAGTTCCTGTAAGTTTTTATTTATTGTTGATTGGAGGCAAGATGTTTGTATCCATTGGTTTACTTTCAGCTTCATTAAGTCCCTTGTTACAAATTAGGACAAAAGATTTTAGTTCTATGAGTTGTGGACTAGTCTTTCATGTTTTATTATTCCAATAAATTGTTATGAGTCTCAATGTCTTGAAAAATTATGAAAAGTGAGACTTCATAATATTGCAAACAAAATACAGGTTAATCATATGAATAAAGTAAAATAAAAAAAACCCACTGAACTCCAGGTAAAATACAAAATGGAAAGTCCCTAATCAAATGGCCAAATCAAAAGCTCACATTCATTTCATGATTGGATAACAACTTTCATATTCCTGACTTGATAATTGCAATGATTACGATGAACATATTCATGTACATATTTTGCACTCTTGCTGTACCTAAGTATCTGCAATGGTTATGAGAATAAAGATATTGAACAGATATATCATGTTAAGGAGGGGTATTTGCGAAAAATACCAGTCGAGAGAATGTTAAATTTCTCGAGCCGTAAGGCGAGGGAAATTCATTCTCAAGACTGGTATTTTTCGCAAATACCCCTCAAGAACATGCTATATCTGTTTAATTACACCGTATGTCTAAAACGCATTGATGATCGTGACGTTACAAGCGTCCAGTCGGATAGAGTATTTTTTGGCAAATACCACGGCAGAGAGGGTAAAAAAGGCATATCCTTTTTGCATATACCCCGGCAACGTTAAAAATGAACGATATTCATTTGATAGCAGTAAATTGGTGAAAAATACACTGGCTATCAACCAATCAAAACCCAGGATTCCTACATAAGGTGTAATTATAGATTGAAACCAGTCATGTTTTACCTTAATACATTGTTAAGTGTTGTACATTATGGTAGGTGCCAATAGGTATTTTGTATCATAGTTTAGTACACCATATATTAAAAGCAAATGTAGTATGATTGCCAATGAGATAATTATCCACAAGGGACCAAATATAGATCTCTTTTATACAAATCTAATCCTGGCTTAAACCTTGTTAAAGAGTGGCAACTATTACACTTGTTATATTTTTTTCCAGTCTAATCACGAACGTAACCCAGTAGAAGAGATGCAGGCTGCTGAACAAAGTGGTTCATTTGTTTTTGTATCAGATACGTTACAAGAAAACGAAGAGGAGGAGGAGGAGGAGGATTTCAAAGAGGCAGAGGACGTTCCAGTATCTCAAGTTACTCAGGTACGGATGTAATACCATATGTGAAGCTTGGGAGAAAGGGGGAGAGGCAATCATTAATCCAATCTCCATGTCGACATTTTTTTTAATTAGTATGATATTATTGCCAATGAGACAACTTTCCATCAGAGTTTAAATAAAGTGGATGTTAGCAATTATGGTCACCATGCAATCTTCAACAATGAGAAAACTCATATACCATATACTGTGGATTGTTTTCTTTTTGTTGGATACCAATTTTTGTTGGTTTGATGGGTTCAGGTGATTGACAAATTTAAATGTCCAATGAGTTACAAATTTTCTAGAGGCCATATATGTTGCAAAACCATGATATCAAATATCCCAGAAAATACAAGTTTCCCTAAATCCACGAAAATTGATGCCCACAAAATTAAATGAATCCACTATATGTGAAACTGGGGGAAGGGGAGGGGCAATCTACAATCAATTCACTATGTCAACATTCTTATTTGAGGAGTATGATATAATTGCAATAAGACAACTATCAACCTGAGTTCAAATGAAATAGATGTCAGCAGTTATGGTCCAGGCACGGATCCAGAGGGGGGTTCCGGGGGTGGAACCACCCTTTTTTTTTGACGATCAATGCATTTGAATGGGGACGTGTAATTGGAACCCCCCCCCCCCCCTTTGTCCTGGGTTAGGAACCCCCCCTTTTTAAAATGGCTGGATCCGCCCCTGTGGACACCATACACTTCAACAATGAGAAAACCTATATTAATAGCTTTAAAAGGCCCTGACATCATTGACATGACAAAATGTGCAATGTTCAGGAGGGAAAACTAATGACCAGATTTATATAATATAGCAATGTAATTTTAGATAATAAATTAGTTAACATTATAAAATTGAAGCAATTTTGTTGAAATAGTGTACCTATCAGTGGCGGATCCAGAAATTTTCATAAGTGGGGGCCTACTGACTGACCTAAGAGGGGGCCCGCTCCAGTCACGCTTCAGTGATTCCCTATATAAGCAACCAAATTTATTCCCAAAAAGGGGGGCCCGGGCCCCCTGGGCCCCCCCCTAAATCCGCCACTGCCTATGAACCACAACATAAAACATACTGTCTAGGAATTGTTCTACAAGTGTTTTGTTGTATAATTACAGAAGCCTGCTACACCTAAACAAGCTACAGAACCCAAACAGACTACAGAGCCCCCACCTGAACCCTCAGGGAAACCTCTATCACAGGCAGGCATGGATGATATAGAGAAAGAATTAGAACTGGATTTAGAAAATATGAAATTTGATGATGATATAGATACATCTGTAAGTTAATAAAGGATTATTTTTAGCTGTTTGGCAACATATGATAGTACATGTAGTATGTGTAGGATGTCTCAGAAAGTTAGAGCTTGCTTTATAGTAAGAGTAGCTGCCCAGAGTCTAGGGTGACCTTTAAACATTCATATTCGGATATTAAATTTGATGTTTTACCTTTTCGTTATCAGTATCTAGTTTCTTCCATATCAAAGTTTATGGTTATGTTTTCATAAGTTAGAATTTCATTTAACCCAAATATAGATTTGTTGAAGTTCCACATGTTTATTTAGTTGTTACATTTTAGGGAATTGATGACCAAAAAATTTTATCAGAGGTAAGATAGGGCACCTGTTTTCTGCATGGCAGTTTATATTTCTGTAGTTTTAGTTAGTTCTTGTAATGGAGTATTGGATTACTTCCCTTTGTAAAGAGTTCTTCATTATCAAAATGCTGGTCTTTGAGGCACCTGCATTTTAAACAGTTTATTGATCTATTAATGAATATTTTCATTAACAAACATCTTGCTTGGTTGTTGGACAGATCCCTTATTATTATATACTTACTATTTGACCCAGGTTTTGGTGGTTGTTAGACAAATCTCTTTTAACAATGTATTAACAATTGTTATTATTCATTATCATTTGTTCAGAGAAATTAATTAACCTTTACACAATTAATAGTTCTATGTTGAGGATCACCCAAATGAATTTAACCCTTGTTACTCATGATCATGTTTTTATTCAGATTCAAGGAAATGAAATGAACATTTATATGTACCATGTACATTTAAAAACAGTTGCCATTCTACCGCAGTTTTACTATAAAATAACTTTTTGTAAAAATACTTATTTGGTTTATACTCAAGCTTTAGACAAATTCAAAATCACAATTAGGTATAACATAAACAGATCAAAATTTACTGCATTTCAACAATTAATGTTTCTTCAGTAATTTCGAAGCCAAAATGTTTGGGAATCCAGAATCTAATCCCTAATAAAAAATGCTAAAAATAACAAAATAGAACAAAAATCACAGCCAAACCTTGATGAAGATTTAGAGATTTGCCTGAGAAAAATACATCCCTAAATGTTGCCAAAAAAGTTTCCCATATTTTATATTTGAAATTCAAAATTGTAGATTTTGGGTGCTGGATGAATAAATCCCTTATATGTATTACCATCATTATTGATTGATACTTTATATGATATTTATTAATTATTCAAACATATACATAATACTAATTCTCGTCTGGTGCCTGTCAATATTAATGTTGGCTGAGGTATATATTACCTTAGTGTGTTAGGGAATTTAGAGCTAATTTAGAGTAAGACTTTTATTGGCTTGCTTGCTTTGACATCTGCAACCAATATCAATAAGCAGAGTTTAACATGTATATATTATATCTAAATTTGAATGAATGTTATCTCAGTTACAATTGTGCAATATACAAACATAGCAAGCAAGCTAACCAAAGTCTTACTCTACATGCATTAGGAAATTAGTTCTAATGGGAACTTATGTCATGTTCTTCTTGTCACTGTATGTTAAATCTAACCTAACATGTGTTCCTTCTAATGCAATTTAATTTGTAACAACAGTTTTGATTGGATGACATCATAAACTTTAAGGGTGTTTAGTTTTGTAACTAAGAGAAGCCACCATTTTGCACTTAAATACCAGAGAGCATGATATGAAAGGATTGTTCTGAAAATTTCTACTAACAAACTAAATGATGTATTCATATATTTGTGGATCTTATCCACTAATAGATCTATATCATACTTAACTGATTTAATCTCGGCTAGTTTAATATTTATACCCTATACAAACTATACAAAATTTTTTATGCTCCCGCTCTAGCGGAGGGGACATTAAGTTTTACCCAAGTCAGTCTACCGGTATACGTACATACGTTCCAAAATTATTTTCCATTCTCTAAATTGAGTCTGCCTTGACCAAATGTTATGAAACTTATACACAATGCTTATTACCACAAAATTCAGATCAAATTTGGGTAGCCTCTCTTTTAACGTCCCTTTATAATGTTGTATGCAAGCTTGGGCATCATCTGTGTAGTTCTCCATTCATTTTCAATATTCAGATGCAGTTTACAGTTCTTCTATTAAAGCATGCAAAACAACATTGATCAACTTGCTGGCTAAGTTTGCTTGGTTGTTTGCAAACAATAGGTAGGCGGAGTTTCTGTCTGTTTTTATATATACTGGGATTTGATTGGACAATTAGAATTGACATGAAATGAATTTAATGTTTATTGTCCAATCATATTCCAGTAAATAGTAAACAGACTGTAATAGACTAACTACCTGTTGTTTACAAATATAGCAAGCAAGTTAATCAATTGTTTGTTTTGCATCCTTTAATAGAAGAACTGTAATGATTTCCAAATTTATACAAATTTAAGTACTGCAAAATTATGTATGTTTTGCCTTTACTTGTCATTTAAAAATGTACTCTCAACTGTCAAATAATGTATAACTGGACCTTTATTAATATTCATGATTTTTTTGTATTAAAACATCCAGTGTCAGCTGATCATCATTTAACATATGTATATATTTAACCCCAGTGACCTTTAAACCTTTTATGAGCATGAGTAGAAGCTGGTGGATAGCATTGCATTATATTGTATTATATTTTTTCACTGACAACTTAAAAAGAGAATAAATTAGCAACCCAGTTTACTGTTCTTAAATATTTAAATGACTTGCTTATTAAGATTACCTAATATGAAGTGGATTGAATCAGCATAAAATCCAGTTCCCTTTTTTTTTTTACTTAAAAGTATTTTTTGCAACAACTTTAAGCCTCACGTCTCTGATTTTATGTAAAATTAATTCAGCCGCTTGGGTTAGGGATAGTTCATAGAGCAGTTACTAAGTTCATTTACTATGGAAATACTTGTAACAGTTTATTAGAAGGGTCAGTCAGGGTTCACAGACAGGCTGTCGACATCACAATTTAAAATACGATGAAAAGTTTAATTGAAAAAGAACAGTAGATACAGTACAACATTATTAAATACATTTTTCATAAGATTTTTATTCAATTCTCATTCCTGTCGTAAAAAAATAACTTTTAAAAAGGGGAGACCATCAAAATCTTAGTCCCATGAAACTTGCAAAATAATGATAAAAAATACACAAAAGCATTTATCAGTATTTACACTGTAGCAAAAATTTGTATCTTACTGTTGCAAAGATTTCTTCCATTGCAAGGGATTCCTAATCAATTTGTGCTTTAATTTTTAGACATGAAACTGCATTTAAAAACATATGCTGACCACTAAGAAATTTTCATGATACACCATGATACTTTTTCAAATCAAAAACTGTAAATGGATTTTTACAATGTTGTTCCTTTTATGATTTTTTTTGCAATATACAACATAAAGTATGAATTAAATTTTCATTTATGGGAAGAAACTAAGATTTTAATTGGTACATGGCTATTTTAAGAGGGTGGTTTATGAGGGGGGAGGAGGGCTCTGAACATCAAATAACATAAATATCAAGGTAAAAAGTAATAGAAGTTATAACTCAGCCTTTTTCGGAGATCATGCAGTCATTATTAATGGACATGATGACCCTGTGTCCTCTAGTTGCAACTGATTTGAAAGAAAAAGTTTATTCATTAGTTAATATCCTGGGAACACATAATTTAAAACAATCTCGGTCTGACTTTGAATTTAGTCCTGGCTTACTTTTTAATCAATGTGGGACAATCAGGAGAAATTAACAGTACACACATGAAATTTGGAAACTAAGTAAGGTGAAACTCAAAGCAGACACGTCAAACCAAACACGAGAAAACAAGAAATAATACAAAAACACGAAAACACATGAAATATAAAGGCCAAAAACATTGCCTTTAAATAACCCTTTACCAATCTCTTTTAAGATTCCTCTAGCTTGGATTGGAGATTTTATATTGAATTTCTCTTAACAATAACTTTTGATTAGATGTCAAGTGTATTGAAAACCTTTCATAGTTTCGCAGCTGAGATTCTTAATTTGAGATACTTTTTATGTTTATGTCCAGCTTGTAACATTATAAAGTTACAGACTACTTTTGTATTCCATATTTGGAAAGATGGTATATCATACTATATCTATTGTAAAAGTTAATTTTTATATCTTTTCAGGATGTGAATTTAGATGAAGACCTACTGGAGGATTGAACTCTTATAATCATGTGATCAGGAAATGAACCAATCATAGACATTGTTACATTTCACCAATCATTAACATTGTATGACATTTGTTGAAAGAATATTTATTATTAAGTGCTCTGTTATTGTCTTCATATTTTAATGTCATGGAATAATGAATTTCTATTGTGAAATATTTGTTTTTATGTTACAAGACAGAACAAGCTATATTAAGTTAATAATACAACTTGGAATTTGAACCATACTTATTACATTTAGTGCAATAGAAAAGAATGTTGAAGGCTAAAATAAAACTAATCCAATAATTCAACTGTTTTAATACCATATTTACCCAAACGAAGAGAAATTATATGGAACCCTACATTTTATTTTGTAAGACAGCAATTCTTTGCATTAAACCCCTCTGGTTGAAGATGTTACTGCAATATTATTTAAAAAAATCCAGGTTTAATGATTAAAAGTCATTCCCACTTACTTAGATGCTCTTGAAAAAAACTCAGTTGTTTTTGGATGTGTAATAATTATGTATAGTAAAATATTATTAGTGTTTTTAACACTAAAATAAAAATTAGAAAATACTTCAAATTATGAAGAATTTGACATTTGAGATGTTATAAATAGATATTTATTTCTTAGTTTGTTTCTAAACGAGATATTGTATATGATACTGTAATGTGAAAAAGGGGAAGAGTAAAATAAACTATGAAACTTATATTATGTCTTATTATTTATCTTACATAAACAAAACATCTATCTGAACTGAAAATTCATTAGATTAACAAAGAGAAGTCACCATTTTGAATTCTGGAATTTTTGATATGTGAAGGCTTCAATCATAGATATAGTAATGAAGTTCTTCATTATCAAATTTTCTTCCTGTCCTTATTTTTTCCATTTTAATGCATATTATATACAACACCTATTCCATTCTGTATGGTTGCCACGTTGAATAAAATTCTTACTGAATACAAGTGTGTGGATATTCTTTCACGAGCAATGTTCAAATCCTAAAATATGCAAGACAAAAATGTAAACATACCTAAAAAATTTTACTGAATACAGGAAAAGATGCCAAAGATGAGAACTTTTCAGAAATGTTCTCCCACCAAGAAATGAATGAGGCATAGTGTTTTACCAAATTATCTGTCTGTCAGTCCATATTATAAACTATTAGGATTTTGATCTGCAAAAAAGGGCCAATTTCCACTCTATTTATTTCCCATATGGGCTTTTTATACGACTGCAAACAAAATTTGCGTTGTATAATGCTTTCATGTCACCTGCGTCGTAGTATGAGGACGCATTTAGTTTCCAGAATAACTTAAGTTTTAGTTACGGATCTTTATAAATTTATACCAGAACAATAACTTGTGTTTAAGTGTATGAATCTCTCTGAAATTAGACCACAATTTTCCATACCATGAAGGGATGGTTAGTATTGACTTTGGAGGGTTATGGCTCAAAGTGTTTTGTAATTAGGGGCAAAAAAGGGGTAAAAACTTTTTTTTCTGGTCAATGGACAATTAAGACAACTTAAAAGCAGTGAAGGTAGGTAATTCAAAAACAATAAACACAATGTTGGGCATGTTCAGATTTACCTCCCTCACCCTTCTTGTAAATTATGTGTAAAGAAATGTCAGGTTTTGGATTAATTTTTAAAAAAAAGGCGGGTGGTAGTAGTTTTCAATTTTTTTTCTCCAAATTTCTCAAATTCCCAATTTTTAAAAAGTTTGTAGTAGAAATCTTTAATTGCACAAAGTTGTGCAATAGATTTGTAAGAGCTTGACATTTGTTTTGTGTCAGAAACCAATATTATGTTAAAATTTTGATCACAATCTAAATTCAGATCTGTATCGAGCTTAAATGTTGAGTCCATACTTGCCCCAACTGTGCAGGGTTAGACCTCTGCGGTCGTATAAAGCTGAGTCCTGCGGAGCACTTGGTTCCACTCTGTCTGTATATCTGTCCGTCTGTACATCTCAAAATAGTTTTCTTTTCTCTAACTTTAGTTTGCCTCAAACAAATGTTACGAAACTTATACAAAATGCTCATTACCACAAAACATAAATCAAGTCAGAATTTGGGTAGTGTCACTTTTACCATTCTAGAGTTATGCCCCTTTACAAATGGAAAATTTGCTGAAATTTTTGTTTCTGTTCTCTTTACTTTAAATTGCCTGAAAAATGTCAGGTAACTTTATATATTCAATGATTATTTCCACAAAACACAGATCAAGTTTGAATTTGGGTAGTGTTACTTCTACCATTCTTCGATTATGCCCCTTTATATATGGAACAATTGCTGATTATTTTGTTTTTAACCGGATTTTTGTGACAAAAATGTCGGTTATTGATTTGGGGATGTACGGCGGGCGGGCGGCTGGTCGGGCGGGCGGGCGGCAATCAAATGTTGTCCGTGCAATAACTCATGAACCGTTCAACCAAAGCTTTTAAAATTTTAATATGTTGTTACTGACAACTAAATGAAGGTCAAGTTCAATAATGGCGATTTTGACTTTTACCGTTCAGGAGTTATGGTTCTTGAAAGATTGAAAAAAGGTTGTTTCCAGTCGTGTCCCTGCATTTACGCATGAACTGTTCTACCTAAGCTTCCCAAATTTTAATATGTTGTTACTGATGACAAAATGGAGGTCAAGTTCAATAATGGCGATTTTGACTTTTACCGTTCAGGAGTTATGGTTCTTGAAAGATTGAAAAATGGAGTTTCCAGTTGTGTCCGTGCATTTACGCATGAACTGTTCTACCTAAGCTTCCCAAATTTTAATATGTTGTTACTGATGACAAAATGGAGGTCAAGTTCAATAATGACGATTTGGACTTTTACCGTTCAGGAGTTGTGGTTCTTGAAAGATTGAAAAATGGTGTTTCCAGTCGTGTCCGTGCATTTATGCATGAACTGTTTTACCAAAGCTTCCCAAATTTTAATATGTTGTTACTGATGACAAAATAGAGGTCAAGTTCAATAATGACGATTTTGACGTTTACCATTCAGGAGTTATGGTTCTTGAAAGATTGAAAAATGGTGTTTCCAGTCGTGTCCGTGCATTTTCTCATGAACCGTTCAACCAAAGCTTTTAAAATTTTAATATGTTGTTACTGACAACTAAATGAAGGTCAAGTTCAATAATGGCGATTTTGACTTTTACCGTTCAGGAGTTATGGTTCTTGAAAGATTGAAAAAAGGTTGTTTCCAGTCGTGTCCCTGCATTTACGCATGAACTGTTCTACCTAAGCTTCCCAAATTTTAATATGTTGTTACTGATGACAAAATGGAGGTCAAGTTCAATAATGGCGATTTTGACTTTTATCGTTCAGGAGTTATGGTTCTTGAAAGATTGAAAAATGGAGTTTCCAGTTGTGTCCGTGCATTTACGCATGAACTGTTCTACCTAAGCTTCCCAAATTTTAATATGTTGTTACTGATGACAAAATGGAGGTCAAGTTCAATAATGACGATTTGGACTTTTACCGTTCAGGAGTTGTGGTTCTTGAAAGATTGAAAAATGGTGTTTCCAGTCGTGTCCGTGCATTTATGCATGAACTGTTTTACCAAAGCTTCCCAAATTTTAATATGTTGTTACTGATGACAAAATAGAGGTCAAGTTCAATAATGACGATTTTGACGTTTACCGTTCAGGAGTTATGGTTCTTGAAAGATTGAAAAATGGTGTTTCCAGTCGTGTCCGTGCATTTTCTCATGAACCATTCAACCAAAGCTTTTGAAATTTTTATATGTTGTTACTGATGGCAAATTAGAGGTCAAGTTCAATAATGACGATTTTGACTTTTACGATTCAGGAGTTATGGTTCTTGAAAGATTGTGAAATGGCGTTTCAATTCACGTTGTTGCATTTACTCATGAACCATTCAATCTAAGCTTTTCAAATTTTAAGATGTTCATACTGATGACAACATGGGGTCAAATTTGATATTGACGATTTTCACTTGCACCATTCATCAGTTATGGTTCTTGTGATATTGCCAGGACACAAATAAATATTAATAAATCCGGTTTGCTGTCGTTGTGACAGCCTCTTGTTGTTCTCTGACTTTAGTTTGCCTTAAACAAATGTTATGAAACTTATACACACTGCTTATTACCACAAAACATATATCAAGTCGGAATTTGGGTAGTGTCACTTTTATCATTCTAGAGTTATGCCCCTTTACAAATGGAAAATTGCTAAATGTTTGCGTTTCCGTTCTCTAAGTTTAGTTTGCCTCAAACAAATGTTATGAAACTGATATGCAATGATTATTACCGTAAATCATAAATCAAGTCAGAATTTGGAAAGATAGGTAGTGTCACTTTTACCATTCTAGAGTTATGCCCCTTTACAACTGGAAAAATTGCTGAAATTTTTGTTTCCGTTCTCTAATTTTAGTTTGCTTCAAAAAAATTTCAGGTTACTTATATGCAATGATTATTACCACAAAACACAGATCAAGTTTGAATTTTGGTAGTGTTAGTTCTACCATTTTTGAGTTATGCTCCTTTATATATTGAAAAATTGCTGATTATTTTGTTTCTGTTCTCTGATTTTAGTTTGCCTAAAACAAATGTTATGAAACTTATACACACTGCTTATTACCACAAAACATATATCAAGTTAGAATTTGGGTAGTGTCACTTTTACCATTCTAGAGTTATGCCCCTTTACAAATGGAAAATTGCTAAATATTTGCGTTTCCGTTCTCTAAGTTAAGTTTGCCTCAAACAAATGTTATGAAACTTATATGCAATGATTATTACCGCAAAACATAAATCAAGTCAGAATTTGGGTAGTGTCACTTTTACCATTCTAGAGTTATGCCCCTTTACAAATGGAAAAAATGCTAAATGTTTGGGTTTCCAATCTCTAAGTTAAGTTTGCCTCAAACAAATGTTATGAAACTTATATACAATGATTGTTACCACATAAAATAATTTTATCTGTGTCCCATGGACACATTCTCCATTTATTTCCAAAGATAAGGCTGGGAACAGTATATTTAAGTTAATATATATGTTACTGCGTAAACTTAAGGATCTCGTTTGAGAGTTTCAGAAAAAAATCAGTTAACCTGTTGAAATTATTATCCCTGAAATACCAATATTCCAATTTTGTGTGCTTTTTTCTAGAAAGGATTAGGGCTCATTTAAACGAGCAAAAAGCTGAATTTAACTTCTTTAAAAATTGCATAAATTTTTCAAACTGTTTTGGAGTTGCAGCCCCTGAAATGTAAATTTTAAGTTTTTTTTGTGGTTATCTCGTAAACTTAAATTAGGTTGAGTGTGAACAGCAAAAGATAAGTACATTTTAATATGTGTTACACAGTAATTAGAGGTTTTATTTCCATTTTTCTCCAGGTAGGCATGATCTCGTTTGTACTATTCAACAATAGCG
The DNA here is from genome assembly GCF_963676685.1 of Mytilus edulis. Classification (NCBI taxonomy): domain Eukaryota; kingdom Metazoa; phylum Mollusca; class Bivalvia; order Mytilida; family Mytilidae; genus Mytilus; species Mytilus edulis. Next base: position 64,987,539 of record NC_092356.1, read on the forward strand.
ATCGATGAATACATCTAGACTTAATTAATATTTCATACTGTATTTTGTTTTAGTAATTTGACTTCTGGTTTGTCTAAGTCGGCACTATTTTCTGTTAGCAAAATGATGCCTGATAACAGGGCTCACTATATACTGGATTCATTTTTCCTTGTACACTGTACATTTTTAACTAGGATCTTACCCTGACTTCAGTTTCATGGCTTAATCTTTTTATGAGGCCAGTTTTTCAAAAACTGTAGATAATTGATCATCTATATTTGGTTTATAAAATTATTATACGGTATACTAGTCCGTCTTATAGGGTTCATCTGACCTTGATCCACTAGTAAATATTAAGTATGAAAATAAGGAGATGAGGCGTGATTACCAATGAGACAACTATCCAAAATGGTCAAAGAAGAGAGTCACGTCCGGTCAGAATGGGGACGTTATATCCTATGCCGCGTGTTAAGAGAGTGCCACGCTCTTTACACGTTAAGAACCCTTGCAACAACACTTTGGGCCCGTAGGTGGTCTGTTACAAGGCAAAATTTCTGTCCCTATCCAATATCCCCTCATTTTTCAGTGGTAGTCAAAATTTCCCCGACCATCATCCCAGATGGCCTCTTTTATGACAATACCTATTTTATTTATTCTTAACTTGTTCTCGTCCTGAACATGCATGAAACAATTGCCACTGGAAGTTAAACAACCAACAATCAATCAATCAAAATGGTCAAAGAAGAGAGGATTACCAATGAGATAACTATTCAAAATAGTCAAAGAAGAGAGATGATTACCAATGAGATAACTATCCAAAATAGTCAAAGAAGAGAGATGATTACCAATGAGATAACTATCCAAAAAGGTCAAAGAAGAGAGATGATTACCAATGAGACAACTATCCAAAATAGTCAAAGAAGAGAGATGATTACCAATGAGACAACTATCAAAAATGATCAAAGAAGAGAGATGATTACCAATGAGACAACTATCCAAAAAGGTCAAAGAAGAGAGATGATTACCAATGAGAGACAACTATCCAAAATGATCAAAGAAGAGAGATGATTACCAATGAGACAACTATCCAAAATAGTCAAAGAAGAGAGATGATTACCAATGAGACAACTATTCAAAATGGTCAAAGAAGAAAGACGATTACCAATGAGACAACTATCCAAAATGGTCAAAGAAGAGAGACGATTACCAATGAGACAACTATCCAAAATGGTCAAAGAAGAGAGATGATAACCAATGAGACAACTATCCAAAAAGGTCAAAGAAGAGAGGATTACCAATGAGACAACTATCCAAAATGGTCAAAGAAGAGAGATGATTACCAATGAGACAACTATCCAAAAAGGTCAAAGAAGAGAGATGATTACCAATGAGATAACTATCCAAAAAGGTCAAAGAAGAGAGATGATTACCAATGGGACAACTATCCAAAAAGATCAAAGAAGAGAGATTATTACCAATGAGACAACTATCCAAAATAGTCAAAGAAGAGAGATGATAACCAATCAGACAACTATCCAAAAAGGTCAAAGAAGAGATGATTACCAATGAGACAACTATCCAAAATAGTCAAAGAAGAGAGATGATTACCAATGAGACAACTATTCAAAATGGTCAAAGAAGAAAGACGATTACCAATGAGACAACTATCCAAAATGGTCAAAGAAGAGAGACGATTACCAATGAGACAACTATCCAAAATGGTCAAAGAAGAGAGATGAAAACCAATGAGACAACTATCCAAAAAGGTCAAAGAAGAGAGGATTACCAATGAGACAACTATCCAAAATGGTCAAAGAAGAGAGATGATTACCAATGAGACAACTATCCAAAAAGGTCAAAGAAGAGAGATGATAACCAAGGAGATAACTATCCAAAATGGTCAAAGAAGAGAGATGATTACCAATGAGACAACTATCCAAAATAGTCAAAGAAGAGAGATGATAACCAATGAGACAACTATCCAAAAAAGTCAAAGAAGAGAGGCTTACCAATGAGACAACTATCCAAAATGGTCAAAGAAGAGAGATGATTACCAATGAGACAACTATCCAAAAAGGTCAAAGAAGAGAGATGATTACCAATGAGATAACTATCCAAAAAGGTCAAAGAAGAGAGACGATTACCAATGAGACAACTATCCAAAAAGGTCAAAGAAGAGAGATGATTACCAATGAGACAACTATCCAAAATGATCAAAGAAGAGAGATGATTACCAATCAGACAACTATCCAAAATAGTCAAAGAAGAGAGATGATTACCAATGAGACAACTATCCAAAATAGTCAAAGAAAAGAGATGATTACCAATGAGACAACTATCCAAAATGATCAAAGAAGAGAGATGATTATCAATGAGACAACTATCCAAAATGGTCAAAGAAGAGAGATGATAACCAATGAGACAACTATCCAAAAAGGTCAAAGAAGAGAGATGATAACCAAGGAGATAACTATCCAAAATGGTCAAAGAAGAGAGATGATTACCAATGAGACAACTATCCAAAATAGTCAAAGAAGAGAGATGATAACCAATGAGACAACTATCCAAAATAGTCAAAAAAGAGAGATGATTACCAATGAGACAACTATCCAAAAAGATCAAAGAAGAGAGATGATTACCAATGAGACAACTATCCAAAATGGTCAAAGAAGAGAGATGATAACCAATGAGACAACTATCCGAAAAGGTCAAAGAAGAGAGATGATTACCAATGATACAACTATCCAAAATGATCAAAGAAGAGAGATGATTACCAATGAGATAACTATCCAAAATAGTCAAAGAAAAGAGATGATTACCAATGAGACAACTATCCAAAATGATCAAAGAAGAGAGATGATTACCAATGAGACAACTATCCAAAATAGTCAAAGAAGAGAGATGATTACCAATGAGACAACTATTCAAAATAGTCAAAGAAGAGAGACGATTACCAATGAGACAACTATCCAAAATGGTCAAAGAAGAGAGATGATAACCAAAGAGATAACTATCCAAAATGGTCAAAGAAGAGAGATGATTACCAATGAGACAACTATCCAAAAAGGTCAAAGAAGAGAGATGATTACCAATGAGACAACTATCCAAAATAGTCAAAGAAGAGAGATGATAACCAATGAGACAACTATCCAAAATAGTCAAAGAAGAGAGATGATTACCAATGAGACAACTATCCAAAATGGTCAAAGAAGAGAGATGATAACCAATGAGACAACTATCCGAAAAGGTCAAAGAAGAGAGATGATTACCAATGAGACAACTATCCAAAATGATCAAAGAAGAGAGATGATTACCAATGAGATAACTATCCAAAAAGGTCAAAGAAGAGAGATGATTACCAATGAGACAACTATCAAAAAAGGTCAAAGAAGAGAGATGATTACCAATGAGACAACTATCCAAAATGACCGAGGAAGAGAGATGATTACCAATAAGACAACTATCCAAAATTGTCAAAGAAGAGAGATGATTACCAATGAGACAACTATCCAAAATAGTCAAAGAAGAGAGATGATTACCAATGAGACAACTATCCAAAATGGTCAAAGAAGAGAGATGATTACCAATGAGACAACTATCCAAAATGATCAAAGAAGAGAGATGATTACCAATGAGACAACTATCCAAAATAGTCAAAGAAGAGAGATGATTACCAATGCCACAACTATCCAAAATGATCAAAGAAGAGAGATGATTACCAATGAGACAACTATCCAAAATAGTCAAAGAAGAGAGATGATTACCAATGAGACAACTATCCAAAATGATCAAAGAAGAGAGATGATTACCAATGAGACAACTATCCAAAAAGGTCAGAGAAGAGAGATGATTACCAATGAGACAACTATCCAAAATGATCAAAGAAGAGAGATGATTACCAATGAAACAACTATCCAAAATAGTCAAAGAAGAGAGATGATTACCAATGAGACAACTATTCAAAATGGTCAAAGAAGAGAGACGATTACCAATGAGACAACTATCCAAAATGGTCAAAGAAGAGAGATGATAACCAATGAGACAACTATCCAAAAAGGTCAAAGAAGAGAGGATTACCAATGAGACAACTATCCAAAATGGTCAAAGAAGAGAGATGATTACCAATGAGACAACTATCCAAAAAGGTCAAAGAAGAGAGATGATTACCAATGAGATGACTATCCAAAAAGGTCAAAGAAGAGAGATGATTACCAATGAGACAACTATCCAAAAAGGTCAAAGAAGAGAGATGATTACCAATGAGACAACTATCCAAAATGATCAAAGAAGAGAGATGATTACCAATGAGACAACTATCACAAAATAGTCAAAGAAGAGAGATGATTACCAATGAGACAACTATTCAAAATGGTCAAAGAAGAGAGACGATTACCAATGAGACAACTATCCAAAATGGTCAAAGAAGAGAGATGATAACCAATGAGACAACTATCCAAAAAGGTCAAAGAAGAGAGGATTACCAATGAGACAACTATCCAAAATGGTCAAAGAAGAGAGATGATTACCAATGAGACAACTATCCAAAAAGGTCAAAGAAGAGAGATGATTACCAATGAGACAACTATCCAAAATAGTCAAAGAAGAGAGATGATAACCAATGAGACAACTATCCAAAATAGTCAAAAAAGAGAGATGATTACCAATGAGACAACTATCCAAAAAGGTCAAAGAAGAGAGATGATTACCAATGAGACAACTATCCAAAATGGTCAAAGAAGAGAGATGATAACCAATGAGACAACTATCCGAAAAGGTCAAAGAAGAGAGATGATTACCAATGAGACAACTATCCAAAAAGGTCAAAGAAGAGAGATGATTACCAATGAGATAACTATCCAAAAAGGTCAAAGAAGAGAGATGATTACCAATGAGACAACTATCCAAAAAGGTCAAAGAAGAGAGATGATTACCAATCAGACAACTATCCAAAATAGTCAAAGAAGAGAGATGATTACCAATGAGACAACTATCCAAAATGATCAAAGAAGAGAGATGATTACCAATGAGACAACTATCCAAAATAGTCAAAGAAGAGAGATGATTACCAATGCCACAACTATCCAAAATGATCAAAGAAGAGAGATGATTACCAATGAGACAACTATCCAAAATAGTCAAAGAAGAGAGATGATTACCAATGAGACAACTATCCAAAATGATCAAAGAAGAGAGATGATTACCAATGAGACAACTATCCAAAAAGGTCAAAGAAGAGAGATGATTACCAATGAGACAACTATCCAAAATGATCAAAGAAGAGAGATGATTACCAATGAGACAACTATCCAAAATAGTCAAAGAAGAGAGATGATTACCAATGAGACAACTATTCAAAATGGTCAAAGAAGAGAGACGATTACCAATGAGACAACTATCCAAAATGGTCAAAGAAGAGAGATGATAACCAATGAGACAACTATCCAAAAAAGTCAAAGAAGAGAGGATTACCAATGAGACAACTATCCAAAATGGTCAAAGAAGAGAGATGATTACCAATGAGACAACTATCCAAAAAGGTCAAAGAAGAGAGATGATTACCAATGAGATAACTATCCAAAAAGGTCAAAGAAGAGAGACGATTACCAATGAGACAACTATCCAAAAAGGTCAAAGAAGAGAGATGATTACCAATGAGACAACTATCCAAAATGATCAAAGAAGAGAGATGATTACCAATCAGACAACTATCCAAAATAGTCAAAGAAGAGAGATGATTACCAATGAGACAACTATCCAAAATGGTCAAAGAAGAGAGATGATTACCAATGAGACAACTATCCAAAAAGGTCAAAGAAGAGATGATAACCAATGAGACAGCTATCCAAAAAGATCAAAGAAGAGAGGATTACCAATGAGACAACTATCCAAAATGGTCAAAGAAGAGAGATGATTACCAATGAGACAACTATCCAAAATGATCAAAGAAGAGAGGATTACCAATGAGACAACTATCCAAAATAGTCAAAGAAAAGAGATGATTACCAATGAGACAACTATCCAAAATGATCAAAGAAGAGAGATGATTATCAATGAGACAACTATCCAAAATGGTCAAAGAAGAGAGATGATAACCAATGAGACAACTATCCAAAATGGTCAAAGAAGAGAGATGATTACCAAGGAGATAACTACCCAAAATGATCAAAGAAGAGAGATGATAACCAATGAGACAACTATCCAAATGGTCAAAGAAGAGAGATGATAACCAATGAGACAACTATCCAAAATGATCAAAGAAGAGAGATGATTACCAATGAGACAACTATCCAAAATGGTCAAAGAAGAGAGATGATTACCAATGAGACAACTATCCAAAAAGGTCAAAGAAGAGAGATGATAACCAATGAGACAACTATCCAAAATGGTCAAAGAAGAGAGATGATTACCAATGAGACAACTATCCAAAAAAGTCAAAGAGAGATGATAACCAATGAGACAGCTATCAAAAATAGTCAAAGAAGAGAGATGATAACCAATGAGACAACTATCCAAAATGATCAAAGAAGAGAGATGATTACCAATGAGACAACTATCCAAAATGGTCAAAGAAGAGAGATGATTACCAATGAGACAACTATCCAAAATGATCAAAGAAGAGAGATGATTACCAATGAGACAACTATCCAAAATGGTCAAAGAAGAGAGATGATTACCAATGAGACAACTATCCAAAAAGGTCAAAGTAGAGAGATGATAACCAATGAGACAACTATCCAAAATGGTCAAAGAAGAGAGATGATTACCAATGAGACAACTATCCAAAAAGGTCAAAGAGAGATGATAACCAATGAGACAGCTATCAAAAATAGTCAAAGAAGAGAGATGATAACCAATGAGACAACTATCCAAAATGATCAAAGAAGAGAGGATTACCAATGAGACAACTATCTAAAAAGTTCAAAGAAGAGAGATGATAACCAATGAGACAACTATCCAAAATGGTCAAAGAAGAGAGATAATTACCAATGAGACAACTATCCAAAATAGTCAAAGAAGAGAGATGATTACCAATGAGACAACTATCCGAAAAGGTCAAAGAAGAGAGATGATTACCAATGAGACAACTATCCAAAATGATCAAAGAAGAGAGATGATTACCAATGAGACAACTATCCAAAATGGTCAAAGAAGAGAGATGATAACCAATGAGACAACTATCCAAAATGGTCAAAGAAGAGAGATGATTACCAATGAGACAACTATCCCAAAAGGTCAAAGAGAGATGATAACCAATGAGACAGCTATCCAAAAAGGTCAAAGAAGAGAGGATTACCAATGAGACAACTATCCAAAATGGTCAAAAAAGAGAGATGATTACCAATGAGACAACAATCCAAAATGATCAAAGAAGAGAGGATTACCAATGAGACAACTATCCAAAATAGTCAAAGAAAAGAGATGATTACCAATGAGACAACTATCCAAAATGATCACAGAAGAGAGATGATTACCAATGAGACAACTATCCAAAATGGTCAAAGAAGAGAGATGATAACCAATGAGACAACTATCCAAAATGGTCAAAGAAGAGAGATGATTACCAAGGGGTAACTACCCAAAATGATCAAAGAAGAGAGATGATAACCAATGAGACAACTATCCAAAATGGTCAAAGAAGAGAGATGATTACCAATGAGACAACTATCCAAAATAGTCAAAGAAGAGAGATGATTACCAATGAGACAACTATCCAAAATAGTCAAAGAAGAGAGATGATAACCAATGAGACAACTATCCGAAAAGGTCAAAGAAGAGAGATGATTACCAATGAGACAACTATCCAAAAAGATCAAAGAAGAGAGATGATTACCAATGAGACAACTATCCAAAATGGTCAAAGAAGAGAGATGATTACCAATGAGACAACTATCCAAAAAGGTCAAAGAAGAGAGATGATAACCAATGAGACAACTATCCAAAATGGTCAAAGAAGAGAGATGATTACCAATGAGACAACTATCCAAAAAAGTCAAAGAGAGATGATAACCAATGAGACAGCTATCAAAAATAGTCAAAGAAGAGAGATGATAACCAATGAGACAACTATCCAAAATGATCAAAGAAGAGAGATGATTACCAATGAGACAACTATCCAAAATGGTCAAAGAAGAGAGATGATTACCAATGAGACAACTATCCAAAATGATCAAAGAAGAGAGATGATTACCAATGAGACAACTATCCAAAATGGTCAAAGAAGAGAGATGATTACCAATGAGACAACTATCCAAAAAGGTCAAAGAAGAGAAATGATAACCAATGAGACAACTATCCAAAATGGTCAAAGAAGAGAGATGATTACCAATGAGACAACTATCCAAAAAGGTCAAAGAGAGATGATAACCAATGAGACAGCTATCAAAAATAGTCAAAGAAGAGAGATGATAACCAATGAGACAACTATCCAAAATGGTCAAAGAAGAGAGATGATTACCAATGAGACAACTATCCAAAATGATCAAAGAAGAGAGGATTACCAATGAGACAACTATCCAAAAAGGTCAAAGAAGAGAGATGATAACCAATGAGACAACTATCCAAAATGGTCAAAGAAGAGAGATAATTACCAATGAGACAACTATCCAAAATAGTCAAAGAAGAGAGATGATTACCAATGAGACAACTATCCGAAAAGGTCAAAGAAGAGAGATGATTACCAATGAGACAACTATCCAAAATGATCAAAGAAGAGAAATGATTACCAATGACAGGCGCGGATCCAAAGGGGGGTTCCGGGGCTTGGAACCCCCCCTTTTTTTGGCCGATCAATGCATTTGAATGGGAGCATATAGCTGGAACCCCCCCTTTACTCTGCGTTGGGAACCCCCCTTTTTTAAATGGCTGGATCCGCCCCTGAATGAGACAACTATCCAAATGATCAAAGAAGAGAGATGAATACCAATGAGACAACTATCCAAAATGATCAAAGAAGAGATATGTGAATAAACACAGGTAAATTTACCATCTCCACCAAAACCACACCGTATGCGAGTTATAAAAGGCTCAGGTATGCAAAATATCAACTGTTCCTTGGAAAACTAAACCACCTGCCTGATTGTATTACAACAATGTACACCAAACAAATACGTCTGATAGCCACGAAATATAACCACTGGATTGCAGGTTACTGAGTTGGGACAGGCACGTATAGAATATAGAATGTTACGGGGTTCATGTTGATGAGCACTAAATCCTCCCGTAGCCTACTGGGGCAATGATTATGGTGTATCAAAACAAATTGTACAAACTGTATATATCTGTTTGAAAGAGCTTACTTTTCATTAGATTTGTTCTAACTTACTAAGCCAACAAGCAGATCCCAAAAATACAAGATTCAAAGCTTTGGCCTACTGTCACGGTACTTGGTTACTAAGAAGTAGTTCAAAGCCAAATTTCAACTACTAGTAATAGATACACCATACATCTATAATATTAAAATTACGAGGTCCAATTTGTCAGTCGTCATCACGTAAAAACGACGAATCAAAGAATTCAACTTTATATATAACTAATATAGTACAAAGGTGTAGATTAAAAATTACACCACTCCAGGCCCTTTTGTTTTCCACGTAATTAATATTGCCAATAATTAAGAAGTTCCGGGTCGAGTCCGATACCGATACCAATAGTATATTCACCTGTTACCTATTACCTTATTTGTACGTTCCGCATCTGACAGGCGCACCAACAAACGGTGTATTCAGGATTAATATGCTATATACACGGGTCATAATCTCAGGGTTGACACTACTAAATTGTCAAATTGTTACCTATTGTAGTATTTTAATCAGCAAGACTTTCAAAGATAACAATACGAATACTAAAAATCTGGACTAAAAATAAGGCGTATAGGTACAGTTTTCAATTTGTTAGCGGGCATGACGTAAAACAGCGAATGAAAGAATTCAACTTTATTTATAACTAATATAGGACAATGCTGTTGATTAAAAAATACTCCATTCCAGGACCTTTTGTTTTCCAAATAATTTATATTACCAATAATTGATAACTTCCAGTTCGACGCGTTCAAACAGAAAGATTTGAAAGCAGAGAAAACTGTGTATCTTATAATCGGCATGACTTTATCAGATGACAATACTTATACTAAAATAAGGCTTGCGCATAGTTATATACTTTAATTCAGTCACGGACCCGCGATATCACGGGTGTGTTCTAGTATAACTTAGGAATAAGAAGATGTGATGATTGTCAATGAGACAACTATCCTTCGCAGTTCAAATGAAGGGGGTGTAAGTAATTAGAGGCAGAGACATATATTATACATACCGTACAGCCTTCAACAATGAGAAAAAAAACATACTGCATAACACTCACGTGTAAAATATAAGACGATATAATATAAACATTACAATTCTACAGCATTCATACAGCACGAACAACAAACTCTGCAATCAACATGTTCACCCTGACTAAAAACGGCGATTCGTATGGTGTACACGAATCGGATATAACTTATAAAAATGATCGAAAAACAAATATGTAACACATAAACAAACAACAACCACTAAATCACAGGCTCTGGACTTGGGACAGGCTCATACATACGTATTTGTAAAAGAAATCGTAAAAGAATAATATTATGATGATATTATGCTCCTTGTGAGCCCATTTTATGGAAATAAAGCATCTTTTTCTTCATCTTCTTCATACATAATGTGGCGGGGTTAAACATGTTAGCGGGATCCCAACCCCCTAAACCTGGGACAGTGGTATAACAGTACAACATAAGCAGATAAGAACGAACCATACAAATCAGTTGAAAAAGGCTTAACTCATCAGATGGACAAAAATATAAGAGGAGATCAGAATTATATTCTTGGCTAAAACCGCTGGATTTCCCAATAATTTTATAGACGTGTATTCAAACAGATTGAAGTGGGTCTAATTGTCTCGGTATATACACATCTGGATCAATGTTGTTTGTTATAGTTTAATCTGTCTTTAGCGAAGGAATTCATGTTGATTATGGTATATTTTGTCTTTTCAATGATCTGTTATCCGTAATCGTTGGAAATCTTGTGCAAATCAGCACGTGCCAGGTGCGCTCGACTCTAACAATCAGTGGCGAGTCCAGGGACGTTAAGTGCGTACAAACCCTCTTTGTTCACCGAAAAGTTATTTCATGATTTACGATTATATGATGTTTTAGCATAAATCGTCCAATATTTTTCGTATAACAAATAAAACCGCTAACTTGAAAAATGAATTATTAGAAAGATCTTACTCGTATTCTTGTAAAACTAAGTTTTTTGTTGTGTTTTTTTGTTTTTTTTGTGGGGGGGGGGGGGGGGGGGGGTATTCCTGATGTTCTGTTCTTTACTATACTGATTAGATTATGATTATCGTTCTTGCATCTTTCAAGCATTTAAAAAAAGAAATAAGAAATAAGAGTCAGTCAATTTCTTATGTCTACTCCGATGCTTTTAAAGCAGGGAACTAGAAATCGGATTATATACAGTTTCTGAGTTATCAAACAAAGTTCAAGGTCATCGGCGATTCAGGCAACCCATTTCTTTTTATCCGCAAACAGGTTGAAATTAACAGTTTGATCATTATTTTTATTTATCATAATTGTTTTTTCATTTTTTTTAAGGGAATTCCGAATTTGAACTCTGTTAATTGTGTATATTATATATATTGTGAAGTATACACTTTACGGTCCAAAACTAAAAAAAAAATGGTCATGTGATCTCGTGGTATAAAAGAGATTTCGCGCCGGAAATCTTTGCAAATTAAAATAGGTAATTGAAGTGTTAACATGTTTATTTTTTGTTGTTGATTTTTATGTTCGCGATTTCGTAAACTGATGTAGATGCAAAAATGAACAAGAATATGGTTGATGTGTATTTGTTTTGTTAAAAGATTGAAACTACAGAGATGTGGACATCTTCATGATTTTGGACTGCTGACTACTTGATCCATTTCATGAGTATAGCTCTATATTGTTTTAAATACCATAGAGGATTTTTTTGTGTGTGAAAATCATTAATGGAAAAACACAAAAATATTAAACTGAAGTTATTTGGTTTCATATTGGGAGTTTTCTCATTGGCAATCATACCACATGTTCTTTTTTTATGTAGCCTTAATTGCCTTTGGTGGATAGGAAAAGCAAATTTTTGATGCTTAATACATGTAACAATTTGGCACAAATTTGCTGAGTTTTTATCTCGAGCAACACTTGGTTTTCATATTTATGTTGCTGAAGACCTGTCTTTTTGTTTCCCTCCTCTGTGGTATTTAAAATTTCATTGAGAGTTGTGAAACTTATTTGTATGCAATTTTTTTATTAATTTTCAAATTTTAATGAACAGTTAGTTTACTTTTAATTTGTTTTGTGCAATTAAAGATGGAAAAATGCAATTTGGAGATAAATATTTTTCTATAATTTCTGGCTTCACAACCCTCAACAATGATTAAAATATATTATTTGACAAGTTTTTCTTTAGGACTGATCAAATATTGAGCATATTCAGATTTTGTACACAGAATTCCTTAAAAAAATGAAATATACATATATAAAATTGTTGAGAGATATATATGAGATAACTTTCATGATCGTAAAACAAAAAAGGTTGAAGATAAAGGGACAAGAAGTCAAAGAGGGACAGACAAAATAATGTCAAAATCACCAACCACTAGCCGAAGAGAGACTTGACAAATTATATGCAAAGTCACTGACCACTGACGAAGAGAGACTTGACAAATTATATGAGGGTCTGGATGGGGGGTCTGTTATTCTGTAAACATTTAATTTTCACCCCTTTTTTCTTTAATCTTTAAAAAAAATAACCTCTTTTTTGTATAAATCTTCAAAAAATTAAACCCTTTTTTTCTCTAATCTTCATTTTTTAAGGTCATTATTCTTTAATCATTTAACCCCATCCAAACCCTCATTATATGCAAAATCACTGACCACAAGTCGAACATGATCAGACAAAATAATGGCAAATTCACAGAAATATTAAATCAATACATAACAAACTTAAATCTATGCAAAAGAAACCTGTTTAAAACACAGTTAAATGTAATATACATACAAGCAAAACACTTCTATTTTACAGTGTTAAATGCATCTAATTTTTGCTGTGTTTATAATCTTTTGTAGTAATGAATATTTATACCAAATACTACTGGCTGGAGATGTTTCAAGCTGTTGTAGAAAGTTTGGAGATTACTGACAAGCTACAATATTTAAGAATTGAAGGCTTCTTTTTGTAACTTCATTGGGGTGTAAAAGTGTTGACCAAAGTACATTTTGTTTCTGCGCTTCATACACGCTTCATTTTTAAAATATGCGCCCGTTCAACGCCTTTACAACCCTATGAAGTTACAAAAAGAAGCATTCAATACTTATAATTACATTTTTTAGCTATGATCATGAAAAAAAATGCCCGCTCCATTCATTCTTCAGTGATTCCCTATATAATCAACCAAATTTTTCCACAAAAAGGGGGGATGGGGCCCTCCCCCCCTGGATCCGCTTATGGCAGTTAGCCAATCATAATAAAGTATTATAATGAAACATACATCTAATGTAATTATATATGAATGGTAGCTGATGTACTACTGTGTCTGTCCTTGGAATACATGTTCATCAAATACATCAGTTTTAGGAGGAGGAATATCTTGTGCAAAAATTTCTTAAAATAAATATAAATAATTTTTCATTTAAATTCTTTATTTTGTGCTTGAAAATAAAAACAGGACTAGTAAAAAGTGATAATTTTGAAATTTGTACGTTCAAATTTTAATATTTATAACAATCTGCAATTGTTTACAAAAACAGTTAATGAATTAGGAATTTTCTAATGTTTGGTCATTGAATTGGTAATTAAATAGTTTTAATATTTTATTTAACAGTCATTTCAGTAGATATGTAGACTTTGGTCAATAGAATTATTTGAATACATATTTTTATTGGTTTCTTTTTTTTTTGAGAAAATAACATTTTTTTTGTTTAAACAGAATTCCTCTTCTCCTTAAGTCTTCAGTTACTGTGGTTTTGAGTTACAAAACAGGATGAACTCGACTGCCATAGGATTGGTTGAATGCAGTGGTCAGGTGGTCAAGTCTTTAGAAGCAGTCCTTGAATTTAAGTCATTTTTTGTTTCTTTTAAGTTTTGCTCTTGTCACATTTAAAAAAAAATATCTATGTCTTTATTTTGGTTGGGTTGATTAATTAATTACCTTTTTGGGGTTGAGAAAATTAATATTTTTATCAACTTTTTAAGAGAGGTGTTTAAATTTGTTATAAAAAAGTAAAAACTTAACAATAAGTGGTTACATTTAAGGATTGTTTCATATATTTTTTAGATTGTATTTTTTCATGAACAAATTTTCACCATTGGTTTCAATTTTTGTTTTCAGCCCACATATAGAAAATACATAGCGAATAACATAAAGACATGGCAATGAACACAGTAAACGACTTAGTAGCAGTTTTAGGAAACGGCCTACCTCCAGTTGCTCCACGGTAAGTTATATTATTTTACAATCTCTTTTCATAGAAAAATGTAACCTCAATGATTAGTAAACAAGCAAAAAGTGTACTGACCAGTAGATTATTGCACATTCTTGTGAAAAAGCTGAAATGAGTGCTACATAATGTATGTAAGGTCTCTTGATACATTAGTTCAAGGGTGCAAAATAAACTCCCTACAGAAACACACAAAACTTATATTGATATTTTGCACCCATGGTCATTCTCAGTTTAATTTCTGTGGTTAAAGTTTTTAAAACTTTAATAAACTATACTGGATTTCAACCAATCTTGGACGGAAGCTTGTTTATGATCATAAGATAGTATCCAGATGTAAATTTTGTAAAAATGAAATACCATTTTTTCCCTATTTTACTTATAAATGGACTTATATTTAATGCCAGGAAACAACACATTCACTCTGGTTAAAGTTATTAAAATTTTAATAACTTAATTTCTTATACTATTTTGGATTTGTACCAAACTTAACAGAAGCTATATATCTAGAAGGAAATTTTGTTAAAATTTTGTACCTGTTTATTCGTATTTTACTTATAAATGGACTTCATTTTTTTTCAAGTTAACATTACATATGTACAGTCTACAGTTAAAGTTTTTAAAACATATATATAAGATTCATAAACATATAAAAAGTGTGGGCACTGCATATTGATAATTGCCAAGACATATACCACTGTATAAGAAAGTTCACATGAATTCATTTCTTTTTTCACCTCAGTTTCACCTTAATTAAAAAGTGTTGTTTACGAAATCAGATCCAGTCAAGATTATTTCGGGACCTTAGTCTCAAAGTGAACAAAATTTTTTAATTCGGATTAGGTTATCTACCTATGTAATGTTCTTTTCTTGTGTTATTTTAAAAAGTGCTCTTTTCTTAGTTTAGTTTAAACATATTTACTTACATTTGATTGGGAAACAAGTTGTTGCAACTTATATTAATCCCTTTCCACACTTTTGACACTCTTGGATGTTTTTAAAATATGTACATGATTGGGCGTTCATGAAAAAATCCACCTCAAAATTTACAAATCTTTTTTACCATTGTTAAGACTTCTGAACTTCTGACAAATTCACCCAGCCCCACCAAAAGCATTTATGAAAATATGTCAACAGTATTGAGTGAGAGAAAAAAAGTTTTAACATGTTTTCACTATCAAACATTTTCTTTGATGTAGATTTTTATTTAAAGAAGAAATATAGGTTACAATTCGACAGTTAAAGTGGAAAAAAATCAATTGTTTAACAAATTGTTTTAAAAGATTTAAAGGAATTTCAGACATAAATTTGTTATTTTGCTTAAGGACTAGAAAATAAGGGGACTTAATTTGCAAGTTTCATTTATTGTCTCCCCTTTAAACAAAATATTGCTTCAACAGATCATTCAATTTTAAACAAAACAGAGTTGACCGAAATAAAAAAGTTGTCAGTATGGATCTATTCGAGTCGATAATTTAGCAGCATTGGCTAATTTGATGACTTCTTGTGAATCAATATAAAAGTTTGAATGACATGGAAATATTGGGGATGTATGGGGGTGGGCAGCGGGCAGCTGGCAAATGTTGTTCGTGCACTTACTCATGAACTGTTCAACCAAAGCTTTTATTATTTGAATATGTTGTTACTGAGAACCAAATTGAGGTCAAGTTCAATAATGATGATTTTAACTTTTCTTGTTCAGGAGTTATGGTTCTTGAAAGATTGAAAAATCCTTTTCCAATTGTGTCTGCATTTACTCATGAACCATTCAACCAATGCTTATTAAATTTTAAGATGTTGTTACTGATGACAAAATGATGGTCGAGTTTGATGTTCATGATTTTCACTGAAAAATTGTGTACCCCAACTTGGAAAAGTAAAGTCTCAAATGTTGATGACAGACGACGAAAAAAACAATGCTGTATCAAATATTCAATCACAATTCAAATTGAGAGCTGTTTTAAGCTTAAATGCTGTTTATACACTTTGATCTCTGAAGGAAAATCTGGTTTGCTGTCTCTTGTTTTCATTGTTTCCCACTATCCACCAACTAAGAGGATTGATTGATGAAAAGGAATAAATTTTGTCACCAAAAAATACCCTGACTAAAATATTTTCTAAGTTGCAAATATATATGTTCCAAAGGGGCAGAGAACAGTCTTATTTATTTATGACATATTCATATATTGATATTATTATAAGTCTTGTTTTCTTTCAAACTGGCCAATACATTAATGAGCTACCAAAGACTCTTCATCCAGGTCAGGATACAGATGAAATGTTTTGTACTTTTTACCTATCAGAAAATGTATGCCCAATAATTCTAGCATTCATCAAGTTCAAGATTTATAAGTAGACTAAGAATGCAAACCTGCCAATATTAAGATAATTGAATAAAAAACACAGCAACAATTTGCCCCTTTATCATTATATGATAGGATGATAAACTTGTGACCTGGAGAGAGACTGAGTAAATATCTGACATAATGGTGATACCCAACACTACAGGGAGATAACTCTGTAAAATCAGCTACACCAGTAATCACATTGTATTGCTAAAAAAATTCTCAATGATCAAAATTAGTGTTTGTCAAACTGCTATGTCACCCAATGAAATTTTTCTGAGAAAGTGATTGGTTGAAGTCCACACTTTGGGACAATTACTAAAAAAAACCACTTCCACCAACTTTTATGAAACTTTTTTGAATTGGTTATATTTATTGACATAAGCTCCCTTTGGATTTTTATAAATTTCAGATTTTTAATTTCCATGTTATGAAGTTTTATCCTTAAAAAAGGGTGATTTTCCAGTTTTCAGACAATCCCTTAAAAACAATTCCATCAACTTTAATGAAAATTTGGTGAATTGTTTATATCTATTGACGTATGCTACAGGCATATCATGAGCGTGCTTATAGCGCAGCTCTATATATATTTTTTCCAAAGGGTCAAAGTTAATATTGTATCAAAATTTTATGAAAATTAAACAAGCCAAATTAATTTAAGTGAAGGTGTTGGGTACAAGGGGACTTTACTTAAAGGCATTCTAATGTAGAAGTTTTGTGTTCAAATGTCTTTGTACATGTATAAGCAGACATGCCAAAAATAATATGTAAAGTAAAGACACTTCCCTTATTTTTGTGCTATTTTCACATTTCCTGACCGGTGTGAGAAAAACATTTCTCCTCACTAGTGAAAAATCTGTTCTCGGCAAATGATTAGTCGAAATTTAATTATGACGTCTAAATGTTTTGTTTTCTTCTGAATTTTTCTATTGTGACGCCATGAAAAAAGGCGGCAATGCCTGATGACGTCGCATATAAAGAACACAAGTTTCTGAAAATCTTTGAAAAAGAAGGATAAAAATCATTAGAGAAACAGATTCGGACACTATATAACTCGTGTATTACAATATTTCTCCACTCTCGACAGTTAAATTTTAGTTATTTAAAGAGCTCGGCAAGCCTCGTGCTTCAAATAATAAAATTTAACTTTCTCGAGTGGTGAAATATCGTAAAACACTTGTTGCAGTGTAGGAATCTATATTTATCTGTTTTGAAATCAACAACTGTTGATCTCCAGAGGTTAAGTTATTTGTTTTGTAGGGTTGCTGTTTCATTGTTGTTCACCCTTTATATATTTTTTTTATTGATATGCTGAAGATAAACCCGTTCCCAAAGATACATTAATTGAAATTAAAAAAATCAACTATTGTTTTTTTTATATAGGGAAACTTAATTTTTATACACCGGTTTACAGGACGTATTATGGCCTAGTACACCATTGTCCGTCCTTCATCAACATGTTGGATATTAACTCAAAAACGCTTGAACCAATTTGCATAAAACTTCTATTGCCGTTATATTATATATTTTTATAAATTTTAGATTATATGTTTAAGAGTTATAGGGTTTTATAAATTAAAAAAAGGGGGATTTTCCAGTTTTCATACAATAACTCAAGAATGCTTTCACCAACTTGCAAGAAATTGAGGTGAATTGTTTATATCTATTGACGTGAGCTCTCTTTTGATTTTTATAAATGTTAGATTTTAAGTTTCTGAGTAACACAGGGTTTTATTCATAATAAAAGGGGTATTTTCCAGTTTTTCTGGAAAAAACTCAAATGCTTACAGCAATTCTTATAAAAACTTAAGTGAATTATTTCTCTCTTTTGATTTTTATAAATTTCTTATATGATGTTGAGAATAAATGTAACAGTTTACTTTATTTGTTGAGTCTGACAACAGATTTACTAAATATTGAGCAACATCACAGTATAAATTACACAACAGCAAGAAATCTTTAATTGAATATAAATTCCATAGGCCCCCCCCCCCCTTTCATGGGAAAAATTTGGTTGATTATATAGGGAATCATTGAAGCATGACTGGAGCGGGCCCCCCCTTAGGAAAAGTTCTGGATCCGCCACTGAATTCAATTCATATAACCAATTTCAAGTTCTTTGACTACATTTATTCAGAAAACTATGATATGTAAAATATTTAATTACAATCTAAATTCAGACCTTGAATTTTATTTTCATTTTTGCCCCAACTGTTCAGGGTTGGACCTCTGCAGGCGTACCTAGTTGTTCTCAGCGAAGCATTTTATTCCCTTATAGAGGAAACATTAAACAATAGAATTGATAATGATTCAATGAGAGTATTTTATTTTATAAATTGCACAGAAAAATAACAAATAAAACGACGATAGAGGTCACATGCCTTACTTTTTTTTGAGGAATTCAATTTGTCCTGTAAATTTTGATGCAATTATCTCCCCTTGATTTTAAAGGGAATTTTCTGAAAAACAACACTTAATTTTTTGACAGTTAAAACCTTAATTCCAAGTTTTAGATGATCAAATTATTACCATTAAACTTGCAAAATTTCATGTACAGTCAGAGACTCCCCTTCTTTTTCTGTCAATTATAAGCAAATATTTTGTATACTGTGGATTCATTATTATTAGTTGGATCAAGTTTTTGTGGTTTTGTAGCTACCATTGTACCACAAATTCAAATGTTCAACAAATTACAAATTTTCTATAGGGTTTACATGGAAAGACTGGCAAAACCACAAAATCAAATATCCATGAAAAAGCAAGTTTTCCTTAATCCATGAAAACCGATACCCACTAAAATAAATAAATCCACAGCTACGTTAACAGATTAAAATTTTAAAGTTAGCTAGTGAGTTAAACTTCTTTGTTTGGTTCTCCAAATGTTTTGATTTGAGTGCCTCTGATGAGTAATTGTTTGGATAAAATTTAAAGTTAGCAGTTAAACTTCCTTGTATGGTTCGCCAAATGTTTTGATTTGCCTCTGATGAGTAATTGTGTGGATACAATGGTGTTTTTTTTATTGTGGTTCCCCTTTAAAATGTTTGCCTCATGAACAGCAGCATGTATGATCAGAATTGGAAATGTTAAAGAATGCTACATAAAGGGTCCTGAATATTTTTCCAGCCATTCTTTATATTATCTAGAAATAAATGGTGTGATTGCCATTAATACAAATATTAACACCTTAGAATACAGATAGCTGGACTATTATTATAATAGATCTCTTTTTATATATGACCTTCAAAAAACAACAAAATCCTATGCTGAAGTGTTATATCTCTGAAAGTCCAAGATGACAATATATGAAACATTTTTGTTGAATAGCCTGATTAAGACCGTAACGTTATGAATTAAAAACAATGAATATCACAGGATTAAAGATTTTTTAAGGTGTAGTGTGGGTTGGAAGGATTTGAGAAAGAAATATTCTGGCCAGTGGGCAAAACTGGAAATATAATTAACATGAATATTCTTTCCAAACAAATGCAGGATAGAGCTGTGTACTAAAATAAAAATGAATAATTGCGTTAGCAAAAAAACATAAATATGCAAAAAAATACCCCTGTCTTGTGAAAGACTATTTGCAGAAATGTTCCTAAATAATTGTCACAGTTCAGAATATGCCTTATAAACTGGAATTTAAACCTTTAAGGTGATATTTTCACTAACACCAAATTAATTTATTATAACTTATATAGCCTAAAACAATGGAATACTAAATCACTTATATGCATGAGGTTATAATTTTCATTTTGGGTACAGACAGGGAAAGCAGGATGTTTGATGCGATTTCAAAATGGCTAAAATTTTAAACTATATATATACAATATATTGTCATAATAAAGCACATATATATATTTATATTTCTCTAATTCTACGCTGATTTATCGTTTTCCTAATCTGTTGATTATTTTTATTTAATCAACATGTGGTTCATTTGATCTCAGCTTTTCATTGGTCAAATTTCAATTATAATGTCACATTTTCTTGCTTTCCTCTGAATTTCTTATTGTGACTTCATTAAAAAAGGCAACCATGTCTGATATTGATGTATAGAAAGTCAACCATGTCTGATGATGGTGTATAGAAAGTCGACCATCATGTCTGATATTGATGTAAAGAAAGAACACACCTTTTTCAAATCAATCCAGAAAAAGGAATAAGTTTGCTTCCATTATAGCATAAAAATCCCTAGAGAATCTGATTCCACCACCAAATCTTGTGTTATATACAATATTTATCAACTCTTGACAGTTAAATTTTAAATATTAAAAACGCTCGGGCGACCCTCACATTTTAAATTGATAATTTAACTGCCTCGAGTGGATAAATATCATATCACACTTGATGGTTTATAATTATAGCTAAATCAATTACCAGATTAATGAAATATAACAATTTTGTGAAAATTTATGTACAAAAAAGGGAAGAAAGATACCAGAGGGACAGTCAAACTCATAAATCGAAAATAAACTGACAACGCCATGGCTAAAAATGAAAAAGACAAACAAACAAACAATAGTACACATGACACAACATAGAAAACCAAAGAATAAGCAACACGAACCCCACCAAAAACTAGGGGTGATCTCAGGTGCGCCGGAAGGGTAAGCAGATCCTGCTCCACATGTGGTACAAGTGTATTCATGACATCACAAGTAAGACAAATTGGGACTTGCCACAAACTTGAATGAAAACTTGTTAATATTAGATAGGAGACAATATAACTCGTATATTGACAAAAGAGAACTTTAAACATCAAATTGACCTTTCTGACTTTGATATTTAGTATTGTGGAACTCTGGGCTCTGTTTTTAATTCGCCTTTTCAGAATCTAAAGAACTATGGGTAATCTAATTGCTTGTACACCAAAGTGAAAATAACGTTACGTCATTGGTTGAATTTCAATTGTTTAGGAAACTTAACCAATCAAAACGCTTTGGTGTACGCTTTTTTTGCCTGTTTTTTAATGTTGATGCTTTAAAAAACATGCATGAAAATTTGAAAAAGGGCTATATCTTACTTGCTCCTTGAACTATGAATTCTTATTTTCTGAGTGAACAATTTCTATTTTCTTTGTCACTGTAAATTCAGAATTTGTGATTTTTTTTTAAATGAATAATTTGGTACTTTCTAAAAAAATCACAATTATAAATAGATTCAGTAATTTCTGACTTTACAGTATCTCAAAGACCTTGTTTCATAATCAATATGACATGTGATCGTTATGTTAAAAAAAAGTGGGAAGCAGAATATGTATTATATTCAAAATATTATATTTCAGTGTGAGGACCTACGTGGACAACCAGATGAACAGGCGTCTCCAACGAGTTGGTATGCCATACGGATATGTGGCTCCACGACTAGAGGCACCACGATGCTCTCGTCGTCTTTTAGGGTTGGAGCCAGAACCAGTACTTCTCCCAGTTGCGTCTCCTGAGCTGCCAAGAAATGATCAACCTGAACATTTCGAAGCAGTTATTGTACCTCGGGTACGATTATTCTCCGTCATGGTTCCTGAAGCAGCTATTCAAATAGCTGATGACGAGGATGATATGGTTGAGGTTGAGATAGCTGGCGAGGAGGTTCTGGAGTCAACTCTGGAGGAAGAAGAGGTCATCGAGCTGTCTCTGCTGTGTGGTATGGACACAACGGTGGAGGAACCAGCCGACTGGTTCCTGGAGAAGACAGTGTCTTTCCTGCCAACAGAGGAGGAGACTGTTTTGTTCGAGGAGGTAGTGGATGAGGATGCAACAACCAGCCATGCTGAAGAGACTGTCTGGTATGGTCCTGAAGAGGTTGAGGTTCCAGCCACTCCAGTTACACCGTATATTGTTATAGGTAATGATGTAGGTGTTCCTTTGGACTGGGAGGTGATCCCTGCTCCAGTGGTTGAGGTTGCTCCTGTCCCTGAGGCAGCTGGGAGGTTTGTTGGGTGGAGACAGATGGCTAGAGTGCTAGGCTGCCTTGTTACTTCATACCAAACTGTCTCAGCTGTCTAATTTTTTGGTTAATTTTTGGTAAATACATATACATTTTGTATATTTTCTTAAAAAAAGGAAAATTGGAAAAGTATAAATTTTTGCTTTAGTTTAAAAAAAAAGTTTTGAAAAGTATAAATTTTTGTTTTAGTTTAAAAAAAAATGTTTGGAAAAGTTAATTTTTGAACTTGAACTTTTTGTTTTGATTTATGGTCATTCCATTTATTTTTGAAAGATTTTCATTCTTTGCTAAGTAACACAATTTCTTCAAACTTTAAAAGATTTTTTTTTATAATTTTGGCTATTTATTAATTTAAGGTTTTAAGAAAATATTTTGTTGTAATTTAAATGAAAGTTTTTAATGTTTAATTTACTTTATTTGCAAATTTATAAAGAGTGTGTGTCTGTGTTTTTGTAACGTGACTATTTCTTTTTATCCAACACATGTTAAACTGTCAAAATGGATCACCATAATTATCAGTCAGGTCAAGGTCAATCAGTATAGATATCCAATCATTTCAGGTCAACATTTTTAAATTTTAAATTTAAAATTAAAAAGTTGCATCTTATAAATACCAGAGTAACTTTTAACCCGAAGTGTGACGAACAGACAGACAAACGAACGGACCAACAAACGGACGAACGGGTAAGACCAGAAAACATAATGGCCATGTATGGGGCATAAAAATCCAGCATAACAGTGCAACATTCCATTTCGCTTTTGAAATTTTGATGAAAAATACAAAATATTTCCTTTGACTCGATCAGTTTAACATTTAAATTGTCACCACCCTTTAGAAAGAAAATGAACATTAAATTTGTCCACTACATAAATTTCATAGTTTAAATAAAGGGAATTTTTTTCTGCAATTTTCTCTTCTGGATGAAAGGATAAAATTACCACTTCTGTTTCATTATTCATTGAGAGCATTTATAAAAAAAGTACCAGATCAGAAGTAAAACAAAAAATGAAAATATCACTTATTTCCTATTAAATTTAACATCCCAAAAATTTCACATTTGTTCATTTTAACCTTGACCTCTCTTTTAAAATTTAATAAAATATTAAATAAGGTTTCTGTATCTTAATTTGGCAGCTTCTGATAAATTCAAGAATATATTTGGTATACATCAATGAGGGGTACTAAACAAACAACAAAAACAAGGCGTCTTTAGGTCAACATAGTCTTCAACAAAGATGGGGATCTATACAATATGTTTAGTGTTTATAGTTTAAATTCGTCAACAAAATTTGATAAATATCTATAAGGAAAAATGTCTACAAAATTTACTAAATATATAAATATCTATTAAAAGATAAACAGTCGACAAAATTTACTAAATATCTCGAAAGAAAAAAGTCCACAAAATTTACTAAATATCTCGAAAGAAAAAAGTCCACAAAATTTACTAAATATCTCTAAAAGAATAAAGTCGACATAATTAACTAAATATCTATAATGAAAGAAGTCCACAATATTTACTAAAAAAAGAAAGTCCACAAAATTTACTAAATATCTATAAAGAAAAAAGTCCACAAATTTACTAAATATCTATAAAGAAAAAAGTCCACTAAATTTACTAAATATCTATAAAGAAAAAAGTCCACTAAATTTACTAAATATCTATAATGAAAAAAGTCCACAAAATTTACTAAATATCTATAAAGAAAAATTAAAGTCTGCAAAATTTACTAAATATCTATAAAGAATAAAGTCAACAAAATTTACTAAATATCTATAAAGAAAAATTAAAGTCTGCAAAATTTACTAAATATCTATAAAGAATAAAGTCAACAAAATTTACTAAATATCTATAAAGAAAAAAGTCCACAAAATTTACTAAATATCTATAATGAAAAAAGTCTACAAAATTTACTAAATATCTATAAAGAAAAAAGTCCACAAAATTTACTAAATATCTATAATGAAAGAAGTCCACAAAATTTACTAAATATCTATAAAGAAAAGTCCACAAAATTCACCAAATATCTTCAAAGAAAAAAGTCCTAAAATTTACTAAATATCTATAATGAAAGAAGTCCACAAAATTTACTAAATATCTATAAAGAAAAATTAAAGTCTGCAAAATTTACTAAATATCTATAAAGAATAAAGTCAACAAAATATACTAAATATCTATAAAGAAAAGTCTACAAAATTTACTAAATATCTTTAAAAAAAAATATAATAAAGCAAAATAATTAAAAAAAAATTCTCTTGCAATTAAATAAGTTTAAAATTTTTAATTCAGCAAAAGATTTAGGCTTACAACAACTTGATGTGAATGATATTGCATTATTATAGTGTCTGAGTACAACATTATTACATAAATTGCTGGGTTCAAATTTCATTTTTTTACAAAAATATAAAGTTTATCCAAAGTTAACACTGGCAAGTCGAGTATAACAATGTATCTAACACTGCACAATCTGCATACCTGCATAGGATAATTGGCATTGCATATATAAATTAACATGTAAAGCTTATGCTGGCTTGCTGATGTTTTCTTTCATTGTTCTATTTAATTAACCCCTATAGCCAAATATAGCAACATCTATTTAGAATTGACCTGGGACTTGGATTTTGGGCAGGTAGGGAGGAATAAGGGAAATACCTTGGCCTGGGATTTTAGGGCTTAAAGAAAGGGGAGGGGAAACCTTGGGACTCTGGTGAAGTGGGGATATAAAAGGAGAGGGGGAATCCCAGGGCCTAGTGTATTTGGGGAGATAAAAGAGGGAGAAGGTTACATCCAGTCTGGTGAACTGGGGGAGATAAAAGAGGGAATGGGGAAATAGTTGCTGTTAATTGAATGAAGCAAGTTATGTGTTAATGTTGTATTCACATTGTTGTGATGAGTGTATTGTTGCTTTGAAGTTTGTGGAGCACAAATACCCCAGTAATTTTGGATAAAAATGATAATGAAAAAATATTCCCTTTTAAACTTTCAATTTTTAATAAAGATATTCAAGTGTTCAAGTTAACTATTAAAGTGGTCTTTCTTAAAGTTGTCAAATAAGAACCAAAGTGTACCTTTTAAACTTTAAAATATGAATTGAACATTTAATTAGAAACCTTTCAGCGGTTTAAACATTTATGCGTGTTTCTGAATTCCTTTCATTAAAATTGAGTAAATAAAATCTCACTCTATTTAAACAATTTTCGGTTGTGTTGTAAAAAAACCCACAAAAACATACAAATAAGTACTTGACCTATAGTATAGAAACTTGTTTTTGTTAGAGACTATATTGACCTCTGGGGTCCAGGTTTTTTTGTGTTGTTAGTTACTGTCTCAATAACATAATCCCTAAAGTCATTTTCCATTAATATTAGACAAAGGACAAATTATAAAGAACCCAGAATATCAAAATCATTCATTTTAACTTATAATAACTGTTAATTTTCCTTCAAATTAAATATATGTTTCACACATCTCCTTCGTTTAGATAAATTTCAAAATGAAACAGAAAATGAAAGCCAAATATTTAAAATTTAGATTAATTGAAATAGCCTCCCCACTTCAAAAAAAATAAAGAACAAATTTTAACAGAAAAAAGGGGGAGGGAAACCTAAAGATACAGAATTTAAATAAAGTGATAAAAAGATCCTCCATCCTTTTCTAAACTTCTTTTTAAAGTTTTAAACTTGGTAAATTAGATGTCCCCTGAATTTAGAGTATCCATGGGAACATGTCCCATTTTTACCAGAAATTAATATACCCATAGGAACATTACAGTACATGTTCCTCTTCAAAGTAATAAAGGTATCCATAGGAGTATCACATCACATGTTCCTCTCCAAAGTAATGAAGGTATCCATAGGAACATCACATGTTCCTCTTCAAAGTAATGAAGTATCTATATATAGGAACATCACATGTTCCTCTCAAAAGTAATGAAGGTATCCATAGGAACATCACATGTTCCTCTCCAAAGTAATGATGGTATCCATAGGAACATCACATGTTCCTCTCAAAAGTAATGAAGGTATCCATAGGAACATCACATGTTCCTCTTCAAAGTAATGAAGGTATCTATAGGAACATCACATGTTCCTCTTCAAAGTAATGATGGTATCCATAGGAACATCACATGTTCCTCTCCAAAGTAATGAAGGTATCCATAGGAACATCACATGTTCCTCTCCAAAGTAATGATGGTATCCATAGGAACATCACATGTTCCTCTCCAAAGTAATGACAGAATTGGCTTTACAATGAACTTTGAACTCAAAGACATGGATACACATGTTTCAGAAAAGTAAGTTTGGTACCTTTATCTCTTTTCACACTTTTGTTGTTTTTAAATAATTTGTAAATTTAATTGTTAATGTAACATATTTAAGTTGTCAAATTTTTGTGTAAAAAGGGGAATGACCATATAAACTGTTTTTTAATATTATTTTTGTTAAAAAGATTTTCAGAAGGAAACTGAAAAATTATTTATGAAAATGTGGATAGTGTCTAATGTGTATATAGTTTTAAGAAAAATATAAAAAAAACAAAAAAATGCATGGGTGATGGTTTTTAATGATTTTAAGAAAAATAGAAAAAAAAAAAAAAAAAAAAAATATGCATGTTACTAATAATGATTTTAAGAAAAATAGAGAAAAAAAAAAAAAAAAAATATGCATGTTACTAATAATGATTTTAAGAAAAATAGAAAAAAAAAAAAAAAAAAAATGCATGTTACTTGTGATTTTAAGAAAAATAGAAAAAAAAGAAAAAAAATGCTTGTGGTTTAATTATATCATGATGCAGAAATGGGTCCATTATTTTAACTTGAATTTAGGATTTATTTATATCATGATATGGAATGGATACATTCTTTTAACTTGAATTTTGGATTTAATTATATCATGATACCGATTGGATACATTTCTTTTAACTTGAATCTGGGGGAATTAATTATATCGTGATACAGAATGGATACATTCTTTTAACTGGAATTTGGAGGATTTAATAATATCATGATACAGAATGGATACATTCTTTTAACTTGAATTTGGAATTTAATGAAATCATGAAACGGAATGGATACATTCTTTTAACTGGAATAATGGGGATTAAAATAAACCCTTTAAAAAAGTGGGGTTTTACTGTTTTACCTCTGTCTGTCTGTCCATCATTCAGTCCGTCAGCATCAACAATCGTAACAAGGATTTCTGAAATTTGGTTCAGTGTTGAAAAATGCAGCTTTACTGTTTACCTAACACTTGTATCATTTACACATGATAGCTAAGTTGAAAATTTTCGTCACCTTATTCTCCGGAAAGTCAATACAAAGATTTCTGAAATTTGGTTCAGTGTTGATATAATGCAGCTATACTGTGTCAAGCGTTTCTAGATTCATCACTCAACAACTTCCTGTTTACTGAACACTCGTATCATTTACACATGTTAGCTAAATTGAAAATGTTCGTCACCTTGTTCTCCGGAACTTCAATACAAGGATTTCTGAAATTTGGTTCAGTGTGGATAAAATGCAGCTAATTACCACGTGCCATGCGTTTTCAGATTCATCACTCAACAATTTCCTGTTTACCAAACACTTGTATCATTTACACATGATAGCTAAGTTGAAAATTTTCGTCACTAGTTTTTTAGGAACTTCAATACAAGGATTTCTGAAATTTGGTTCAGTGTTGATAAAATGCAGCTAATTACCATGTGCCATGCGTTTTCAGATTCATCAACTTCCTGTATACCTAACACTTGTATCATTTACACAAAAATTGATAGCTAAGTTGAAAATGTTGGTCACCTTATTCTCCGGAGAGTCAATACAAGGATTTCTGAAATTTGGTTCAGTGTTGATATAATGCAGCTATACTGTGTCATGCGTTTTTAGATTCATCACTCAACAACTTCCTGTTTACCGAACACTTGTTTCATTTACACATGATAGCTAAGTTGAAAATTTTTGTCACCTTTTTCATGAGGAACTTCAATACAAGGATTTCTGAAATTTGGTTTCATGGTTGATAGAAGTCTGCTTTACTGTGTGATGCATTTTCAGATTCATTACTCAACGACTTCCTGTTTACCAAACACTTGTATCATTTACACATGATAGCTAAGGTGGAAATTTTTGTCACCTTTTTCTCAGGAACTTCAATTCAAGGATTTCTGAAATTGGGTTTCAGGCTTAATAAAGGTCAGCTATACTGTGTGAGGCGTTTTTTGGATTCGTAACTCAACAACTTCCTGCGTACTGAAGTATATGTTGGGGTATCCTCAGTGGGCAGTTGCTCACAGTTTCACTTAATTTGCAATGATACGGAAAGGATACATTCTTTTAACTTGAATTTTTGATTTAATAATGTCATGATACGGAATGGATACATTCTTTTAACTTGAATTTTTGATTTAATTATATCATGATACGGAATGGATACATTCTTTTAACTGGAATTTTAGATTTAATTATATCATGATACAGAATGGATACATTCTTTTAACATGAATTGAATATATTTTAGAGTATACATTTTTATTATTTATTCATTATAGCTAAGATGGAAATTTTCGTCACCTTTTTCTCAGGAACTTCAATACAAGGAATACGGAATGGATACATTCTTTTAACTTTAATTTTGGATTTAATAATATCATGATACGGAATGGATACATTCTTTTAACTGGAATTTTGGATTTAATCACATCATGTCATACGGAATGGATACATTCTTTTAACTGGAATTTTGAATTCAATTATATCAATTGATACGGAATGGATACATTCTTTGAACTGGAATTTTGGATTTAATTATAACATGATACAGAATGGATACATTCTTTTAACTGGAATTTTGGATTTAATTATATCATGATACGGAATGGATACATTCTTTTAACTGGAATTTTTTATTTAATTATATCATGATACGGAATGGATACATTCTTTTAACTGGAATTAAATTTAATTAAGAGTATACATTTTTATCATTTACACATGATAGCTAAGGTGGAATTTTTTGTCACCTTTTTAAGAGTATACATTATTTCTGAGGATTGTTTTGATATATGTAAGTGAACAGCAACCAACAACACAAACAAAAAAACGTAAAAAGATAAGTTAATACATTTTAAATAAAGATAAATAATGTTAATACCTTTTGTCCTTCATTTGGAAATTTCAAGATAAAATAATATATATTTAAAACCCGTACTTTCTCCTGTGTTGGATCCCCCTTTTTTTAAAGATTGCTGGTTTCGCCTCTGAACCCTTTCTCCCCTCCTATTTGGTAAAGACATATAAGATTGTGTCCATAGTACATGGATGCCCCATCCCCACTATGATTTTCTATGTTCAGTACTGGACTTTGAAAATGGAGGAAAAAACTCTTAATTTGGCATTAAAATTAGAAAGATGATACCATAGGGAACATGTGTACTAAGTTTCAAGTTGATTGGACTTCAACTTCATCAAAAACTACCTCAACCAAAAACTTTAACCTGAAGCGGGACGGACAAACAAATGGACGCACAGACCAGAAAACATAATGCCCATAAATGAGGCATAATAAATGTTTGCCTTGGAAAACTCCCTTAATAATTTGTATAACAACAGCCAGTCTAGCCTGTCATAATTCAGTAACTACAAGTTATTTATCTATTTTGGATAGATATGACTGTTTCAACGCCACTTGTAGTACTCCTAGCTATTACAAGGCTGCCAGAAGGTATATTCTCTAAACTAATAAAAGAATGCCAATGAGATGTGGTCATTATGCCATTGAGATGTGGTCATTATGCCATTGAGATGTGGTCAATATGCCAATGAGATGTTGTCAATATGCCAATTAGATGTGTTAATACAACTAATGAGATGCACTAAGAATGCAAATAAGATGTGGTATAAAGCTAATGAGATGTGCTTAGAAAGCCAATGAGATGTGGTAAAAAGCTTATGGATGTGCCAATAAAGTTGATGAGATACACTAAGAATGCAAATGAGTTGTGGTAATAAAGCTAATGAGATGCGCTGAGAATGCACATGAGATGTGGTAGTAAAGCTAATGAGTTGCACTAAGAATGCAAATGAGATGTGGTAATAAAGCTAATGAGTTGCATTAAGAATGCACATGAGATGTGGTAATAATGCTAATGAGATGTGCTAAGAATGCACACGAGATGTGGTAATAAAGCTAAGGAGATGTGGTAATAGTGCTAATGTGATGCACTCAGAATGTAAATGAGTTGTGGTATTTATGCCAATACAATTTGGTAAGAATGCCAATGAGATGTAGTAAGGATGCCAATGAGAAAATAATATGGAAATTTATAAATGAAAAGGAATAATGCTATATTCCCTTTAAATTTTAATAAAACCATAATTCATGTCTGATGTTAAGTTAAAAAAGGGTGAAATAATTTTTCAAATTTTCAAATTTTAGATCAAATTGCCCTTAAAAATCAGACGTAGAACATATATGTATCAGCTATTCCAAAACCATTTTACAGTTTTTAAAGGATTACTTTCAGAACAGAACATTTAAGATACCAATTTCGTAATGCAAGGTTTATCAGTATGATTTTGGGAATTTCCCAAAGTAAAGGGTGTTAGTGGGAGAAAGATCTCCAACCCTTCCGGGATACATTATTCTGACTCGGAGGCAACTAGACTTTGCTCTTACTTTTAAATACCACTTGCTTAAGGGAGAAGCAGCAAATATCCCTTTTAAATAAAGTCTTTGGTTTGTCCATACATGGGATAGAGCCCTTTACCTCCAACACATCAGGCAAGCATTGGACAATTGAGGAGGTTATAATTGGTAGTGAAAAGTATTCTTTTTAAAATATTCATATTCATTTTATTTTTGTTTATTTGATAATGAACTGTTACTCATTCTGTTGTTCAATTCCTAGTAGTAACAGAAAACATAAATTTTTATATTTGGTTTAAAAATATTTTGGTTTGAAAAGTTACTGTAATCAAAATATTTAATCGAAAAGTATGTCTCCATGCAAAATTATCCATCCCTCTACAGGACTTGTATCTTAATATAAAAACATCTTATTCTTAAAGTATCAACACTAACCATTACAAACAATTGGTACTTAATTAAATAGGTTTAAGGATGGAAGACAAGAGAGGGAGAAATGAGAGGGGAGGGGATAGGGGAGAGAGAATAGAGACTGATGGAGTGATTTTTCATATAAGGGTTTAAGGTACTAGTCTTGTAGAGGGATATTTCTTCTTGTAAAGCTAATGTATTCAGTCAAAAAAGAGAACTTTTTGTTAACAATATGAATATGAGTAGGAATACAAACCAATTATTTTTTGGTATGCAAATTCAGTCTGAAAGTTCTTGTTTTAAAATAATGGGTCTATTACATTTCTAAATTATTTCCCAAGTCTAAAATGTTTGTGACCCCAGTGGCCGATCCAGGGATTGGGGTTGGAACCCCCCCCCCCCCCTTTTTTTTTTTAATGATAATGCATTTGAATAGGGATATATATTTAAAACCCGAACTTTCTCCAGGGTTGGATCCCCCTTTTTTTAAAGATTTCTGGTTCCGCCTCTGAACCCTTTCTCCCCCCATTATTTGGTAAAGACATATAAGATTGTGTCCATAGTACACGGATGCCCCATCCCCACTATGATTTTCTATGTTCAGTACTGGACTTTGAAAATGGTGGATAAAACTCTAATTTGGCATTAAAATTAGAAAGATGATACCATAGGGAAAATGTGTACTAAGTTTCAAGTTGATTGGACTTCAACTTCATCAAAAACTACCTCAACCAAAAACTTTAACCTGAAGCGGGACGGACAAACTAACAAACAGACGCACAGACCAGAAAACATAATGCTCATAAATGAGGCATAATAAATGTTTGCCTTGGAAAACTCCCTTAATAATTTGTATAACAACAGCCAGTCTAGCCTGTCATAATTCAGTAACTACAAGTTATTTATCTATTCTGGAAAGATATGACTGTTTCAGCGCCACTTGTAGTACTCCTAGCTATTACAAGGCTGCCAGTTTTTATTGGTGGCAGAAGCCATATAAATGGCACCTGAAAAACCACCCACCTTCAGTGTCTGTAAATGTTGTCCTAAGTTTCTGTTGAAATGTTTGTACTGGTTTGAGGTATTGCTGATTAAAAGTGTTGACGTCTGATTAAACAAAAAAACATCCTTTACTAAATTGTCCTATTCAAGGGGAGATAAACATATTGAAATAAATCCTTTACAAGGGGAGATAAACATTAAAATAAATCCTTTACAAGGGGAGATAAACATATTGAAATAAATCCTTTACAACAACTTTGGATCAATATCCTATTCAAGGGGAGATAAACATATTGAAATAAATCCTTTATAGGTGTAACACCACTAATTCAGGCCCGGCCAGAAAGCACATACCAGAAAGTAGTACATATTTAACACAAAATAGTTCCTACGCATGAGTGTAACTTTCAAAATATGTAGAATATTTAGGTATTTTTGGTATCAAATGAAAGCTGAAGGACTGGTGATCATTGTAGAACACTTTTGGACTTTTAATTTTGAATAGTAAAAAAACTGCACCAAATTTTAAAAAGAGGGTACATTTTGTCTGTTTGTCAGATCTGAAGTACCTGTTTTGGTACATCTGAAGTTCCGGGAACCAGTTCTTTCTTATATGCAATGTAAGGTATGTTGATTTTTTCAGTACAAGACACCATAAAGTGTTGCTTTGAAATGCAATGATTGCCACTTTATTTGAACTTAAAATAAAAGAGGTGTGCCTGCTTGAAACGGAGGAATTTAACATAGAAAGCAATGGGACCATGAATTAGTGGTGTACTTCCTATTACAGAGAATCACCAGAAATCCAATTTTTAGAAGTTGTACCTATTCCAATGAAAATAAGTCAAATAGGATGTTAGTAATCATGTCTAATCATCTTTTTTGGGTCAACCGTCCTGCTTATGGGAAATTTAAGCTCTTAAATTGGCATACTCAAATATGTTAGCCTTTTATGGTCATACAACATGCATGCAGTTAAGACTTGACTCCAAGTTCTCATTTTTGCATTTTTTCTGATTCAAATCAATAAAACATGTATTTTATGACTTGTTTATGGAACAAAATAGCTCTTGGTCAAAATAATCTCATGATTTTTCAAGTTTTTTTGTTTTTCTTATGGTAGCCTTTTACAATCTAGGCAAATGGTATATACTCATATAAGAATTCTTAAATCTCACTGTACATGTAATTTTGGACCAGTTTAGCAAGTTATCTAGCTGAGGGATATATAAATTGCTCTTATTAATCTATGTTTTACCACAGAATTATATTTCATGCAAAAAAAAGCCTTTTTTCAATTTCAAGAAAAAAGGGGGGATAATTTCTCATTTATGTCTTAAGTTTGGACTAATGTATTGTTATTTAATGAAGAACCTCTGATAAAAATATGACTATTAGTAAGCACATAGCTTTCCTAATAGAAATTAATAAATAAAACAATGATATTGAGAATAAAAAAAATATATTGGCCAATGGTAATATACATATGCAGTTTTCTTTGAATAACCCATATGTTACTACCAGTCCAATTTGAGCTTTAAATTAATAAAATAGTATTTGGACTAAGGCTTTATATGTTTTTTATTGCTTGAAATAGATCATAGAATGAAATAAAGTAATGCTCAAGTCAATATAGCAAGTTTGGTTCTGTTATAGGTGTAACACCACTAATTCAGGCCCGGCCAGAAAGCACATACCAGAAAGTAGTACATATTTAACACAAAATAGTTCCTACGCATGAGTGTAACTTTCAAAATATGTAGAATATTTAGGTATTTTTGGTATCAAATGAAAGCTGAAGGACTGGTGATCATTGTAGAACACTTTTGGACTTTTAATTTTGAATAGTAAAAAAACTGCACCAAATTTTAAAAAGAGGGTACATTTTGTCTGTTTGTCAGATCTGAAGTACCTGTTTTGGTACATCTGAAGTTCCGGGAACCAGTTCTTTCTTATATGCAATGTAAGGTATGTTGATTTTTTCAGTACAAGACACCATAAAGTGTTGCTTTGAAATGCAATGATTGCCACTTTATTTGAACTTAAAATAAAAGAGGTGTGCCTGCTTGAAACGGAGGAATTTAACATAGAAAGCAATGGGACCATGAATTAGTGGTGTACTTCCTACAACAACTTTGGATCAATATCTTATAACGGGTACTCTGATAATATTTTGGGAAAGATTTTGAGAAAAGCAATTTAAAAATCTGTTAAAGGTATATTCTCTTAATTAATAAAATAAAAGGTATATTCTCTTAATTAATAAAATAATTGGTCCAGTGATCAATGAAGAATGTAAAGATGAGATGTTGTCAATATGCCAATGAGATGTGGTAATAAAGCTAATGAGATGTTCTAAGAATGCCAATGAGATGTGCTAAAAATGCCAATGAGATGTGCTTAGAATGCCAATAAGATGTGTTAATACAACTAATGAGATGCACTAAGAATGCAAATAAGATGTGGTATAAAGCTAATGAGATGTGCTTAGAAAGCCAATGAGATGTGGTAGTAAAGCTTATGGATGTGCCAATAAAGTAAATGAGATACACTAAGAATGCAAATGACTTGTGGTAATAAAACTAATGAGATGTGCTGAGAATGCACATGCGATGTGGTAGTAAAGCTAATGGGATGCACTAAGAATGCAAATGAGATGTAGTAATAAAGCTAATGAGATATGTGCTTAGAAAGCCAATGAGTTGTGGTAATAAAGCTTATGGATGTGCCAATAAAGTTAATGAGATACACTAAGAATGCCAATGAGATGTGCTAAAAATGCCAATAAGATGTATTAATACAACTAATGAGATGCACTAAGAATGCAAATAAGATGTGGTATAAAGCTAATGAGATGTGCTTAGAAAGCCAATGAGATGTGGTAGTAAAGCTTATGGATGTGCCAATAAAGTAAATGAGATACACTAAGAATGCAAA
The DNA here is from genome assembly GCF_963676685.1 of Mytilus edulis. NCBI lineage: Eukaryota > Metazoa > Mollusca > Bivalvia > Mytilida > Mytilidae > Mytilus > Mytilus edulis. The sequence continues at coordinate 65,023,321 of NC_092356.1, forward strand.
TGACTTGTGGTAATTAAGCTAATGAGATGTGCTGAGAATGCACATGCGATGTGGTAGTAAAGCTAATGGGATGCACTAATAATACAAATGACTTGTGGTAATAAAGCTAATGAGATGTGGTAATAAAGCTAATGAGATGTGGTAATAGTGCTAATGTGATGCACTCAGAATGTAAATGGGTTGTGGTATTTATGCCAATACAATTTGGTAAGAATGCCAATGAGATGTGGTAAGAATGTCAATGAGATGTGGTTAGAATTCCAATGAGATGTGGTTAGAATGCCAATGAGATTTGGTAAGAATGCCATTGAGAACTATTCACCAGAGATTGAACCACAAGGCTGCAAGAGTTATCTTTCTTTCATGTGAATTTTACGTATACTTTATAGATGTAGGAAGATGTGGTGTGAGTGCCAATGAGACAACTCTCCATCCAAATAACAATTTATGTATACTTTGTAAGCTCCCCTACAGCTGATAGTTAACATTTTCAGCAATTTATGATTAAAGTTACCCTTTCTTTTAATAAAATTATTTTATAAATAAACTTTTATAAATTAGCAAGTAGAAAAAGCTTGCTATAAATCTCAAATTCAAAATTTTCTGACCCCCCCCCCCCCCCCCCCCCCCAGTAAATAACCACTTTTGATTTCTTTGCCAATTTAAAAAAAAGATATACCAGTAAAGGCACTAGCATAGAAGATGTGTGGAATCAAATAGGTAACAACTATAGTGATAATGAAATATTCTAATAATAACCAGTTTTAAATGTATTGACTTAATGGACTTATTGTATGATGTTATATGTGACCAGTCAGAATAGTGGACAATGAAATATTCAAATGATGGAACTGACTGACTTTTAGTGAATAGACTAAATTCAGGATCGAACAGCCTTGGAATTCGACCGACAAGTAAATATGGACACCAGCCTTGGAACAAGCAAGTGAATTATTGACATTTATATTGATGTGACCAGTATTCATGTAGATGGAGCAGTGCTAGTGGACTTTAAACTGACAAATCTCACAGAAAGGCGCATCACAACTGGGTCTGAAGCTCTTACATACAAAAGACGAGGTAATTATACTCAAAATACATAACATTACACTGAATGTGATTACATGTAGATGTAAAAAAGATGTGGTATGATTGCCAATGAGAACTCTCAACAAGACCAAATTACACAAAAATTAACAATTATAGGTCACTGTGTGGCCTTCAACAATGAGCAAAGCCCATACTGCATAGTCCGCTATAAAATGCCCTGAAATGAAAAGGTAAAACAATTCAAATGAGAAAATATAGACGGCATTGCTAACTTGTGGACCAAAAATTACCAAAAAAACAAATATGTAAAACTAAAACAAACGACAACCACTGATGTTTATTAACCTTATATAAGCATTTAGTTTATTTTGAGTGTTTTAAAAAGATAAATGTGTAATAGAGCCAAAGGTCTTCATTACAAAAAAAGCAGTCTGGTAAATTTTAAAACAACGTATGTACCTGTTTGGATGTTTTATTATACTTGGGTGAAAAATTGTCCTACTTTAAATTATAATTAAAATTCCAATTAAGCATTTTTAAGAATGTGGCTGTTCAACATAATTTTTTCTTCTTCAGATATTCAGGAAATAAGAATTGTATGCGATCTATTACAAGATCTGAGGACAGTAGGACCTGGAAGTACTATATTACCAACTTCAAGGTCAGTTTACAGTAAAACCGGGAAATACTATATTACCAACTTCAAGGTCAGTTTACAGTAAAACAAAATGGTAATGAACACATTTTAAATCACAAAAATACTGAACTCCCAGGAAAGTTCAAAACAGAAAGTCCCTAATCAAATGGCAAAATCATAAGAATGGACTACAAATATCATATTCCTGAATTAATTGGTACAAAAATGTACAGACATTTTCTTCTGTAGAAAATGGTGGATTGAACCTGGTTTTATAGCTCTAAACATCTCACTTGTATGAAAATCCCAACAAATTCCATTATATTGACAACAATGCATGAATAAAACATGATAGGTAAAAATGTCAAAATAGGGGTTTAGCAGTCAACACAGTGTCACAATCTTAATCGCAACAAAAACAAACAAATTTTTAATAAAGAAGCACTAAAAAAGCATATATCACATTTAACAACCTCGTTCATTATGCTTATTTATTTTCATATTTTATGTATTTTTGCCAAATAATAAATTGCTCCTGCAGTTATACAATGGAAACTTGATTATCATCCTACTTTTGTTTATCATACTGTTAAAGTCTTGGCCAAATTATTTCAATGTTTGAATTTTGAAAAGAAACATTGATAATACTAACTAGCAATACTAACTAGCAAGTTTTAATACTCTCATTTCTGAGTTATAGGTTATGTTTAAAGCAAAAATTAAAATGTCATGGTAACTTTCCTTTAAGCCCACTTTGTTTTAAATATGCATGACATATTTGCCACTGGACATTAAGCATGCAACAATCAATCAATCAATCTTATATATATATATGGTATGAATAATTTCTGACCTATCAATAAGAATTAAATATGTTATTTTGTGAATTTATAATTTCCATGTTTTAATTGAAATTTTGTTGTTTGTTTGTAGATTAACTGCTTGGGAATTTACAAATCAACTGATACAGAAGAATTTTGCCATTTAGATGAACTTGGAAACAATTATTGACAAACAATATAGTGTATTATTATTCTTGTTAAAATCAACAGAAAGAGAGAGAGAGAGGAAGGATAGGAGAGAGTCAATTGTAAAGATTTATGTCTTTTTAACCAGACATGACGATTACATTAGAATTTCAGAGGCCTACAGTTCTCCCTTAAATGGTCATACATGAAGTAGTTAAAGTAGAGGACTTCAGTGTGACCAGCGAGAATAATCAGGCTGCTGCCATTGGTTTAAATCTCTTTTTTCAAAGATGTTTTTGTTACATTAGAATAAATCTGTGTGGAATGTAAAAAAAAAAGTAAAAAAATAAATTTGTGGTATTTTGTACATGTAGTTTCATTATGCAATCTTGAATACATTTATGATTACTATTTATAAAGAAGTATTATCATTAGAATGGAAAATGTATAAACATTTATTTGAGACAGAGTTTCACATTATTTCATTAAAATAATTAAATCCTTTTTCTGTGAATGAAGGACAAACAGGGAAAACAGACAAAGCTGCTATTCGATGAATTTTAAATTGTATTTATTCACATGTGATTAATAAGAGTTGAAGATTAGCTACAAGTATTCAGCATAGTACAAAATTAAGGATGCACTGCAAGTGTATATGACCTTTATAGTTATCATCACACTATGTCCAATCTAGATGTACAACACTCTTTTTTTTAGTGTTCTGTAAATTATCAGGAACACCAGTTGTGATGAATGGGATTTAGACTGGCAGGCTGAGAAATGGGTATAAGGGGAGGGAATACCCCTGCTTATCTTTTCATACTGGTTTGTTTCTTTGGTCAAGGTTTTGTACAAATGTTGTTCATATCAGATGTATACTTGTTATTTGGAGCTCTGTAAAAAAAAAAAAAAAAAAAAAAAAAAAAATGTAAAAAAGAAAAGAAAAAAGAAAGAAAGAAAAAAGAAAAAAAAAAGAAAAGAAAGAAAAGAAAAAAAAGAAAATAATTGTAAACAGAGTTCTAGATAATAACTGGGTGGTATGAAATGTGGGTTAAATATTTTCGGTATATTTTAAATGATTTTTTTTTTTATGCATCTGATATTTTATGTGTATAAAATGTTTTGTTATTTTTTTATAGAACTGCTTTAGTTGCCTTCTTGACTAACATTTATTGGTGAATGGAGAGACTAGCAGGCTGAGATTGAGGCATAAGGGGAGGGATTACCCCTGCTTTTCTCTTCATACTTGTAAATTCTGTCACTGCACGGAAGGTCAACAATTAAGAATATATAAGTTTTTTTATGTATCAATGTAAGTTAGATAAGTTATATCAGATGTATATAAAGTAAGATGAAAGTATTCTTTAGAGCTCTGTAAAAAAAAAGCTTGTAAACAGAGGTCTAGATAATGCATTAAGGGGTTTGGTTTGACATGGGGATTTCAAATTATATTTACAAGTCATCATCTACAAAAATGCATCTGATATTATTTGCCCCCAGCCCAGTTTCGTGTCCCAAATATAATCTCTGCAGAATAATGGCGACAGCTTAGTCAACAGCCTTATTTAAAGTTTCTGATTCACTTCCATTCCCACCCCCACCCCCACCCCCACCCTTTTAATAAGTAGTTATAGATTAAGGTTTCTTATTGGGAGTAATGATTGATTGATTTTAATTAAGTGTCACAGAATTATTAAGATACTAATTTCTGTGTAACAAGATTAATCTCCAATATTTAAAGGTGCTTTTAATTAAGATTTATTAAACTAAAAAAATTTAGTGTTTCATCAGCTCTGTCTTATACTAAATGGAAATCTACCTCTATATATATATATCTGCATTTTATATGCTACAAAATTTTGCCTGTTTAACAAAGGTTTATCTAACAAAATGAAAAACTCTGTCCATGAAATTGATTAAATTTAACTTTCCCACTGTAAAAGAAAAGAAATTATTTTAAATGCTGATATTGTTTAAATTGTACATGTTATAATCACAATATGATATACAGGGATGGGCAAGTAAAATACTGCAAGTAATAACCTTGTTTGTTCATGACAATTGAACATGTGAAATATCTGTTACAATAACACACCCATGCTTTTTCCCTATTGGGTTTTTTAATGCAGGGTGCATGTTTTTCTATGATTTGTCATATTTTTGTCTTCTCTTTTAATAAAGACCATGGAATTACATAGAAATGTTTCTGTTTTGTTTAAAAATTGAAAGGTCCTTATTTAGTTCCTCTTCAAAGGTACGAGTTTGTTACAAATATCTTGACCCTAGCATAATTCATCAGTTTGGATGATTGACTATGTCCTTGAGGCAAGGTCAGACAGAAAAGTGGTATTTGCAGCTTCAATGCCAAGGACACATCATTTAGAAGAAGTACTTGTCTGTCATATTTGTTTTTCATTAACTATTTGGTTATAAATTAGTCTGTTAATAGCTTTCTTGGTTTGAATTATCTCCCCTTGTTTTGTCCTGGGCATTTTATAGTCAACTTTCTGATATACAATATGGATTTTGCTCATTGTTGAAGGTTGTATAGCAAAAAACAGCTGCTAATAATCTGCCTTATTTGAACTTTGGAGCATCGATAGACTAGTTGTCTCATAGGCAATCATACCACATCTTATTTTATAGACTGGTTGGCTGGAATCAGAATATTAATTAAAGATATGTTGATCTAGTTGATTTTGAGGTTAAAATGTTGAAAGCCACAGACCAAAAAAGGAAATGAAAGGTTTTTGTCGAGCCTTCGACTAGTGGAAAAAGTGACACTAAGCAAATAAAGCGATCCTACATTCCGTCGGCGGCGTACACATATATTCAATCTGTGGTTAAAGTTTTTGAAATTTTAATAACTTTCTTAAACTATACTTGATTTCTACAAAACTTGGACAGAAGCTTGTTTATGATCATAAGATAGTATCCAGAAGTAAATTTTGTAAAAATAAAATTCCATTTTTTCCGTATTTTACTTATAAATGGACTTAGTTTTTCTGCCAGGAAACATAAAATTCACTCTGTGGTTAAAGTTTTTTAAAATTTTGATAACTTTCTTAAACTGTCCTGGGTTTGTACCAAACTTAAACAGATGATTGTTTATTGTCAAAAGCTAGTATTCAGAGGTAAATTTTGTAAAAATAAAATTCCATTTTTTCTGTATCTTACTTATAAATGGACTTAGTTTTTCGGCTGGGAAACATTGCATTCACTCTGGTTAAGGTTTTTAAAATGTTAATAACTCTCTAAAACTATCCTGGGTTTATACCAAACATGGACGGAAGCTTGTTTATGATCATTAGATAGTATCCAGAAGTAAATTTTGTAAAAAAAAAATCAATTTTTTTCAGTATTTTACTTTTAAATAGACTAAATGTACTGTTATACAACTGTCCCAGGTTAGGGGGAGGGTTGGGATCCTGCTAACATGTTTAACCCCGCAATATTATTTATGTATGTGCCTGTCCCAAGTCAGGAGCCTGTAATTCAGTGGTTGTCGTTTGTTTGTGTGTTACATATTTGTTTTTCGTTCATTTTTTTTATATAAATAAGGCCGTTAGTTTTCTCATTTCAATTGTTTTACATTGTCTTATCAGGGCTTTTATAGCCGACTATGCGGTATGGGCTTTGCTCATTGTTGAAGGCCTATAGTTGTTAATGTCTGTGTCATTTTGGTCTCGTGTGGACAGTTGTCTTATTGGCAATCATACCACATCTTCTTTTTTATATTAGATTTTCTGCTAGGAAACAACACTTTCACTCTGTGGTAAGTTTTAAAAAAATTTAATAACTTTCTTATACTAATTGGATTTGTACCAAACTTAGACAGAAGCTTGTTTATGATCAAAAGATAGTATCCAGAGGAATATTTTTATTGATTTTTTTCCTCATTTTTGTTGAGCCTGTGATTAACAGCAATAGGCGAGACACAGGGTTCCACGGAACCCTTACAAATTTTTTGGTAAACTTCAAGGAATTTTGCTGCAATTTAATCTTTATTTGGATTCATTGGCTAGTGGTAGTGTGTTAGAGAACCACAACCTTCGACAGGAAAACTGACAATTATAGTCCATTAAGATGAGTCAAGTGCACTTGCCACATGCAGGGTTAGAACTTACAACCTCAGCGTTGACAGGCTAGTGATTTCAGTAGTTGAACTACTATCACTACACCACCAAGACCTCACCTACATTTGGATATATGTTATTTAATGAGAAAGATCCTATCAAATATGATGTCTTTAAGTTCAAGGTCACATATACCAAAACAAACTAAAAGCAGTGCAGAAGGTAGTGAGTATTGTCGCACACAGAACCTTGATAGGAACTAAACTTAGATATGGTAAATCAATACATGGAAACCCCCAAATAATTTGTTAGTCCACATATAAAGGGTCCTAGTAATTCATTTCTGGACTGTACCTTTTGAACATTTCAAATTGTGACTATTTTTGTGGTATGATTTCAGCAATAGTTAATGTATAAGTATAAAGTGCTATTCCAAATTATTCCATATGTTTTGTTTCCCAATTATTGGAGAGCCATGCACACATAAAACATCTCTGCTTAGATTACATGTATAAGTTTGATAATAAGTCAATTCAAGGAGAACCATAATTGGTAGGTCAGTGGTATTTGATATGCAGTTGTTTTAGCATTGGCACATCTCAAGTTTATGGAGATTATTAGGCCCTGCCCCTTCAGTCATGGTCTATTGACTTTGAAACTTGAGCTGTACATGTTTTGTGATTGTCAGTAAGGTGTTGCATCTCATTCCCATGGCATTTTATTGTCCCAGCACCCTGAGTCCTTTACATTTTGAAGTTGTGATTAGATCAGTTTATGATTACTGTAAATTCAGAAATTATTGCGTGCATTTATTATTGCAATTTTGTCAGTTTAGACTTAAATGTGTATTTGAGAAAAAAAACTGTCTAATTCATATAAAATATTTCAAAATGCGAGTTTAACTTATTTGGTTTTACAACTATGCCCCATTTTTGCAATAATAAAAACCTCACAATAATTTTCTTAATTTACAGTAACCACTAGTGCTATAAGTCAATGATATTTAGTATGCAATTGTAATAGCATTCCCTATTAGTATGACGCTGCCACCCATAGTTTATTGACTTTTGCATTGTTTAGATGGTAAAGTTTGTGTTTGTCAGTTTAAAGGGAACTTACATATGAGAAGTCAATGGTATTTACTATGCAGTTGTATTAGCATTTGCAATTTTCAAAGAGGTTATTTGGCCCTGCACCTTCAGTCATATAAAAAAAATGAAGATGGAGTATGATTGCCAATGAGACAATTCTCCACAAGAGACCAAATGACACAGAAAATAACAGCTATAGGTCGCTGTATGACCTTCAACAATGAGCAAAACCCATACCACATAGTCGGCTATAAAAGGCCCTGAAAATGACAAATGTAAAACAATAACAAGAAAAATAATGGTCTAATTTATATACAAAAAATGAATGGAAGACTAATATGTAACACATCAACAAATGACAACCACTGAATTGCAGGCTCCTGATGACTTGGGACAGGCGCAAACATACAGAATATGGCAAAGTCAGACATGCTAGGGGGATCACAACCCTCCTAAACTGGGACAGTGGTGTATCCATGCAACATATGAACAAACTATAAAAATCAGTTGAAAAAAACTTCTCATCAGATGGATACTCAAATAAAAATACTTCTCAAAGTGGACGTCAGGCTGGGTACAACAACAAAAAGACACTAAGTACAGATCTGAGAGTACTAGCCGTTACGTTGTATGTTCTGCATAGTTGACACGTTAAAAGATTGCATTTCTATTTAAACATTTGCAGTATACTTAATAACATAAGGGCGAGACAAATCTCTGTGTCTACTGCAGTTTAATGCTTATGATGAAAGAGATGAAATGTGTAACCAAATTCAGAAAATATGATTTTGCTTTTTCAGTATTTTACTAATAGATTTACTTAGTTTTTTGCAGTGAATATTTACACAGACTTTTAAATGTTATTGTCTACCAAGTTTAAAGCAAGATGTAGGCAATTTTAAAGTCCTGATGAACTACTGATATGATATACATACCATTATCCTAGTCTGTCCATATCAATGATTTTGCCATATCCAAGGATTTGTATAGTAAGAAGGTTCTTTTACTATACAAATCCTTGCTATATCAATCTGCAAATGTGCATCCCACTAGTCACTGTTTTATGCGATTAATTTATTGGGTATCATAGCATAATATACAGAATGGCATTCTTAATTGCCATCAATTGTTTGTGGTCAGAATTTGTAGAATAACAATGTTTTGCCAAAATCTAAAATAATCCTTAAAACTTTTAAAACAAAAAAAAAACAATAAAATTAATTAAAAAATATTACAAACCTTGTCATGTGAAGAAATGTGTTTACTTAAGAACCAAAATATAATCATTAATAGGTTCTGTGATAAAAAAAAAACTCTAGAAAGAATAGTACAAGTATACAGACTTATAAAGGTTCTTAGTCTGAGAAAAGACTTTTAAACAGTAGAATTCAAATTCTAAAACAGGCATATAAATCATAACAAAGACAGACATATACTACTTTCATCTAGGGACTTTCTATACTAAGTCCCTGTTTCATCCATCCATTCTCACAATTGTCATTCTGATTGGAAATGATTTATCAGAAAACTTATATAATCATAAGCCAGTTGACCTGTTATGTACAAAAAGGGGTAACTCTAACATTTAAAAAAAATATTTTAACAATAACACCATAGAGCATATAATCAGAACATATTTTAAAACATATTACAGTATGGTAAGACTACTGCTTACACAGCGACAGACGAATATATGTAACTGTTACTTCCATTTTAGTTTTGGTATCTTTTCCAAACAAAAGGGTAACCTATTCTACAACTGAGAACAAATTGACATAACTGGTAATACTTCTAACAGTCAGATATATTTACAAACAAAGGAAGAAAGATAACTAATGATCATGTGGCGTCACCTTTGTTCTGATATTGGCGAATTTCTGATTTTTTTTACCAAATGATAAACTCCAGGAACTGTCAAAATGGCTTAGCTGTTTATTTCATGAACATGAATATGTTTTTTTTATAACACTTTCAATCAAAAATATTATGTCTTTTTGTCTTACTTTTTAATCAAACTGCGCATGTTCGATCAATTGGATTTTTTTTACAAACAACTTTCACTGATTTGGTTTCATGCAGAGAAAATCTGTAGAAAATACAAAGTTTAGCATGAGAATGATTGTTAGGTGAAACGATGTCTGTCTGGCAGTGACAAAAATAAAATATTCCGTATCCAATTATATTTTGCTTATACCTAAATATCAGGAACATATATATTGAATTTTATACTGAAAAGCGTTATAGATTTATTCCCCGTTAGGTATACTGTTCCCAGCTTATATTGATTAATTTAGAAAACAAAAAGTTGAATAATAGCATCGAAAAACTTTAAAAAAAAATGTTTACGCTGTGCGCCAATGTAAGTTCAACTGGTGGGAAAGTAGGCCGGGGTGCCATTGTAACTGGAAAAAAAACCACAATATGACAGATAAGTTGGATAATACCAATAAGGTCCGTGTAACACTTACAAAAATTACTTATCAATTCAAAGTTTTAAAAAGTTTTCAAATTTTGGTTTTTTGGAATTCTAAAGTTCTAAAATATCAAAATTACAAATTGTGTAAAAGTTTTGAAATTTTAACCAAAAAATTAAAATATTAAAATTCTAAATATCGTTTTTAAATTTGATAGTTTAGAAATTTGATCAAACTTTAAAACTACTTAACCTAACGTGCAATTTTAATTATTTCACTTTTTGAAAGTTTGGTTTTTATAATTTTAGATTTAGATATCAAAAATAGAAAAGGGGCAAAAAGAGGGGTACCTTTAAACACGGCTCAGATTATAATAATTCCTTAAATTTTAAGGTTGTGCATCTATTAAAAAAGTATTTAAACCTATTTAAACCGGCATCAAATAAGTTGATTTAAATCTCTAATATGAGGTTAGCGTTTGAGATAAATAACTCAGAGCTATTTGATGTCACAAGTGCCCCACATTTTAGAAGTAACAGTGCAAACTGACCAACTCGCAGTAGGCCAAATAGTATTATCCGCCTTTTTGAGGTCCAGCAAAGCGCTTCGGTCGCATGCAACTTTAAACGTTTTTATTATCGATTGCCTTATTTATGATTGATTTCAGTTCCAAGTAATGGAAATTGTGTCGCAATGAACGTTACATGCTATGCGTGCTTCAGCTGGCCCGTAGACACAAAAAGTGTACTGGGACAGTGATTATAGACGTCATACTAAACTCCGAAATATAACAATGAACTAGAAATAAAATTATACAAGACTAAAAAGGCCAGAGGCTCCTGAATTGGGACAGAAGTATTATTAAGTTATAAGTTTGATCTAACGCCGGAGAGTTGTAGCAGAAACCAAGATCATCCAATGCCATAATTTGGATGTCACAACTTCTCCTAGCAGATATAACATTTCAAACAAATTTGTTTAAACTATTGTTAAAAATATTATTAAGTATTAAAATGTTTGTTTACATTGTTAATAATTGATAAGTATACATGAAAAATACATGTGTATAGATTTTAAATAAAAGCGACATCTGACGGCAAACTTTTCCACTCTGTGCGAAAGGTAACAGCTTGCATTGAACTGAGTCATATATATGGATACAATATAGATAAATAAAAATATTACATAGGAAAATCGAAGATTTATGGGATATCAAATTATACCTGGAGATAGATGTTCGCCGGTATCTGGATAGACAATTAAAAACAAAATCCAACTTAAAAGTCGTGATTAAAAGGACTTAATTAAGAAATCTGTAAGCTAGAGTATGCTAAAAATACGTTCAAAAACAACTTTTTGTGTTGACGTTGCAATTTTATATAGAAAGCAGTGAAGTCCATAATGAATAATACGACTGATGAGTAATTATAGGCAAGTATTATTTCACTGTAAACAGGGGTGGAAGTTTTCAAGCAATTTAATATTTTTGATCTGAAAAGATCGGTTAAGATTTATATATGATCTTTCAATTTTGAATGTGTCTACTTATTGTTTAATGTTTATGCTGACTGTTTGAATCTAGAGGTCTGCATAACAAAAGTGGTGTGATGACGAAAACTTACGGCAAGTTTTCAAACGATTTGGCAATTTATATAAAAAAGAGTTCATGTTAATGATAACTATCAAGTTTGATGTCGGTTAGATTGGTTAATCTGGAGAGCATTTGTAATGTATATGCTGACTGTCTGAATAATAAGGGTGGTGGAGTGATGACGAACAGACAAAGCCCAGTTCTTGCTTAGAAAGGGCAAGGTATCTTAATCGAATATTAACAAAAGCATGGTACTTGACAGTATAATTATAAAGTGACAGATGAACAACTGTTACAGTGAAAGCGGATGTACATTTACCAAGAATGACATATTTTGCCTTTCAATAAATATATACCTATACCATTTCTATTTTCTTGTTGAATTATATACTTTGGTAATACCCAAACCCAGGGGTGGATCAAGCCAATTTAAAAAGGGGGTCCCAACCCAGGACAAAAAGGGGGGGTTCCAACTATATGTCCCCATTCACATGCATTGATCGGCCAAAAAAAGGGGGTTCTAACTCCCGGACCCCCCCATTTCCCCCTGGGTCCGCCAATGAAACCATTCTTATAATTTGTGTATAACTGCACTTCAAGTATATTCGCTTATTCCTATGCATATTTGTATTTATAAAGATTTCGCCTTGTATCTATTGTTATTTTCTTAACTAAATCACAACCGAAATTAAATGAAAGTTAGACATTTATACTAAACTTAATAAAAATTGAAATCAGGATGTGTGCGTTACATCGCAACGATTCGCGTCATTTCGCAAACGCAAAGTTGTCAATTATCAAAGGTTTGCGTTTTTTAACCGTAAAAGTTTGAGCTGTAGAAAGGTTTGCGTTATATTTTAAATATTAGCGTTATAACGCAAAGGTTTCCCTTAAGGACCACCAGGGAAAAAGATTTCAAGTACTCTGCATATTATTTTACATATCATAGTCTGCACCATCAATGCATGAACTATGTATATCTAGACGCCGTGTTGTCCAAATAACCATAAAGGACAATATCAAGCTACTTATTGTGTTGTTATATCCAATCCTAATACCTAAAATTAATAACAAATATAATTCAGGTTTTGTGAAAAAAATTTAAACTAGGTAATTACCATTGTTTTGAACAATTACTAATATTATATCAATAAATACGGAAATTGTGTTTGACTTCAGGCTAAAGCTATGACGTTCAAAAAACTTTTTTTTCCTCACTGTATATTCGACATAACATAAATATGTGGTGCACACTTTCTGATAACCCACTACCACATTTTTGAGGTTATTTTTTCACTGATAGTAATATTTCGATCAGTCCTTAATTATCAAATAATTTCTGTTTGCTACTCTTAGAAATATTTTTTTCACAAATGCAAAAGCAACCCAAGTGAAAAAAAATTGACATTGGATAAAAAGAGGCAAAAGATCCCTAGGGGACACTACAAATTATTAGCCGAACATTATTCTTGATACGTAAAGGCGTATGAAATAATTGCCACTGGACGTTAAGCAACTAAACGACCAGCCTTATCACGGTTAAAAACAGACAACATGAAAAACGACACAATAATATCACAAAGTAAACTAATAGCTAAAAATCAACAGGAACTCAATAAGAAAAAACGGAGTAGGAAATCATATTTAATTTTAAAAATGTACTGATTATGACGATAGTGTCATCGTGATGGATTTGCAATATTATGTGTTTTCCATAGCAAGGTTGCATTGTGTATTTTATTTTTCGTGCATTGATAAGTATTCCCCCAAAAGTGGAGAAAATAAAATTACATTGTCCTGAACGACAAAAAGCTGTGACGGGATTGCTTCACTTAGAAATGTGGTAAATATCTGGTCAGCAGTAAGCGGTTATGCTATGGAAGTACCTCTTTGGTTTAGTCGGTTATTGCACCGCCTTATAATACTAGAGTGGACCCGGGTTCTAGTCCCGACGGAGACAAGCAATTTTGTAATAAAATAATTGCTCTCCGGTAACCAGCCGCTAATAATAATTAAAAAAAATCATCAGCATCCTGAGGTAAGGGCATACATCTGTCAAGGTTAAATTGTCCAATAAAATATACATAAAACAAATTAATAATTGTATACCACTGGGCATATTGATTAGACAGTCCAAACCATCTACTAGTATTGTACTGAAGTTGTTTATAGCTGACTATACGGTATGAGTAATAGCTCATGGTTGATAGATGTACACTAGCCCTTTGTTGTTTACATCTATATAAAAAAGAAGATGTGGTATGATTGCCAATGAGACAACTCTCTACAAGAGATCAAAATATCACAGCAATTAACAACTCTAGGTCACTGTACTGCTTTTAACAATGAGCAAAGCCCATACCATATAGTAAGCTATAAAAGGTCTCGAAATGACAATGTAGAACAATTCAAACGAGAAAACTAACGGCCTAATTTATGTATGAAAAATGAATGGTGGATAGTTGACTCATTGGCAATGATTTCTCATCTTTGTATTTATATATTGAATGAATACTCACTCTTCAATGCACATATTGTTTGATAGAGGCATTTCTAGAGGTATTCTTAATTTCAAATGAATAAACAGCTGTTATCCAATTTTTCTTATACTCTACGCTGTCCGCGAAGTGATATATATGAGTCGATTAGTTCCATCGTATCACAGGCACTCGTCTCAGAATTTGTTTTCCCTAAAAAGCTTAATATAACAAAGGTATATATAGGATTTTTTTTCTGAGACGAGTGCCTGTGCATCGTATGTATCTAATCATAACAGCTCTATAAGATTTGACAATTTCAAGGGATTACAAGACCATGTACTCAGACGTAGGAATGTTTTCATATATCTGTTTTTTTTACTCCAGGTAGAGGTATATGTATGTCGGTTGCCTGTTCTTAATTAAAAACCTACATACCACATTTTATAAAGCTGAATTGAATATAAAAACACCTATTTCAAAAAGAGGGTAGAAAATAGACAAAATCACTTTGTTTGATGAAGGTCATATCTTTGGCAATATGTTTGATGAAGGTCATATCTTTGGCAATATAAATATAAGTAAATCAACGTCAGATAAATTTTAGAATAAATATATTTATTGAATCACTGATAAGGTCTTTGCATCGGAACTAAACACATTTATTCTAAAAACAGTTGTTGGCATGACACGGGTTATGTTCTTCTCATATATGTTATGATGGTATGATACTAAACCCCTAACGGGAAGGATTGTGCCTGATGTTCATATGATGAAATCATAATCTTTCAGTCAGTTTAATTGAAGTCTGGAGCTGGCATGTCAGTTAACTGCTAGTAGTCTGTTGTTATTTATGTATTATTGTCATTTTGTTTATTTTCTTTGGTTACATCTTCTGACATCAGACTCGGATTTCTCTTGAACTGAATTTTAATGTGCGTATTGTTATGCGTTTACTTTACTACATTGGTTAGAGGTATAGGGGGAGGGTTGAGATCTCACAAACATGTTTAACCCCGCCGCATTTTTGCGCCTGTCCCAAGTCAGGAGCCTCTGGCCTTTGTTAGTCTTGTATTATTTTAATTTTAGTTTCTTGTGTACAATTTGGAAATTAGTATGGCGTTCATTATCACTGGACTAGTATATATTTGTTTAGGGGCCAGCTGAAGGACGCCTCCGGGTGCGGGAATTTCTCGCTACATTGAAGACCTGTTGGTGACCCTCTGCTGTTGTTTTTTATTTGGTCGGGTTGTTGTCTCTTTGACACATTCCCCATTTCCATTCTCAATTTTATTGTTTATGTACATATACATGCAGCTTTTCATCTTCCTATGAAGTTTTCGGAATTATAAGACGAAGTAGATAAATACTACAAGCTGGTATCGCTTAAGCCTTTTTACTATTAAGTTTTCTATACGATTGTTCCCAATTATATTTTTTTTTATTTTTTGTTTGTTCTGTCCTTTATTTTTACATCTGTTTACAATAATCATATGATAAATGAAACTCGCGGCAGGCTCAATATCCGACAGGTCATTGTATTTAATAACATAAAATTGGACGGTACTATTATCAATTGTAATATATCTCATAATTAAAATTATAATACTACAGTAGTTAACTCCTGAAGCTAAATGTCAGATGTTTCAGTACTGGTTCCCGGTATTTGTCATTAAACAGTACGACCGGATTTTTATTTTAAAACGAGTGGGGATAGTTAGAATAAAATTTGAAATTGACCGTTCAATTCTAAAAAGTAAAAATATTTCATGATGTTCATAATAACTACTCATATGATGAAACTACAACCATCATGATCTAATGTTGTCACTAATATTGTTTGGAGAAGAATGTATTTAGTAAACATCATGCGATCGTGCCATTCTATAAAGGAATTATGTGGGACAACAAGCGTTCAACTTTTCTGTAGTGATAAAGACAATCTTAGATACTAGATTGATTAGTCTTTATAATGTGAACAAAATGGCTGAGAAGGAAGGTCAGTGTCAATTTATATCTAAACCGTAAATGAATAAACCGCCCAATATATAGCCAGGCGGAAACATTTGATAAAATTTCACATCTGATTCAATAGTTGTAAAGCTAATATAATCTTCTAAATACCGCATATTTGTTATTCATTTTTGATGTTGTTTTCCACAACTGACAATTAACCTTGCATGCACACTGTATTCGAATTTTGAATGTTTATAGGTAAGCACTTCCTTTTCTGAACATTATAAGTATGATAAAAAAGACAAAAGTTCACATGATAACAATGCATGCCGAAATTTAAAATGCATACAAGTCAACCAAAAACTTGCCTATGAAAGCTATCTAGTCATTTGCATATCCTTGATGATTGTGATTTCGATTTTATAACTTGCTTTGTTGTGTGTTTATGTCTATATGTAAGTTTGGGCCGTTTTTTATATGATGAATGAAAAAAAGTCAATAAATTTGAAGAGTCCAATACGCTGGTTTATCTACATCAGAAATTCTCAAACCAAAAAATGGTAAAAGCAAGGAAAGTACAAGAATACTCAATAACTTCTGCTCTTTGGTCGGGTTTTTTTTTTTTTTACACATTCCCCATTTCCATTCTCAATTTCATCAAATAATTTAAAAGCTAAAATAGGACCAACCAAATGGATCTAACAAGAATAGTCAATTCACATGAGGTGGATGTTTCCTCATGGAGTCGGAACCTTATATTCCTAAAAATCTGAATCAATCAACGAATTAAAGAAAGGAATGTTTTAAATCAATGAATCATGCCCAAACAGAAATTCTAACTACTAAGCTGGTGATACCCTCGAAGACTAGCAGTTTACTTCAAGCCGTATAGATCCCGACCAAGTGCTATAGAAATTTCCACTCTATAAATTTTTAGCGTCTACGATTACAAGAATGCTCATGCCCCGAAAATTTATAAACTGATTGCGTCAACTTGTATATTTTCCTGTTTTTATACATGTTCTTCACTATTTGAATTAAACTTTATATAAACATTTGCATATATAAAAAATGTATCTGGTTTATTTAATTAATGGCATTTCGTCTGCAGAATTGATGACTTATATGTTTTTATAGAACACACGTTTCTTAAGCATGTAAAAGTAAAAAAATATCAAGTCTGGGGATAAAAAATATAATAATATGAATATGAACACAGCAAACCAAACTGAATGAAACCAGTTTTGATATACTATTCCAAAAGCTATAGTTTCGATAACTGTCTATTTCAAGTTTTTGCACCTGCATTCATCACTTTGGAGATTATGCTCACTTTTTGTTTTTACTTTTTTGTATCTTCTTAATTGCTGTTTGAGATTTTGTAAACTACTTTTGACTCAACTTATATAACATACATTGATGCAAGACTAGTTTACTGAAACGATGGTTGGTTCCGATTGGTGAAATTGTTATTTGTTTAGAATTGAACTATATTACAAAGAGTGCAAAATTTCAGTGTTTGAACAAACAAAATTATAAAATATAGGTCGCTCTAACCGCTTTAAATGGTAACATCTGTGTACATAATATTAATTTCTAATGCAAGGAAATATACATATTTATTGAAATCAGTCATCTGAAACGAATATCACAGCTTTATAGATATATCTGTGTTTGTGTTTGGAAAAGGATTTCAATGTCACCAAGTTAGAGTACGACTAACACTACTTTCTTCTGACATTTATAACCGATAGTCTGAGCTTACTCACATGTTAAAAATTAGCTTCCGTCTGTTTACAAAATAAACTACGACGGCACCTTAGAAATAACACAGAACATCAGGTCTCGAGCGTATCTGATGGAGATACCAGAAAAATACTCCAAATTTACAGCATACTTGGTAACGTCTTCTACATAGTAGTGATTTATCAGGTCAAGAAAACGACTCCCGATATCATTTTTTTCTGAAAAGTAATACGTTTGTCAATGTACGCTTATTACCTGAATATTTCGTATATCAAATAGGCTTGATATCGACCCATGTTTCATGTCAAGCATGAATTGTATGTTCTAATACTGGCTTGATATCTAGTATAAATAGTGTTTTTCTGGTCCAAGCTTGATCTCAAATATATATTATATATTTCCAATGCATGCTTGATATCAAGTATAAATAGTATTTATTCTAACCCATGCAAGATATCAAGTATGAAATGATTTTTTGACCCAAGCTTTATTTCAAGCATAATATGGTTATGATTCCATCTAGATTCCAAGTATGAATTGTATGTTACTAATCCAGGTTTGATATCAAGTACAAATTGTGTTTTTATGATCTGGGCTTTATAGTAACAACCTTTCCCTCATTCAGGTTTGATATCACGTATTATTATTTATTTATGTTTTATTTTTTATGTACGTCTATACCCAATAGAATTTTTTTTAGGAGGTTTGATATCACGTATTACTTATTGTGTAGTATATCGTGTAAACCTAATTGTATTTTTTTAAGGTTTGGAATCACGTATAATTAATTGTATAATCTTTATTTCAGTTTTGATATCACGTATTTGTAATTGTATCTCTTTTTTACAGGTTCGCTATCACGTATAACTAAATGTATAATCTTTATTTAAGGTTTGATATCACGTATTTGTTATTGTATCTCTTTTTCAGGTTTGATATCACGTATACGTAATTGTATCTCTTTTTATGCAGGTTTGATATCAAGTATACGTAATTGTATAATCTTTTTTTCAGGTTTGCTATCACGTATAGCTTATGTATAATCTTTATTTCAGGTTTGATATCACGTATAACTAATTGTATAATCTTTATTTCAGGTTTGATATCACGTATAACTAATTGTATTATCTTTAGTTCAGGTTTGATATCTCGGGTTTGTAATTGTATCTCTTTTTTTCAGATTTGCTATCACGTATAACTAATTGTATAATCCTTATTTTATGTTTGATATCTCGTATTTGTAATTGTATAATCTTTATTTCAGGTTTGATATCACGTATAACCAATTGTATAATCTTTATTTCAGGTTTGATATCTCGGGTTTGTAATTGTATCTCTTTTTTTCAGATTTGCTATCACGTATAACTAATTGTATAATCTTTTTTTTTAGGTTTGATATCTCGTATAACTAATTTTATCTCATTTTTTTCAGGTTTGATATCACGTATAACTTATTGTATAATCTTTTTTCAGGTTTGATATCACATATAAGTAATTCTATAATTTTTTTCAGGTTTGATATCACGTATAACTAATTGTATAATCTTTTTTTCAGGCTTGATATCTCGTATTGATGGAACTATCATGTTCTCTATCACAACAGAAGCATCAGCAGCTGTTATTACATTAGATCCATGGGATAAACTTTTAATCATCGCCAGCGCTGGGCTATTTCTGTTGTTTGTTCTCGTCTGTATCATGTGTGTCTTGTCTCCATTCTGTTGGCTATATCACTACTGTCCATTCCAGACCCATGCACCTGTAAAAGGTACGTGTATATCTAGCTTCTACTCGTCTGTATCATGTGTGTCTTGTCTCCATTCTGTTGGCTGTACCACTACTGTCCATTCCAGACCCATGCACCAGTGAAAGGTACGTGTATATCTAGCTTCTACTCGTCTGTATCATGTTTGTCTTGTCTCCATTCTGTTGGCTGTACCACTACTGTCCATTCCAGACCCATGCACCAGTAAAAGGTACGTGTATATCTAGCTTCTACTCGTCTGTATCATGTGTGTCTTGTCTCCATTCTGTTGGCTGTACCACTACTGTCCATTCCAGACCCATGCACCAGTAAAAGGTACGTGTATATCTAGCTTCTACTCGTCTGTATCATGTGTGTCTTGTCTCCATTCTGTTAGCTGTACCTCTACTGTCCATTCCAGACCCATGCACCAGTAAAAGGTACATTATATATAACATAAACTCATCTGCCTTGGTGTGCAATTTTTTGTCGTGCTAGGTTTTTAACCGGATTTTTGTGACAAAAATGTCGGTTATTGATTTGGGGATGTACGGCGGGCGGGCGGGCGGGTGGGCGGCAATCAAATGTTGTCCGTGCATTAACTCATGAACCGTTCAACCAAAGCTTTTAAAATTTTAATATGTTATTACTGACAACTATACAAAGGTCAAGTTCAATTTTGGCGATTTTGACTTTTACCGTTCAGGAGTTATGGTTCTTGAAAGATTGAAAAATGGAGTTGTCCGTGCATTTACGCATGAACTGTTCTACCAAAGCTTCCCAAATTTTATTATGTTGTTACTAATGAAAGAATGGAGGTCAAGTTCAATAATGACGAATTTGACTTTTACCGTTCAGGAGTTATGGTTCTTGAAAGATTGAAAAATGGAGTTTCCAGTCGTGTCCGTGCATTTATGCATGAACTGTTCTACCAAAGCTTCCAAAATTTTAATATGCTGTTACTGATGACAAAATGGAGGTCAAGTTCAATAATGACGATTTTGACTTTTACCGTTCAGGAGTTATGGTTCTTGAAAGATTGAAAAATGGTTTTTCTCGTCGTGTCCGTGCATTTTCTCATGAACCATTCAACCAAAGCTTTTGAAATTTTAATATGTTGTTACTGATGACAAAATAGAGGTCAAGTTCAATAATGACGATTTTGACTTTTACCGTTCAGGAGTTATGGTTCTTGAAAGATCGTAAAATGGCGTTTCCATTCAGGTTGTTGCATTTACTCATGAACCATTCAATCTAAGCTTTTCAAATTTTAATATGTTGATACTGATTACAAAATGGAGGTCAAATTTGATATTGACGATTTTCACTTTCACCATTCATCAGTAATGGTTCTTGTGATATAGCCAGGACACAAATAATTGTTAATACATCCGGTTTGCTGTCGTTGTGACAGCCTCTTGTTTTTTAACATTTGATACAATGTTTTGTCATATCATAATCTGTGCTATTGTCTCATTTTTAATCATATTTATTCAAAATATAACAATTTTCGATTTATATATGTATCTATAAAAGATTACGTCCAGACCTAGATTATAAATCCATATTTGAAACGTGTTGATTTCTCACTGACATGACCCACGTGGTATTATTATACAAAAATAATATGCAGCATATGGCGAATTGGCCAATTATCACCTAACTATATCCGGCCCTTATTTATAAAATATTTTTTGGATATTATTGACATGGTTTAGATGAGTGTAAAATATGTTTTGTTGTTTAAAGAAATGGTTTACCAAAAACAAAGGTAAGTCAATATTTCAGAGATTTATAATAAAACAAAAACCGTCGTCGGAATTTTGAACGTAAATGCATGCCGGAAATAGTTACCAAACACCATTACTCAAAAAAGAGTTAGTATTACAGTAACACAGACATTGTTATACAAAATACATGTAGTTCAATCTGACTTGTACATGAAAGAAGTCAAGGTCAACAGTTCTGAGATCTTTATATCAAGTCTTTGTTCATCGTATTTGTATGTATTCTGTCTTTGGACATTTAACCACTTTAATATATTTGTTGTTGTTATAATAAGTTAGTAACTTACAAATAAGGGGATAGTTTTCAAATTTCTTTAAAATATGAAAATGAACAAAAATGAAAATATTGATATCAATTTTTACAGTTAAGGTTTAATAAATACCATTACTGTTAACCGTGATATTTATTGATTTAATAAATAGTTTAGTTTGTATATATAAAAAATATACATACAACAATGTCAACAATTGAACTGAATATTCGATGCAGCATTTTGCATTGATTTATTCAGATTTCACCTATTAAACAAAGGTGTTAGTTTATTTAGATGTTTTGGCGAAAGTTTTTAAATCTTACAAAACATTAAAAGTTAACAAAACAAATGTGTTCATGATGCTGCACAGCTAACTATTTTTGGTTTATTTTTTTTAATGAAAAGTTAGTGTGCGGTTTAGCAATATCTTGTTTGGAGCGCAATGGATGTTAACTTTATTAAATTAAAATTGAAAACGGTAATAGGGAATTTGTTTAAGAGACAGCAACCCGACCATAGAGCAGAAAACAGCCTAAAGCCACCAACGTGTCTTCAACAAAGCGTGAAAATCCCACACCCGGAGTATCAAAAATGGGGACTAGACTAGTTCAATGACATATAAAACATATAGATGAACTAAAGTTAATAAACTTACAAGACTAACAAAGATCAGAGGCACCTGGCTTGAGACAGTACATTTCTCACATGTTCTAAACGGTTTGTCACGAACTATATATGGATTAGACTTACAGAAATGGAAAAGTAAATATTTTACTAGTTTGCTTTTTTGTTATAACAATTCTTAATGAATGGCTATTATCTATTTTGAATTTATTGAACCATAAAACTAATTTTTGACTCTTCACATTGAATAATAACAACGTACACACATGTTGGCGTATGAATACACAACGTCAGAGTGGGCGTGTCGCCATCAAAATTGACAACATTGAAAATAAAACTAATAATTTTAACCAATCAAAAGACAGTAAATACACCAAATTTATTTATTTAAGTATGTCGTTACTATTCAGGCCCCCTTATATCATTGACTCACCACTGCCGTCACCTAATTCCACGTCCTCTATCGGCATACATTCGATTTTGGATTGCACTTGCAGTTCATTTACTGCCTGTATTTCTCTCTATGTTAAATGTATTATTGAATACAATTTACTCACAAAACTATCTAGAGTTTTGTAAACGTATATTTCCGGCTTACAAACTTCGTTATACACCCTGCCATAACTTACCTGTTCCTGTTCGAACAAATATCATAATTCCTTTTACCTCATATTTATTTGACTATATGAGATCAACGGATCTAAAAAAGTTCATCACATTCTGAATTGTTTTATCTGCATATGAATTCGCCTGTTGAAGCTTTTAGTTTGACTTTAATATCATTACAACAAACGTAATGTTAAACTCTCTAGAGTACAAACAATATAGTGTAACCTGCATGGTTAAATCAGTTATAAAATGTTTGCAAATAATTATATCATATTTCGATGCGAGTTCAATGTCCTTACAAATCTTTAGATGAATCAGTAACACCTTGATTTTATTTATTTTCAACAATTGTTGTATATTTTTTCAAGGTCATGATCCAGCGCAAGGATATGGATCAACTTCCACTGGAAGTCAAAGCCCTCCATCGGAGTGTATGCCGTTATCGCCACGCATGCGTGTTGGATCCGTCAAAGAATCGTCAGAATTTTCCGACTCTAGTGGTCCTAGCATGATAGAAATGAAAAGGGTAAACAATTAAGAATACTTGTTTTTGTCTGTTTTACATGGATACAGACTGTTATTACTTATAAAAAAGAAGATGTAGTATGATTGCCAATGAGACAACTGTCCACAACAGACCAAAATGACACAGAAATTAACAACTATAGGTCACCGTACGGCCTTCAACAATGAGCAAAGCCAATACTGCATAGTCAGCTATAAAAGGCCCCGAAATGACAATGTATAACAATGAGAAAACTAACGCCCTTATTTATATAAAAAAAAATGAACGAAAAACAAATTTGTAACACATACACAAACGACAACCACTGAATTACAGGCCCCTGACTTGGGACAGGCACGCACATCAAAACTCATATTACTAGAGAAACCCCAAAGACATGCGCAGAGTTTGGCCAAATAAATTGACTATTGTCCTTACATTCTCTCATCCTCTATAATATAATAAACTGTTTTTTCCCACACATTTTATATCTTACTACAATATCTTTATTCATTTCAAAGTTAACTAAAATATTATGATATTAAAATATTATAATATAAAGTAAAGTAATTTTCTATATACATGTATTTCATTTCTAAGTTGTTTCATTTATTTCTTTAATTGTATGTGATTGTATTTTGTAATTTACCTCTTGTTTCACATGTCAATGTGACTGAGTGTTTTTAAAATAAAGCATATTGTATTGTATTGTATATTGTACTACAATTGAATTCCCTTCTAGAAATTGTCTTGAAAGAGTCAGTGTGCTTTGAAGACAGTTCGTCATGAACAATTTTATGAATTTTATGAATGCTTTACGAATGTCGTCATGATAAAGTTGAACGTTATGCCTTCCTAGGTCACATGTTAACATGATTT
The DNA here is from genome assembly GCF_963676685.1 of Mytilus edulis. Classification (NCBI taxonomy): domain Eukaryota; kingdom Metazoa; phylum Mollusca; class Bivalvia; order Mytilida; family Mytilidae; genus Mytilus; species Mytilus edulis. The sequence goes on from NC_092356.1 coordinate 65,047,729, forward strand.
ATTTAATTTTTTCGTACTATTTTTCCCGGTTATCTTTTATTATTCATAATTCGTCGAATGTGACGAACCTCTTACTGTTTACTGGTTATTCCAATTAGATGTGAGAACCAAATGGAGTATTAAATACTACAACATCACGGACGGATGAGTTTTATATTGCGTACAGTGCTTTGTTTTATGCGATGCTTGTGTATCTTTTTCGTGTTATGCCCTACAAGACTGTTTACCTTTCAAAACCATTCTTTTTTAATTATTTTTTTGTAAAGAATATGCCTAGACCAATCAATGATTATTCTATATGTTTTAAGCTATCTTGTTGAAACTTGTTAATATTATTATCTACAAACGAAATCGCAGCAGTTGAAATGGAAAAGGAAAACTATCAAAATAACAGAAATTATATAAATTTAAGAAAGCTAATAAATAAGTTTTGAATGGTATATGTAAATTAGATTTATAATTCATATTTTCTACGCGAATGTAAATTTACATCGTATTTGTTTTCCTGCTTTATGTTTTCCATTTTGTTTATCATGAATATAATAACGCTAATTTATTGAAGCATGAGCACATGCATGTCTCTTTGTTGGTTATAAAGACGTAATTTTTGTTGGAAAATAACACGACAGGGAGAAAGTCCTATCCTTGTGCTTATCTTCCTGAGCTGGTGAAATATGAACGATATGCATTAAAAAAACAAATACATGCTAGATCCACTGCCATGGCATCTTCGCTAGCCAAGGATGCTGCCATGGTTATCTACCAATTAAAATACAGCTTATATAAGGCGTAATTGAGCCAAATAATGCAAATAATTTCGTTTTTTTTTTAAAGGATAGGATACTTCCCCAAACGAAGTATGTCTTTTATTTGCCTTAACTATTGAACAAAATTATAACAATAGATTTTTTATAGGCACAATGGAAAGACGGTTTGATGCAGAAGAGAAGCTTGAGTGTTCCTAATGTTGACTCCATGGACCATAGAGTAACGTTACTCAAAGGGAGCCTGGATTTTACCATGAAATACGATAAAAATGAACGTAAAGTTATAGTTAACATTTTAAAAGTAACCGAAATGATCTTGAGTGACACAGCAGCAGTGATTTCCCCTTATGTGCGCGTGCGCTTTTACAGGGTTCCATATCAATTCTTTAGTCTCAGCAAGGATCACGTGATAAATAATTTACATATTGAAATTCGAACTAAAATGAAGAAACATAATGACAATCCCACATTTAATGAACTTTTTGTGATTCCAATAGATAAAGACGACTTAAAACTATATACTGTAAAAATACAACTATGTGACCTAGATAAATATTCCCGTCATATCGTTCTGGGTGAGGCAACGTTTACACTAAAGAAGCTAAATCTGGCAGAAAACGAAGAAGCAGAATGTTCTGAAAGTCTACAACCTCCTATAGATGTAAGTAAAACTCGTTTGTTGTTCATATCATAGAATTACATAAAGTTACGGAAATACATTTCAGACTGAATTTTGCTTTTCATCTTTTTATAATTACATTAGATGTATGTTTCATTATAATACGTTATTCTGATTGGCTAACTGCACATCACGCGCTATTCCTGAAACAATTGTAATAGACAATAACATTTATCATTCATGATGACACGAGGTCCCACAATAAAGTGCACAGGTAAATTAAATGAAAACTTGATAAAAATCGTGTTTTCATGATACTAGCTAAAAAATGTAATTATAAGTATTGAATGCTTCTTTTTGTAACTTTATAGGGCGCTTCCGCGCTTCATACAAAATGTTCTTCGGTCAACGCTTTTACACCCCAATAAATTTACAAAAAGCAGCATTCAATTCTTAAATGTATTCGGCTTTTTATATCAATGAATTTGACGATGACCACTGCATGATATCATTCAAATTATGTTTACTAGTCTGTTCAATAATGGTGATGGAATTTTTAACGATCTTTACTGGCTATACAGCACTCGCATGGTCGGTTTTAAATACTAGTGGTATCTTAAAGTATTTGTGTTTCCATGGTTGTAATATTTTCTCGATTAACTCGAGAACTCGGTGGTATAATGCTATATATTAATATACTTTTGAGGCAAATCTCCATCCAAGTTACAATTTGTAAAAGAAAAACTATTATATGTCAAAGTGTGGTCTTCAACACGGAACCTTGACTCACACCGAACAACAAGCTATAAAGGGAGACTACTTCAAATTACTTTCTATTTGTTTTTAACTTCTGCACGTATCTGTTTGTTTTATATTTTTGATTACATAAAAGATCATAGAAATAACGTTATGTAAAGCCTCGGTCACACCTTAAAGGGAAAATTCGCGATTTTTTACTTATGGTTTAAATATGTTCATTATGACAAAATATATATATTCACAAAGTTTTATCGCTATATGTCCAGTAATAAAGGAGAAATTCAACAATTAATGACATTTTTTTAACTACTTCCTGTAGGTCGTGACGTTTTCTCCTGGTTTTTGCATGCCGGGATTTAAAATACAATCAGTAAAAGTCTTGGTTTTTAATGATATTTAAACGTAATCGTAAGCGCGCCGATGACTTATGGTTTATCTAATAAACATCCGATAACAAGAAGATAAGACGCACAGACGTGCAATTGTACACATTCATGAGAAAAATTTTCTATGTTAAACGTATATATTTGAATTATTTTAGTAGACAACCAAAAAAGTTATAAATTTATTAATTAATGCATTTTCGGACTGATATATGAGGTGAACAAATTAAAGTACAATAATCTGTAAAGACAATATGTTGGTGTACTCTTATTGACCTTTTACTATCTCTGCTTTGACTAGATTTATACGATGTGTGTATTCACGGTTCTGTGGCAAATTGAATACTCTTAGATGGCTTGTTGAAAGGTAAATTGTTATTTGCACTTCGGTATTTAACCACGCCTCTAGGGCACACCTTGCCAGGTGTGACTGTCTATTCGGATCAGTGGATTATAAAACAAGGGAGCATTCAATATACACATCTATAATACTAATTCAAGTTTCAAGTTTGTTACAAATAAAAATAGATCGCCGTGGAATTATTTAATTATATTTGCTGTATCATTTATTTCAATTCAAATAAATTAATTTACTAAGTAATAAAATATAAACAATTTTCGGTTAAGACGGGAAACTTAATTCATGTGTCAGAATGAAATGATATACACCTCTTGTCCTTGATGTATGTCTCATTAAAAAGGGGGAATTAGAAATAGCTTTACCAAAGCATTTTGATTTTCTTTATTAGGCAAAAAATGTACGAGAACACTTACATTTAGACTTTTGAAAGCCATGTATTAATGTATATCTGAAACTATCTGAAGATAAGTAGATAAATCTACCGAAGCGGAGTATAATATGCACGAACAAAGAAAAATACTTTTGTTTTTAAATCTTTGCACATTCATGATTAATTATTGTTATCTATTACTCATTCAATTACTTAATTGGTACCTAAAATATGTCTACCGCTTGGCATTAAAACTCGGTGTATAGTAGGAAGGGTTTTATTACATATACTAGATTATATTATTTGGATGAGGATTTGAGCTATCCTATAAAACACATTTATTAGTTAACTACATTCGAGCCCAAAGGATATTAACTTAAATGATTCAATTAACTTTACTCACATATTACTTATATTTCTATCTTATGATTTTTGCGTGCTTGTTTTTATAGAACAGTTTATATATGGTCCAAAAATTTATCATAAAATCATAGATCGAACGGACGCCTAACGGATAACTTTTTTTCAATCCGTTCATGTCCGTTAGACGTCTGTTCTTATCCGTTAGACGTCCGTCCATATATGTTGCATGTCCGCTAAGCGTACGTTTTATCCATCGACGTCCGTTCTGTCCGGTTGAAAATTTTGAGCATGTTCAAAACTTTGAACGGACGTCCAACGGATAAAATGTTCGTTGAACGTCCAGTTAGGCGTCCGTTTCGTTTCCGTTACGTGTCCGTTATACATTCGTTGGAGGTGTGGAGGATTAATTCACCAACGGACGTCTACCGGAGGTTTAACGGATAAAAAGGATGTTGAACGAATGAGAAACGGACTTCTACCGACGTATAACGGATGAAACGGATGATGAACGGATCTGAAACGGATAAATGCCAATTGAAAATTTTGCATCAGAAATGCTAATTATTAGTATGTCAGATTTCTTAAGGTTCATGAATTCTTATTATTCATAATCTATCTTAGAGTAAGGGTACTTCTTCACAATCAAGCAGCTCTTATTCAGGCCAGACACTGCCCTTTGGCGTCATTTTGAAGAACAAACTAAAAGCAGTCACACAGAAACATTTTGAATATTTATACGATTTACATGTATTATTATTGTCGCCTTTAATATTTCCGTATATCTTGTTCATCCGTTTTATCCGGTACGCTTCCGTTAGGTGTCCGTTTTATGCGGTACTCGTCCGTTGTATGTACTTTCGGCATCCGTTCCGTCCGGTACGTTTCCGTTTCTCGTACGTTGCATATCCGGTGTGTGTCCGTTATGCATTCGTTACACGTCCGTTTTATTCGGTCAGTACATCAACGGACTCCCAACGGATACATTTTTGTCAACGGACAACTTTTATTTTCATCCGTTAGGCGTCCTTTCGTGCTATCCGGTAAGGTGTGACCGAGGCTTAAATAATGCATTCAATTTAAAACGATGGTAATACCTCCAGAAGTCTCTGCGATTCTATTAAAATACAAACTCTAATTCTTATCACAGGAAAGCAACGGAGAAAACGATATTGATAAAAATGACCAATGGGGCTTCAAACAAAACAATAAATTTACATAGCACCCAGTTTTAAATAATATCGGATTTAACATCTTTTATATGTATCTACGAAAATTAAGTATTATAATCTAGAAATAGGATAATGGAAAATTGAAACTGGGAATGTGTGAAAGACAATAACCTAACAAGAACAGCCCAAGGACACCAATTGGTCTTCAACACAGCGAGATAATCTTGCGTGCCCCAAAACAATAATGTATGAATACAGTTTCAACGAAAACGACGCCACACTAAATTCCGAAACAAATGAACTAAAAAAATTTAAAAAAAAACAAACAAGCACTTATTAAACTAACTAAAGCTAGATGTTCCCCGTTCCGACTTAATTGAGACAGGTACATAAATGCTGCGGAGTTAAATGTTTTGTTTGATATCAACCTCCCCTATAATCTGCTTCAATATAATCCAAGAATATTATTATCTTTAACAGGAAGATATAGGAGATGTCTCTATAGGACTTAATTATCTGCCAACGGCAGAAAAGTTGTATCTGACTATTGTAAAAATCCGTGGACTTCGACCAATGAATAAACAAGATAATACAACTGGTACGTTTATATTAGTATTATCAAGAGATTTGTGCAAAAATACCATATCCCTCTCTAACCGTTGTTTTAGGAACAAAAGAAGAACGAGTTTTCCGTTTTTCTGAGTAGGATAATTTAGTTACATGTTGTTTACATGGTTTATTAGTAATAAGTAACTTAGACTTTTTTTGATTTTTGTTTATCCGTTCAACATTTTTGTCTGCTTACAATTTTTGATATGTTTATTTCATTTGACGCTTTCGCAGCTATATCAAACATTATTACCATGTATATTGAATACTATTTGTCGAAAAATATTTGCATAGTAATGATAATTGAATCCTTTCCTAACCAATTATCTCTTTTATGGCAGTTATCCCAGTTTTACAAGATTCTAGAAAAGTTAGAGGTCGAAACTATTCAATTTGATAAAGTCAATTCCTGAATCTTAAACTTTTATTTATGGAATCGTTAGTGGAAAATAGGACGTTATGTGACTTCTTGAATACATATCTTTTTAGTAATATTTGATCGCAGATAAGCTATGCATCTATTAACTAACTTATTGTATTTCTTTCAGATGCATATGCTAGGGTCGCTTTAATGTTCGATGGTAGACATCTTAAGAAAAGTAAAACAATTATCAAAAAAGGAGATCTTAATCCTGAATTTGATGAAACATTTGCATTCGATGTCCCAAGTCAGAAGCTTGGGAGCGTTTATTTCCGAGTGTCATTGCTACACGCTGGAAAGACTAAGGAAGAACATAGACTATTGGGTCGAGTTTATATTGGGCCGAATTTAGATGCTGAATCTCATGCACACTGGATGGAAATGATTCAGTTGCCAAGGAAACAAGTTACAGCTTGGCACAAAATCCAAGGATAAGTCAAGGTCACATCTTGGATCCAGTTACAATAATGTTCACAGAATTTTGTGTTTACGAAATCTATTTTCCGGGAAGAGTGCGCTGGCTAAGGAACTATATATTTTAATACACACTAGTTTTGATAGGCATAGAGGTAAAGAGGTGAAATTGTATACAAATGTATCATGCTAACAAGGAGGATTTGCCAAAAATACGGGTTGAGAGGTTAACAAATTTCAGGAGCCGTTTTGTAAACACCCCTTGTAAGCCTGATATAATTGCTTAATTCCGCCGAATGTTCTTTGTATCCATCTTGAACTCAGAAATATTATTGTAATCATGTATCATAAAGATGCAATTGAATTCTTTGATGAACATACGACATTTTGTAAAGAAAACTCTATCAGTTTGCTGTTCACCCTTTTAAAGTTTGAAATGTAAGCCTCTAAAAGCACTAATCATTTGTCGTGGAATGAGTTGTGAGAAATTGAGATAACGCATTGAAAAAATCTAAATCATGATTTAAGTGAACTCCTGTCATGATGACAGAAATCATTAACCGAGTAAAAAGTGTAGTTTCAAATATTCTTCATATCATATACCAAAGATGAATTAACGGTGAACTTATTCAATTTACAATAAATGAAATTTTGTAACTAAGTCTAAAGAAAATAAACTACTCTACAAAACTCAATTATGAAAGTTATGTTTGCAATTTTTGCAATTTTTACTTCTTTTTAAATCAAAATGTATGTGGCTTATAATTATCAAAGGTACCAGGCTTATAATTTGATACGCCAGACGCGTGTTTCGTCTACACAAAGACTCACGCGTAAGCCAAACTTTATTTACTTAGTATAAACACGCCTACAAGAAATTAAACTTTACAATGTACACTGATGATAGACTAAAACAGTCATTTTGGCAAAAAAAAAACTTTGATTGACCAATGACCTTTTTAAAAACCAATTGAAATGATGATGATATCAAATTGGTACAAAAAAAGTTCTTCCTAAAAACAAACGTTTCCGGCTTTTGTCATTCACTAAGACGTTACGCACAGTATTGGTGAACCCTACTAGTTCCGCGTTTTTTCTTCCTAATTTGAGCATGTCTTTTAGAATAAATGAAAACTGGTATGATATGTAATGTCTAAAAGACTATAGTTTTATAGTAATATCTTTGAAATAATAAAATTATAACATAAAATTAAATCAAATAACCCTAAAGGAAAAAAAACGTCAAAAAATATGAGCGTAACTTGTAACATGGAAATCGAGTTTTTTTAGTAATTTGAATCAGAAAATCTTATTTTTGCACGCAAATTAGCGGGAAATGCTATGCGAAATTTTAGCACAATTCGCTATGACGTCATCCGACGTTTTGGGCATTTTTTTCAAATATGCGAGTTAGAAGATGCATTGAAATGTTCAAAAGATGATGTAACAAGACATATGAAATAGGGGGAAAAAATTACAATGGATTCTACGGTAAGAAATTGTATAGAATGCAATAATATATAAACGAAAAAAAAACATATATTCTTAATGTGCTTTTAATATCGTTTACAAATAGTACAAACATATGGTTTGGAAGTGGAATTTTCTAATCGAATTTTAACTTTTTGCTTGTCTAGTCCATTTTGTTACCGTGTGCTAAATGCACAAATTATGTACGTTTTCGTAAAGATGTTGTACATTCGAATGTAAATATAAATCAATTGTGTATCTTATTCTTTAATTTATGTATTGTTTTCGTAATGTGTTAATAAAAGTCTTTCTCATATAAAAGGAATTTTGAATAAATAATGAAAGACAAAAAAATAATAAGAAAATCGAAATGTCTAGTCTGATTTGTTACCATGCAATCTTGTAACGTTTTTCCGTGATTTTCAACGTAACGTTTATTTTGTCATTTTAATTTTTTTTGCATAAACTACGTTCTTGTAGGCCAAAACAAATTTAACCACCACTGAAAGAATAAGATTAAATAAAGAAAGAAAAGAAAAAAGAAGAAGAGAACAAAAAGCGAGATGCTACATAAAAACCGTTACAAAAAAAGAAAATTATCAAAGACTAAAGCACTAAGTGAAACAAAGAGCGCAATTAAACAAAGACTTTATAATGAAAGAAGAAAATAGCAAAACCTGCAAAAAGATAACAAGAAGGAGAACAGAAGGAATTACATGAATAATTACAGAAAAAGAATACGTGCTGATCTAACAAGTACACCAAAGAGTGACGAGGGAATCCCATTTTCTAACAGAATGGATAAAGTGAGGTAAAAAAATTGAAAATAAAATAGAATGACATAAAACAAATTGTTAACCATTAAACAATTAAATATTTAAAATCTTAAGACTCATTCTTTTACCCGTGTACTGTGGGACTTAGACATCTATAACCGCATTTATTTGAATTGGGATTTATGAAATAAAAATAACTACATGTACCAAATAAATTGATGAAATCTATCTTAAACCAAACCCGAACATTAAAGGGGATCTGACAGTATGCCATTTCTTGAAATAAAAAAAACAATAAAAATAAAGTAACTTTAAATAGTTTTTTGTATAAAAAATTAGTATATCGAAGCTAGAAGCATTAACTAGTCCAAATACACATGAATGTGGATTAAGACAAGGGAAGAAATAGCTCCCCTTTTCATGGGAAGAGTTTTGTTATCAATAGACACAAGGATTCTTTTTTGCAGGTTATATATAAGGATAATCCTGATCACATACAAACCGAGCATTCCTTTTTTGTAACATATTTAAGCGGAAGTCAAACTTACGACAGCGGTACAGGCTACATTAATTTAAATCAGAACCCGCCCCCCCCCCCCAAAAAAAAAATTGCATTCTATAATTATAAATACAAAAAAAGCTTCGTAAATTTTATGTCTCGTAAAAATCATCATGGGTTTATTCAAATGAAATGACCTGTTTTCTTTTTTTTTTTCAGGTCAATCAAAAAATTGAAACAAGCACTTCCAATAACTCCAAATAAACGAGCGGCTGTACTTTCTGCATACGTTGACTGTAATCGAATTTTAAAATCACCAGGAGTTAAAAAAATTCATGATTCGTTTGAAGAAAGCGTAGAAAAAATGGCGATTCGTAATATACAAGATGTAATTACGTCGGTAAAACACAAGAGAAATGGAGAAGCTAAAGCTGCATTAAATATTCTAACTTCGTCTGTTAGCGGTGAAAATATATCCGACAGAAAGAGAGCAACGAAAAGTTTGGCAAATATATTAGGCGTAAATAGTAGAAATTTACAGAAAGGGAAAAAAAATAGAACCAAAGTCTTGCATTCAGAACACTCGTCATTTCTTTACACGACTCGGAAAACCAGATCCGATGCCCTGACAGAACGAACCAAACGAATACACCTTATCGCTATTCCCGGCTGACCCGTCCGCTTGAACTTTTGACGTCAAGAACAATCACTTTTCCATTGTGGCGTCAGACATTTTGTTTTATGACGTCAAAATTTTACGGGAACCTGTGTGATTTCCAGCAATGGCGGACAGATAGCGATAAGGTGTATTGTTCATGACTTCTGGCTTCAATCAAATGTCAGCAGACCAACAAATAACAAAAATGACATCAAACGAGTAAGAATTAGCCCCAATGTATATTCCTCTCATTCGTGTTATATTTTAGAAAAAACACAGACCGAAATATTTCTTCAGTTCAAGAATGAATATCCTGATGAAAAGATTGGACAAAGGGCGTTTGAAAAATGCAAGCCGTATTTTGTAAGAACAGCACAGTTTAAGGACAAAGTTACATGCTGTTGTCGACAGCATGTTGAGATGAGGTCACTTTTTAAATCATGTATGCAATTTCGTAAAAGATTACTGTCCAGGGAAGGAAGCAGTGAGGTAAAATTGTATGAATCTTTGAGTGAGCTTGTAGATGATACTTTATGTACTCGTTCAGCAAATACACACCAACATAAGATATCGTGCTTAGATAGGCTGTGCTCTGAATGTGGCGTCTGTAAATTTTCAATGTTGCCAGGAGAATTAGATGAAAGTGATGTCCAAATTTCTTGGGAACGATACGAATACAAAAATGTTAAAGTTAAAGGTGATAAAATGATAAGGAAATTGGTTCTTGTGAGAAAAAGTTCTTCCCCTGCTGAAATGTTTCAATACTTAAAAAAACTTTTAGAGACATTTCCTGCACATCAATTTCGCGCATACTGGCAATCTAAGCAAATGAAATCATTGGTTGAAAATCTTCCGATAGGTCATTGTGTGACAGTTCACGATTTTTCTGAGAATTATAAGTGTACTGAACAGAATGAAATTCAATCCTCTTATTTTCAGAAATTAGAGGTTTCACTACATGTTACAATATTACATAGACATTCAGTTCTCGAATATGACGGAAAAGATAGCACCGCGGAAGAACCAAATATTGTCACTGAACAGTTTTTTGTGATAAGCCCAGACCAAAAACATGATCATCATTATACACATTGTGTGCAAAACTTGGTCTCGGAATATTTGAAATCTATTAACTGTGAAATATCGGTAATGCATGAGTTTACTGACGGGTGTAGCTCACAATATAAAAGTCGACATTGTATGGGAGATGTAAGTTATTCCTGCTCCGATTTTGGATATGCAAAGATTCTTCGAAACTATTTCGAAACATCTCATGCGCGTGGTCCACAAGATGCAGCAGGCGGGTTTATAAAGAAACAAGCTGATCTAGCAGTTATTCGTGGTACACATGTGATACAAAGTTCAAGCGACCTATTTGATTACGCGCAGAGTAATTTGTCCACTACGGCAGACTCTTCTAAATGTTCTCGACGAATTTTTCGATATGTAGACTCTGTTAATCGAGATCGGGATCGGAACTTTCTTCCCGTTAAAGAAAACCGAAAAATTCACCAAGTTCGATCATTCGATGATGGAGAGATTTTTGTAAGAAAATTATCTTGTTATTCTTGTCAAAGTTGTATTGTTGGAAATTATAGCACCTGTATGAACGATGCACAATTAGGAACATATAATAAAATAAAAATGGTGAAAGAATCGGAACATAATGACTCTGATGCCGATTCCAATAACGACGAAGGGGTTGATGACGAGACTAACATTTGTGACTTTGTTTCAAATGGAACAATTTTTGCAGTTAAGGCTGATGACACTGATTGTCCATATTATATTTTAAGAGCAAGCAAAGACCCAATAATTTTAAGAAAAACAGCTACCGACAAATGGGGTGCCTTGTATCATTAGGGAAATAAAGTTATACATGGTTACTACTTTAACACTATTGATAATGACCCATTCAAATTGAAGTTATTAAAACGAATTCCGGCAATCGTTCCCGCACTTTCAGTTATATACATTTGTTCAGAGGTTGATATTGATGATAATGGTCTAATCAATTTAAACGAGTCTCTGCATGGCCGAATTCTGCGGTGCTTAGACCACGAATAAAAATGTATTTATAAATGATGTTTCTTTTTTTGTCGATCGCCATTATGGAAATTATCCTTTCAATCATTCAAATATTTATCAAACTTCAAACCTTCAACAATTAATATACTTAAACAATAACACGTACATACAAAATCTATAATTTGTAAACTGCAATTTTTATTGACTCACAGTAGACACAAAAGAAAAAAAAACTTAAAAAAGATTTAGATGCAAACGTTGACACAGGCTTCAACAACGTTTTTTCAATGTTCCGTCGATGAACGTTTTCTGACGTTACAAACGTAGCACCAATACTGTGCGCATAGTCTAAGTGTTAACATGGTTTAACTGTACTTGAATTTTGAATTGTATCCGGTGAAAAGGCTTTCCCAGTGATATAGATTTAAACCTGAATGAAATTGTTTTTTCTTATTAATGATATTTTCTCACATCTGAATATAACTGTTAGTTAGTTTTCGTGTGAAATCATTTTCCTTAATCAGCTTGTTGTAGACTCTTAAGTAACCAGTTTCTATTGAATGAAATGGCGGATGACACAATTATCCCATGGACATATTAAATACTGTAATGTTATTCACTGTTAAAGGACTGTTAAACCTGTACTTTGATGAAATTATAAAAAAAAAACAATTTAGAATGGGTACTATAAGTCACAAGAGCATTAAATAAACTTAAACATATTGATAGGTTATGGAGCTCCTTTTCGAACGATTTATATTTTAGAATGTGGCGGTGGAAGGCTGACCCGGCCTTTTACCTTATATTTGCATTGGTACTATTTGGGTCTCAAATCGAAAGAAAAGAAATCTAGAATCTGCTTCTGATAATAAAAATTGTGTTTTTAGGGGGAAATATGTTACCCTCAGAACATCCGACACAAATTTCGAAACTTGACTTAAGTACACCCTCAATCTAGTAATTGTGTTCTAACTATTGTAACATATGTATACAATATAATGTATAAACTATGTGTTAACATGTAGTACCCGTAGAAAATCAAATTATTTAATTTCTATTTATAATATGAACTGGTTGTTCAATAATTACAGAATAATGTATAATCTACACCGGGCTATACATGACGTCACGTCAGGAATTAATAACATAATAACAATTCCGTGGAAATTCATTGGCAGTTTATGGGAATTCATGTTATTGTTTTCTTGCAGTGAATGTTAGTGTATATTTCCCCTGTTATAACATGTTATAGAAGTGCGAACTGTTTTAGTTGTTTATTTTATGTTACATTAAAACTATCATTCCAATTTATGTGTGAAACTTTTGATTTTATTTAGAAAATTTGGATTTTGTTTCCTTCAATGTATGATAGTAAATCAACAAGAGAGAAAGAGAACTGAGCTAAGGCTCCGTGTTGAAGGCCGTACTTTAACCTATAATGGTTTACTTTTTAAATTGTTATTTGTATGGAGAGTTGTCTCATTGGCACTCACACCACATCTTCCTATATCTATTTGATGGAATAGACAGAAAAACAACCATTGCATCTATTGGTGTTCACAAACAAAACGACACATTTGAAATATAATTCATGAATATGATCATGGTCATACATTTTATTTTATTTTAAATCCTAAGAAGATTTGTTTATATATTATATAAGTACATAGCAATTGTATATCACTACTTATATAAATCAAACTGATTTGACTGGGGTATGTACATGGTCAATCCCTCTGTTGATGGAAACTGAACTGTTAAGAATTAGGATCCCGAATCAAGCAGTTTTTTTGTGTTTAGTGTAAAGACGTCATAAATTTATAAAGGCAACAATAGTATACCGCTGTTCGAAATTGATAAATTGATTGAGAAACAAGTCCGTGTTACAAACTAAAACTGAGCCTGGTAAACACATCACAAATAAAAGGAGAACAAAGACACAATAGAAACACAACACTAAAATGCAATACACACAGACACTAACTATAATATAACAAAGGGATTTTTCCTGACCTGGTACGGGACATTTAAGAAAAAATGGTGGGTTGAACCTGGTTTTGTAGCTAGCAAAACCTCCCGCTTATATGGCAATGTTTCCTCTGAAACTATTGTGCCTAATATTTCTTAACTTTAAAAGAATGTTCCTTTAGAATGTAGCGTATGAATTATCCCGAATTTTTTCATCCATCGACAAACATGGCCACCATGGCTAAAAGTAGAACATAGGGGTTAAATGCAGTTTTTGGCTTAAATCTCTGAAACTAAAGCATTTAGAGCAAATCTATCATGGGGTATAAATGTTCAAAAGTTCCAGATCTATCATCCAGGTTATTTTTAGACAAACCGAACAACCCGTTGTTGGGTTGCTGCCACTAAATTGGTTATTTTAAGGAATTTTTGCCGTGTTTGGTTAGTATCTTGAATATAATGGAACATAAATATAAACTGAAAACAGCAAAAATTTTCAGCAAATTAAGATCTACAAAAAAGTTTAAATGCATTTATTTGCTTTTAAAGAAAATATGACAGATACAATGAACATTTAAATAAAATTTTTAAGCCACTCATTTATATATATTGAAAAGCAAAAATAATCATTGATGAAAGATTTGAGCAAAAAAATAAGAGGTGAGCGATTTAGGCTCTTGAGAGCCTCTTGTTTATCAAACTCTCACCAAAATTCGAAGATTCTGTAGATGCACATAAGAGAGCAATAAAAAACGCTCCTTTGAACGATAAATGTGGCCGTTATTGCACTTTCCAAAATTGTGTGTAAGTACCTAAATTCTATAGATTTTTAAATATGTCCTGAGATAACTACAATCATGACAGCAACAGTAAGATATTGATGATACTGTAGAATTATCTGACAGTCATTTGTGTATATTTCTTTCCAATATAGATATAGGAAGATGTGGTGTGAGTGCCAATGAGACAACTCTACATCCAAATAACAATTTATAAAAGTAAACCATTATAGGTCAATGTACGGCCTTCAACACGGAGCCTTGGCTCACACCGAACAATAAGCTATAAAAAGCCCCAACATTACTAGTGTAAAACCATTCAAACGAGAAAACCAACTGTCTAATCTACGTCACTGATGAGTCTTTTGTAGACGAAACGCGCGTCTGGCGTATATACAAAATTTAGTCCTGGTATCTAGGATGAGTTTATCTATATAGGCACATCTTGGCGATACATTCGTACATTAGTAGTATTTGATAAGGGAATGAAACGATAAAACAATAAATAAAAGTACTTGTTCTAGGTTGTCTCCCCTTAATTCTGGAGGGACATTAAGAGACGGATAAAATTTCTCCTGATATCATCGTTCTTAGCAATAGACATGTGTCGACAGTTTTTAGCTATATAAAGAGTAGGGTTTTAAGAATAATGATTGCTGTTCTATCAGTATTGCTCGTTGTTGAAATAATTTATGACAGAGACCTGAAAGTAAAAAGTAAAATCGCAAAAAATACCGAACTTCGAGAAAAATTCAATGCTTCTATTCTCTCTTTTGTGTCGTCACTAACAAAAATTGCATATTTAGCAGTCAACACTAATAAATGACTCAAATATTCATCGCTGGTCTTTAATTCATTTAGAATATCCTATTCACCGAAAATTGCTATTTATGATGAGTATAAAGACGTATAAGATCGTATAAGGTTTAGAAAGTTACTTCTTATTCACTGTAGTATGACGTGTAGCGCAATGCAATTTACTATGAGCGAAGAAAATCTTCATTTGCCAAGTTCAAAAGGAAGGACATATGGTATAAAATGGTAGATTTTTGTATATAGTGTATTCACGTTTAATCGTTTTTATACAATAACTTTCTTTATACTTTTTTATACAGTAACTTTCATGTGACTTATGGACCTTTTAATGTGTATCCTGAGTATTGTGACTAAATAGAGATGATAGAGTCACATTCCTCAAAGAAGATATTATTATCTCTTTTATAGTTCTAAATTTTTTCCTTTTAAACATGTTAAAGTAGTTCTTAGGATTTTAAAACGAATGAGTTCATAAGATTGGTGGTTATCCTGACACAGGAGGTAACTGCAGTACAGGTGTCATACCAACAATTAAAAGTCCCTATCTGTTTAACCAAATTTTACAATTTTCACAGCTTTCTAAATATTTTACCTTAAGTTTAACTTCATAGAAACCAGGTATATCCTGAATCGCACATGTATCAGCTTTCTACATGCCAATTTTCAACATATGTTTAAAATCATATAAAAAAGAAAAGGTCTTCCGAATAGAGGTACCACTAAAAATAACCCCTGGTTTTCTGGAAATCTTAAATTAGTTTACTATGGAGTGCATTAATCCTCAATTTTGAATGCAAACTCACAAACAAGTAAATTTTAGCTCAGAATGGTCTTAATATATTTCTCTTTCACCAAAAGTTTCATTTCTGCCAATTTGTTGGTTAGTTTAAGTAAACGATGACATCAAATGCACTATTTTTTGTCCGAGTAGGCCTACTTTCACAGACAAACCTAACAAGGAAATGACTGTGTAAAGTATTTATAAGTTAAAAGGTATATACATGTACTTTGTTGCTTTGTTTTTCTATTTTAAAGAATAGCTTATACATAATTGGTAAATCGAGTAAAGAAACAGCGGTGAATAAACTTTTCAAAATCTGAAATAATTAATTAATTAATTTTATTTTATACTTTCGGTTTGGGTTTTTCATTGGAGATTATATAATAGATTTTGTACATACATATATATATTTTTCGAATATTGATGGGATATACAAATGTATATACAACATGTACAATGTATACTATGTTATTTCAAAGGCGCTTGGGTATATGATTCAGATATTTTGTTAGAATTTTTTGTTGTTGATTTTCTATACTGATACTACATATCTATCACTACTGCGCATGTCACACCTAGTTTCGAGCGATTTTACCAACTCTGACACAACCCTGTTTCTTATTGTGGATAGTAAAATTTGGGTCGTCTCAGAGTTGGTAAAATCCCTCGAAACTAGATGAAACATGCGCAGTAGTAATAGATATATAGCATGATTATAAAACAAATAATATTTAAATCAACAAGAAAAAAAAATCTCAAAAATATCTGATACATATACCCAAGCGCCTTTAAACAAATATTTTTTATTGAATCTATTTATCTTTACTAGGGTTGTGTCTGTACAGGATGTATACACAGACGTGCCGCTGGTATTGATACTTTTTTTTAATTGAAAATATATCAAGAGGTGAAATTTTAACTGTGTACCTGAGTGGACCATATCAAACGAAATTCAACTACTTGTTAATTTTATCATCTTCTGTAGGGACGAAAAAAGTTCACTGCATAATCCAGTTAAGTAATGAATTTTCGAAATCATACAATTCATTTGAATTTTATTTATCTAGGGCATGCTATGCTTTAAAACTTTCCCAGATGCACAGGTTTGTCTGTACTCAGAGTAAATTTTGAGGGGGAAAAAAAAATCAAAAGATCAATAATGAGGACCCCCCTTAAAACTTGTGCGGAACATTTTGTTTTGTCTTTTCAATTAATTCCAAAAGTTTGTTAACAAAACAAACATTTATTTTTTTCACATATAAAATAAGAAGGACAATTTTCAACTAATTAAAAGAACACAGCAGTACACATATCCCACAAGGATAATTTAAACACAAGGATATGTACAATGGAACAAATAAAAATATTTTAGTTCAACTCCTAAAGAGCAACATAAAAGATCATAAAATCTGATAAAACCAATGGAAGACAACTTAATTTTGCACGAGGTTAAACCAATATCAATAAATCGTAAACGAATGATGTTTGTACTAGTGTAAATCTATTTATTTTAGGTTTTTATTTGAAAAAAATGAAAAAGTGTTTTTTGAATTTGTATATTATCCTTGCCTTGTTTTTATTAGCTTTATTAGTATGCGCAGGTTGCCCTTTTTCTTATAACTTCACAGCGTAGACTTTTTTTGTTTTTTGATAATTTTTAGATATTTCTAATTTGCTCACTGTTTCTTAAAAACGAGTGTTGTTGTCAGTTAGGACAGGGGGAAGGAGTCCAACATTTCAAGTACTATAAGAGGGGGGCAAGGGGTTTAACTGTTATGCTGTTATGGGGGTAATTTAATTCTTTGTTAACTGTTTTTCTGAAAATATGTTTGCTGTTAGCTGTTATTGTCTTATTTCTTGTTAGCTGTTATAGGACTATTATTTTTATTGTTATCTGTTATTGTGAGATTGTGTTTGCTGTTAACTGTTATTGAAAACTGGAATGTTAGCATTTTGACAACCAATCTTAAGTAGAAATTGAAGATAATTGAACATTGTGACTTGGAAGGAGAGTTGTCTCATTGTCACTCATATCACATCTTCTTATTTCTATTGGGTCTTTCCAATGATGATATGGAGGTCACGTATTTGCAGAAAGATTCCAGTAACATACATCACATAAACATATTTGAAACAGGACCATTCCAGTATACATTATTATAATTCTTTGTAATAAATTCCATTGTTTGTGAACATGTTTTAGATGTACAATTTTGAACATATTATAATTTGTAAAAAAAATAAATAGTACACATTATAGTTTGTTTTTTGACTTTGTATACATTAGTCTTATAAATTATAATTTGTATTTTGACTTAGTACACATTTAGTGTACGAATTATGATTGTACAAATAACAATTTGTACAATTTTTTTTTCTAAAATCCACTTATAAGTTTTACAAATCTTATCGTATAGATTTTGTTATATTAAAACAATAGCATTGGTATACCTTATAGAATTTTAATTCAATGACCATATAATACAACTTATGTTGTACTGTTTACACCAAGGCCTTTTATATCTTATGGTGTGGGTTTGCTCATAGTCGAAGGCGGTATGATGAGCTATAGTTGTTAATTTCAGTGCCTTTTGTCTCTTTTGGAGAGTTGTCTCAATGGCAATCATACCACATCTCCTTTTATACTTACAAAATTAAAATACAAAATAGTTATGCATCATTTGTTTGAGCACGTGAGTGAAATATTGCCTTTGGGAATAACACAATATTTTTTGCCTTTAACATTCACATTTACTAGTGCCACTACCCCTATTTGTACTTTGAAAGAGAAACCCTGACTACCATTTCTTTTGAAAGTTTTTTACAGCTTCACATAGTGAAAGTTGAGGATGAGAAACTGTTGCTGTAAATAAAGATGTGTTTTAACAACTTCAATTTAATTTCTCGTCAACTATCTTTTTAAAGATCCAACAGCTGTTCCGATGTGGTACCCACATTCTCCATATTCAATAATTTCACACAAAGATGCATAATTTATGCTTTACTTGGTGTCATCAAAATTGTCATTCGGGCCAATTTCTATTATGCTATCAGAATAGTCACTTATTCCAATTTCTATTTATTGTATGCATGCGCAATTAATCATTTTTTTTATGAGAAAATTGCTTTTCAGAGAAAATATTCTAAATATCAAATTATTATAAGGTGTCACTGGCTTAATCTTTTTTAACATAAAAAAACGAATACCACAAAACGATGCCCTTGATTTTTAAATATTCCTTTAACAAAAGTACAAAATAGTAGTTTTGTTCAGTTTCAAGTGAATTTAAGTAGAAATTTGAACAAATTGTAATTTGTATATCGATTTTTGTACAAATTACAATTGTACAAAGTAAAAGAAAAAAAATAAAGTTTGAACATTTTTTTGGGGGGGGGGGGGGGGGGGGGGGGGGAGAACAAATCATAATTTGTACAAAATCAAAACTTGTACAGAATACATATAAAATGTGTTTCTGTTAAGGTCGTATGAACCTAGGCCTACCCTCATTAGATATCCCTAGCCATAGGTTTTCCGTTTTTGAGATATTAAGAACTGTTCGAATTTGTATTTGACGTATATAATATGGCTATGATGGGGATAATGTTCCTTGTACCCCCTATGCGTACATGTATATCAAATTCAAATCAATTATTAAAATAACAAAAAGGAAAACATATAGCCACGGCTTCTTGATGAGGATCATAAATAAAATGTATATCGATTTCAATGCAATTGACAAACAAAAATAACAATTTACATAGTCAAAATTTAATTTGTATTTAATTTGTACTGCTCCCAATATTGTGTATGGTATATGGTTCTGTTAAGGCCTAGCTAGGTCCATACAACCAGTTATATAATAAGATCTACTGTATTGGTCCTGGACCGAACTGATTTTAAGATTTCATTTACTGTTATCTGTTATTGTTCCTTTTCAATTCATTGTTATCTGTTTTAAACCAAATCAATTTACTGTTTGCTGTTATTGGGACCCCCCTTGCCCCCCTCTTTTAAAAAAAAATACTCCATACTAATATATAAGATATGTAAATAACAGACGAAGATGATTAGTTTAAAGCCAGCTGATCAGCAACCTAAGCATGCAATTGATACAGGTAATAAGTAATAAGTTGCCTACACAGGAATTACAAGAAAGGTCTACAGGTTAATTTAAAAACTTTTTTGTAAATGTTTGTTTGTTTTGAGATTGTAACACAGTGATGACTGCTGTACCCATATTTTGACTATTTCACCGATCATGTTTGTTTTGTTCACCCGTCGTTGTAAATATAACGGAATTTGAAGCGACTGTTTGAAAATGCCTTAACTAAATCAGGAATATGACAGTTGTTGTAAATCAGACGTTTGAAGTGTTTTGTCATTTGTTTTGCCATTTGGTTAGGGACTTTACGTTTTGAATTTTCCTCGGAGTTCAGTATTTTTGTGATTTTACTTTTTAAATAATGTTGAAATAGACACAACCAACAAACTAGATGCTCCAAGGAGCATGTGTCGCTGAGTGTGTCGCTCACCTGATATTTTAGTTTACAATTGATTTATGAAATAATGAAACCATTATACTTTTGAATTAGTTTCAGAGGTTGAAGTCAAAACCTGCATGTTTACACTTTGTTTTGTTTTAATACATGTCGACAATGTTGGATGGCAAGTGGGGTAATCGGACACTTTTTTAAAACTAAATGCCGTAATGATGATTGTGGCAAAGTTTGGTTAAATTTGTTTCAGTAGTTGTAAAAGATTACAAAAGTTTACAAAACAATGTGAAAACATTGACTTTAATGGACAACAAATCCTTAAGGGGACAATTGACAATTTAAGTCATGTTGACGTATTTGTAGATCTTACTTTACTGAACATTATTGTTGTTTACAGTTTATATATATCTATAATAATATACAAGATAATAACCAAAAACTGAAAATTTCTTTAAAATAACCAGCAACCTTAATACGGGTTGTCAATTTATTCTGAACATTTTTAAAACATGTTTACGCTTATATATTATCTGTGAATATAGTCCAGCAGATAGGTGCAATATATAAAGGAATGTGCACTTCTTGTGAGAATTTATGTTCTCAATTTATACTGTATACTGTATACCTAACACCAAAAAATATTTTCATTTACCCATTATTCTATTGAGCGGTATTTTCTTAAAGGTAATGGTTGTTTTCTGAAATTGTCTAACACCTTATTTTATTGATTTTGTACTTACATTGTGTCCTAGATCAAACTTATTCGTTCGGTGTATGTTTACTTGTGTTAAGTCTAATGTAGACGAAACGCACGTCTGGCGAATTTAATTATAAGCTTGGTAACTTTAATAACTATTTACACCACAGGGTCGATGCTAATGCTAGTAGAGGTTTCGTTAGTAATATATAGTTATTAAGTCAAACAAATACAACGGGTTTATCATTGCATGAGGCGACTATTATTTTGATGATTATATATCCGCTACTTTAAAAACAGGGTAATGTTTGTAGAGAAATTTTCTCGACATTTCAATGATTTCATTGTAAAATCTATCCTGGCTATCCTCTTGCATATCAAGTATGTTACTATTGCCTTCAAATTGGACACTCTCAATTATTATGCATCAGATTAGAATACTGAATACTGTTTGTTGCGGCGCGGGACGTTTGCGCTATTTCATATGACATTTGCGCTTATTTTTTTGGACACTTGCGCTTCAAATAATAGGACTTCTGCGCTTTTAAAAAGGACATTTGCGCTTTTGCAATATTTGGTTTTCATGCCCATCCTCCTCTTTTATCCGGGCTTTGGACCGGCATGTTTGTCTCAGCCTCACCATTCAGATTACTGGACCTTCAAAATAAGAATATTTTTAATATTATTATAATCACAAATCACATTGAACGTAAATTTATTTTGTGTCTCAGCTTCACCATAAAGATAACTTTTCTTTAAAAATAAATTTATTTTATATACTATTATATATTTAATCATAAATTTTTAATCACTTACAGTGTAGAATAAATTTATTATGTATCTCAGTCTCACCCCACAGATATTTTACTTTCAAAATAAATTTGTTATATAATTATATTATTATAAGCCAAAATCACATTGTATGTTGAAAAAATGTATTCTGTGTCTCAGCCTCACCATACAGATTACAGGACTTTTAAAATAAATTTATTTTAAACATTATTATAATCACAAATCACATTCAATGTAGAATAAACTTATTCTATGTTTTTTCTCAAACTTAAAGGGGGTATCAGATATATTATATCACAGGTTTTACAATTTTTATGGTTACATTTGGAAATAGAGCAATATTGGCGGTTGTCATTGATATCTAAAAATCTGAAAGTTGAAAAATACAGGGCCGAATATAAACAAACTGGTTCTTATAAAATGGATGTTGTTTTGTCCTTTACAACATCCGATTGACACTTTTTTATCCTGGACGGCGACATATCCAGTATAATATTTGTTATTCTTCTGGTTGTCATGCTGTTAGGCTACCGCAGTGTGAAAAGCGAATAAATTTGTATACCTTGTATACACATATCTTTTTTTTTTTATAAAATTATAATCCGGTTAACTTATTTACTAGTTAGACAAGATGTCTTGTTCGATTCAAAGTTAGACAAGCATTGACGGGTTATCGGGGTTTTAAGATAGTTACTAAGAATCAAATGGTCGGAGCTTTGATTAAGCCGGAGATGGTTAGCTATATTAAGTCAGAAAGCATAATGAGAATGTAATGAACACAGAGATGTCTACCTGCTTTTTTTCTTTGTTTCAACACTGCATATAATTTAATCAATGTCAAAACAGAACATACTATTTAAGTCATGTCTGTTGAATGAACTCACGTAAAATGGATATCTAATAAATCATATTTGTAAACTTTGACATTCGACATAAAAATTAAAAATCTGCTATAAAATCGACGCCTTACTAAATTAGTGTTTTATTGCTTCGTCTTTGGAATATCTTTATATTCATTTTTGTTTAAACTCTTCACCAAAATTCGAAGATTCTGTAGATGCACCTAAGAGAACAATAAAAACGCTCCTTTGAACGTATCTAAAAAAAGATAAATGTGGCCGCAATTGCACTTTCCAAAATTTGTGTAAGTACCTAACTTCTATAGATTTTTTTTAAATATGTCCTGAAATTATCACAATGACAGTAACAGTAACATGAGTAAGTGATTGAGGATACTGTAGTATTTTCTGAAAGTCAGTTGTGTATATTTTCTTCCATGTTCAGTATGATCTGTTCACCAGTAGAATATGATAAGTTGTCACCCCTCAATTCTTGCGGTAAATTAAGGGGAGGACAAAATATCTCTAATATAATCGTTCTTAGCAATGACAAGAAATGGCCTATGTCGCCAGATTGTCAACTTTGTAAAGAGTAGTGTTTTTTTAAAAGATTTAAGACTAAAGTTCAATTGGTATTGCCTGTTGTTGAATTAATTTATGACAGAGACCTTTAGATAATGTTTCTATTCTATCCTTTGTTTTTTTCACTAAGAAAAATCTGTATTTTTGCGCTGGTCATTAATTCATTGACAATATCCTATTTTCCTTAATTTTCTAAGAGTATAAGGTTTAGAAAGTTACTTCTCATCCACTCTACAAAAGAGCAATTTACTATGAGCGAAGAGTATCTTAATTCCCAAAGTTCAAAAGGAAAGACATGACAACTAATGGTGGATATTTGTATATAGTGTATTTACGTTTACGCGTTTTTAAATGATATAAGCAACTTTTATGTGAATTGTGGACCTTTTAATGTGTATCTTAAGAAGTGTAACTAAATAGAGATGAAAAGGTCACATGCACCAAAGAAGAAATTATAATCTCTTTTATAGTTTTAAAAAGTTTTACCTTATAAAGTAGTTCTAAGGATTTGAAAACGAATGACTGATTTTACACAGATTCATAAGATTGGTGGTTATCCTGACATAGGAGAAACCCAACTGCAGTACAGGTAAACAGGTAATCAGGTGAACAGGTAAACACACAAACCTAACACGGAAATGACTGTGTTAATAGGTATATACACATGTATTATATTGCTTAGTTTTCTATTTTAAAGAATAACTTATACAGAATTGGTGAATCGAGTAAAAAAACAGCGGTGAATAAACTTTTCAAAACCTTAAATAATTAAATTTTCTTTTTTACTTTCGGTTTGAGTTTCTCACGGGAGATTATCTTATAGATTTTGTACATATATTGATGTATATTTTTTGAATATGGAGGGGATATACAAATGTATATGCACTGTACATTTACTATGTTTATTTTAAAGGCTCTCGGGTTTATGATTCAAATATTTTGTAAGGATTTTTTGTTGTTATTATATAAAATTTTCTATATCTATCACTTCTGTGCACGTCTCACCTAGTTTCGAGCGATTTAACCAACTCTGAAACAACCCCGTTTCTTATTGTGGATAGTAAAATGTGGGTCGTCTCAGAGTTGGTAAAAACACTCGAAACTAGATGAAACATGTGCATTAGTAATAGATATATAGTATGAATATAAAAAAATAATATTTAAATCAACAACAAAAAAAATAAAAAAAATTCCCCCAAAATATCTGTTACATATACCCAAGCGCCTGTGGTTGACTGTCAAACTTGGTATGGACAATTTTGAAATTTAAACCAATATTTTTTATTGAATCTATTTATCTTTACTAGGGGTGTGTTTGTACAGGATTTTTTTTATATATATACACAGACGTGCCGCTGGTATTGATATTTTTTTTTAATTGAAAATATATCAAGGGGTGAAATTTTAACTGTGTACCTGAGTGGACCATACCAAGCGAAATTCAACTGTTTGTTAATTTTATCATCTTCTGTAGGGACGAAAAAAGGTGCACTGCATAATCCAGTTAAGTTATGAGTTTTCAAAATCATACAATTCATTTGAATTTTATTTATCTAGAGCATGCTATGCTTTAAAACTTTCCAAGATGCACAGGTTTGTCTGTACTCAGAGTAAATTTTGAGGGGAAAATGCAGCCAATTTAGTCAAAGGGTCCACATGAGCCTTAAATCAACAGTTCAATAAAGGCATTTCCCCATCAAACTTACTTTTTATCTTTTATTGGGAACATTTTGTTCAATCTTGTCAATTAATTCCGAAAGTTTGTTAACAAAACAAGCATTTAATTTTTTCACATATAAAATAAGAAAACAATTTTTAATTTGATTTACTGAACTAATTAAAAGAATAAAACAGTACACATATCCAACAAGGATAATTTAAACATAGTAATATATACAATGGAGCAAATACAAATATTTTAGTTCAACTCAAAAAGAGCAACATGATAGATCATAATATGTGATAAAACCAATGGAAGACAACTTAATTTTACACGTGATTATACCGGTCTGTATCTGTTAATATAATTAAGTTCTATAGTGACCTTAGATAAACAATTTCAATATATTACAGTCATGTTGACTTATTTGTAGACCTTGTTTTGCTGAACATTATTTCTGTTTATAGTTTCTCTCTATATATATAATCAATGATAATTTTAAATATGATAACCAAAAACTGCTAAATTTCCTTCAAATTACCAATTCAGGAGTAGCAACCCAACAACGGACTGTCTGATACGTCTGATACTTTAGGGTAGATAAATCTATATTTTTAGTTATAATTGTGACGTCAGATCCATCAAGACAAAGTTTTTTAGCATAATGATGTATAATAGTATCATTTCAGCATTGAATAAGACAAAGAAGCTGTATTCAAGGGGAGATAATAATATCACAGAACCTTTTATTCCCTCTTTTGTTGTAAAGATATATATTGGATGTTAATACCTAAAGTGGTTCCTAATGGGGAGAAAAAGTGGAATGAAATATTGGTACTCAGTGAATTGGAATGGAGAGAAATTTTCAAACTTCCTTTTGCAGTTACTAATAACACAAAATTACAATAGTTACAGTTTAGAGTAAATCATAGAGTATAAGCTACAAACACATTTTTGTGTAAAAATAATGTCATAAATAGTCAACTATGTAATATTTGTAAGGAAGAAATAGAAACTATAGAACATGTACAATGGAATTGTGAAAATGTCCAGAATTTATTAGAAGAAATAGATATATGGTTTTTATCTAATGGTATAAGTATTTCATTCACCAAAAAGAATGTTTTTGTTTGGTGATGTCTCACATGTATACAAGGGTGAAATTTCAAACCTGATTTTTCTGTGTCTTAAACAATATATTTATTATACAAGATATTTCCAGAAAGTTTTATCAATTCATGCTGTGAAGAAAATACTAAAAGATCTTTATAATTTAGAGAAATGTATAGCAGTAAGAAAAAATAAACTTGAGAGTTTCAATAAATTGTGGATTCAATTTACTCATTTGTTCGATTGTAATTAAAGTCCTATTATAATTCATATGTGAAAAACCTGTTAGAATGTTAATTTGTGAAGTAACATCAAAAATATTCATCAGAACATTATATTTATTTTTATTTTCTTTTTTTCTGTATTAATTTATTCTTTTTTTTATTATCTTAAATTTGGTTAATTTAACTTATTTTTCCTCAAAATTTCCATTCTTAAAAAAACTATAAAACTTAGAATATGTGTATGTTTGTTAAAATAATTATTCTAATATGATAAATACATTTATTTGTGGTCCTTTTTTTTGAACTATTATTATGTTATTTTTTAAAGGCTTATATAATTTTTTGTAAAATGAACTGACAAATACTAACACATATATATTTACATGATTTATTGCTAACGTTAACGAGGCCGGGATAAGGTACCGGTATTCGATGTTTTCATTACTTACTAAAAAATGTAAAGATTTTAATAAAAAATAAAAAATTAAAAAAAAAACGTTTTTTAGCTGATACAACTGATCACTCGTCTGTCATACTTAAAAAAAATCCCCTGTATATTTTCTAATAATTAATTGAAAGAGTTAAAAAACAACAGTGGGTTTGTGAAGTTTCAACATATATTCTTGTACATGTATTTATGTATCTAAGATGATAACCGTTTGGATAATCAAAGAAAGGAGAAGGCCGAGTAAAATGGGCCATTTGTATAATGCGCTTTTCCTTTGATATTTGTGGGACGATATGCTTGTGATTGATGTAATTTTTTCTAGGACAAAACTTATTTTATCTTTCAGGTCATAATATTTTACAAGAAGACTCGTTGCAGTTAAATAAATGTGAGAAAAGATATATATGTTTAAAACATGTATATCAAACTGATACTACCATAATGCTTTGGTCCTAAAAACATAAAACAGTGCAACCTCTGAAAGATCAGAACACTACTGAAATTCCGAAAGATTAAAAAGTAGATAAACAAAGGACCAAACAGGCCAAGAAGTATCTAAAAACCAACTCTTTGTTGATTACAGTCAATACTATGAACCAAAGATTCCGGTTACTATAATACGGATATATTCAAAATCTTACCAAGATGGCATCTAATACTCTCTCACAAGAGGAGGAAAACTATGTCCGAATGTCATTGTTACTAACTAGAATTTCTCCTCGTGCAGTTCGTGTGTTGTTTGATAAAGAATTTCCTCCAGCATCTTTAAGTTTTACTGTAAATGATAAGAATAAGAAGAAAAAGCTTAATGACTTGAGAGTAAGACGAGTCATTAACCAGGCCCAGTGGGATCTTCTGTTTCCTAGCAGTGGTAAGTATATGTTATAAACCAGGCCCAGTGGAATCTTCTGTTTCCTGGCAGTGGTAAATATATATAATTAACCAGGCCAATTGGGATCTCCTGTTTCTCGGCAGTAGTAAGTATATGTTATAAACTAGGCCAAATTGGATCTCCTATTAACTAGCAGCGGTAAGTATATGTTATAGACAAGGCCAAGTAGGATCTCCTGTTTTCTACCAGTGGTAATTATATGTTATAAACCATGCCTAGAAGGATCTCCTGTTTCCGTGCAGTGGTAAGATTATGTTATAAACCATGCCTAGAAGGATCTCCTGTTTCCGTGCAGTGGTAAGATTATGTTATAAACCAGGCCTAGAAAGATCTCTTGTTTCTCAGCAGTGGTAAGATTATGTTATAAACCAGGCCTAGAAAGATCTCTTGTTTCTCAGCAGTGGTAAGTTTATGTTATAAACCAGGCCTAGTAAGATCTCCAGTTTCACAGCAGTGGTAAGTTTATGTTATAAACTAGGCCTAGTGAGATCTGATGTTTCCAAGCAGTGGTAAGTACATGTTATAAACTGGGACAGTGGGATCTCCTGTTTCACTGCAGTGGTAAGTATATATTTTAAACCAGGCCTAGTGCGATCTCCTGTTTCACAGAAGTGGTAAGTATATGTTACTTATAAACCATGTCTAGTAAGATCTCCTGTTTCTCATCAGTGTTAAGTAAACGTTATAAACCAGGCCTAGTGAGATCTCTTGTTTCTCAGCAGTGGTAAGTAAATATGTTATACCAGGCCTAGTGCGATCTCCTGTTTCACAGCAGTGGTAAGTTTATGTTATAAACTAGGCCAAGTGGGATTTTTTGTTTTCTACCAGTGGAAAGTATATGTTATAAACTAGGCCAAGTGGGATCTGCTGTTTCCTAGCAGTGAAAAGTATATGTTATAAACTAGGCTAAGTGGGATCTTCTGTTTCCTAGCAATGGAAAGTATATTTTATAAACAAGGCTTGGTTGGATCTCCTGTGTCCCAGAAGTGGAAAGTATATGTTTTAAACTAGTCACAGTGATATTTCCTGTTTCCGAGCAGTTGTGAATATATGTTAAAAACCAGGCCAAGTGAAATCTCCTGTTTACAATAAAAAATAAGTATTTGTTAGGAACCAGCCCCAGTGGGAGTTGATGTGTTTGAGTTTTTGATTTTGCAATTTGATTAGGGACTTTCCAATTTGAATTTTCCTCGGAGTATAGTATTTTTGTGATTTTTATTTTTAGTTATCGTTTGGAATAAGTTAGATAGTAATCCGATCTAAACTAGAATAATAAAATATTTTATAAACAGCTTCGCCATGAGCGCATGATACAACTGTCGTCTTGTGTGGAAGTTTTTTGCAATAATCATCAATAGTTTCTGATAAAGTTTTAAGCTGTAACCATATATATTGTTTTTGAGATACGGCGGGACATTTGAAACTCTTTAAAAAAAACCACCTAAGTATCACTAAAATCAAATTTTGAATCAAATAAATTTTTTTTACATATCTTTTGATTAATATAACAAAGAAGTGTGTAAAGTTTTAATCAATAATCATAAATTGTTTTTGAGATACGGCGCGACATGTAAACAAACCCTTCCCCTTTTTTACAAAATATTCAATAACTCAAAAATGAAATTTTGAATCATCACCAAAAAGTATACAGATCTTAAGATGAATATAACTAAGAAGTGTGTAAAGTTTTAAGCAATGATCAAAAATCTTTTTTGAGATACGGTGCGACATGTGAAAAAAACACAGCCCTGTGCCGTAACTCAAAAATTTTTAATCTTATTTTCACCAAAAAGTATACAGATCATTTGACCATCATAAGAAACACCTTAATTAAGTTTTCATGACATTTGGATAAGTCGTTCTCAAGTTACGGTGCGACATGTTTACGCCGGACAGACAGACGAACAGACGGACAGACAGACGGACGGACACCGGACATTTGTATACCATAATACGTCCCGTCAAAATTTTAACGGGCGTATAAAAAGCATGGACTTTTATTTTGTTATAAAGCAGAATAGTTATTAGCATATTGGTAAAGTATGGCAACTTTATTCTGATGTTTGATTAGGGCATGGTCTATCTAAGTATATAATTGGAAAGATTTGCAGACAGTTTGAAAAGTAACCAACAATTTTTCATATTTGTTTCCTTTTTTCAGGTATCACTGATTCTAAGACGTTTGATGTGACATTGATGATATCATTGCTCAGGAACCTGACAACTTTGCCCTTGGTTCCTCCTATAAATGGATATGACTATTTACCCGTTACTACAGAAACAACACCTGCTTCAGATTTAGCGAGAATTAAACATTATAGAAACTTCTTGGCACATCTTCATGATGGGAAGGTAGATGGCACATTATTTACTACAGCTTGGAATGATATAAGTAATGTGAGTAAAACTCGGAGGTTAACCCAATACATGTATATTTTACATACTTTGTGATTTTCTCTATTGGGACATATGGGAATTAATTGTTGGTTCGCATTGGTTGTAGTTTGAATGTTGTAAGAGTTTGAATCTATGAGTTTGAATGTCCTTCTGGTATCTTTTGTCCCTACTTTGTATCTTGTTAGTTTAATAGGAGACATGTAATCTTCTAGAGCACCTGCTATCGCTCCATTTGAAGCTTTTTTTAATTTGAATTTGTATTGATTTGTGTGAGATCTATACATTGGTTGTGTCAATGTCACTTACAACTAGGGGAAAAGGTACTCTTATTTCTTCTCTTACCAGTCTTTGCAAAAAGTTTTTGATGCCGCTAGTCTTTGAGGTTATACCTGAGTGGAATAAAAACACATGTTAGAACCAGGCTGGCAGAGGTTTACAACCACAGGCATGTGTCGAAATATCTGTTTGACCCTGATGTGTACCGATTTTCAGGTTGTCTGCATATTGATATTGTAAAATATATGCTGCAAGTCACAATATGACGCTTTTTGTCGAGTAAGCCTTCATATTGTGACTTGCAGCATATAGTTTACAATATCTAGTGCAAAACAACATTACTTATTGCTTGTTTCAAATTCATTTTTTCAATGGGTACTCCTATAAATATTTTTTATTAAAACACAAATCAAAAATATGAAAATGTGTTGTCGTCAGTTATATATATAAAAGTAAAAAATCATTAATGATATCTATGCACACGTACCGAAAACTTGTGTTCAAGGTTAAGGAAGAATATCTGAAGAACGTTAAGCGACCCTCACATCAAGGACCGGTAACTCTGTAATTGTTTAGCGGGAAAATATGAATGGCTTCTCATATCCAGTCTTTTAGAAAAATCGATTTGTTTTACAGAAGAGTGTCAACCAAGCACTTGAACTGTACTATAATTAGAATAGTAGAATATAATGATTTACAAAAAGATGAAAATTATATATACATGCAACCGTAATATTTATATAATATATAACAACAAACCATTGTATACTCTGGGACTATAATTATATTAGTATTATAGTCCAGGTATACTGATTTGTATCACTAAACTATAATAGTTATTTCGGTGCGGTTGAACTTCCTGTCATTCATTCATCATCCACGCACGAACTAGTATCAGAAAAATATCTCTCTATAAATTAACCTCAGTTTCAGGTATAGAGATGTGATCTGTTTCTATGACATGTGCTTTTGACCATCCACAAGAAACTGCGGTCATCAGATGTTCAGTACCTCAGTACTTTGATAAGTTAGTGTTTTGAATAAGTTAAATAATACTCCGATCTAAACTAAAATAATAAAATATTTAAAAAGCATTGACTTTTGTTTTGTTTTAAAAGCAGATAAGAATAGTAATTAGCATTTTGGCAAAGTA
Source organism: Mytilus edulis (assembly GCF_963676685.1). Taxonomy (NCBI): domain Eukaryota; kingdom Metazoa; phylum Mollusca; class Bivalvia; order Mytilida; family Mytilidae; genus Mytilus; species Mytilus edulis. The sequence goes on from NC_092356.1 coordinate 65,079,306, forward strand.
TGACAACTTTATTCTGATGTTTGATAACGACATGGTCCATCTAAGTATATAATTGAAAAGATTTGCCAACAGTTTGTCAAGCAGCTGATATTTTACAATAAAAATATGTAGATATTATCGGGCTTTATTTGCTTATATTGGAAGTGTTTTTTCTTTGTTTCACCAGCAAAACAGAACTTATCAACGTCGGTTCAAACATTATAACGTCGATGATATGTTCGGGTCAAAGTTGTTAAGAACTGATAAAATTATTTGACATAAAGCCGTGATATGCAATTTCTTCGTAGCTGAGTAGATGGATGTAGACAATGGGACGATCGATAAGATGTAGCACGAGGTGCCCAGCTCGCATTTTCAAGTAATAAAATCGATTGGAAACTTCCAATAAATTTTGATTCCGTTGTTTTGCATCCAACTGAATTTCGTTATGTTGTAAATTTACATTGCATTGTCTGTAATAAGGGGCGTATAATACGTAGTATTACTAGTACTAAATTTCTGTTTATAGAATCATTCGTAGCAGGCCTTTAAAGTCTGTCAACTGTAAATTTGTTTGTCTTCTCACAGTGATATGTCAATGTTGACATAGCAGTTAATGATTAATTATAATAATGGCTATCTATCTATTTTGATCTAAGCAGTTTACACGAATATCTATTATATGGTCATTTTTATAAATTTACATTTTGGAATTTATGAATTATTCGAAACACTAAGGATTTTCTTATCCCAAGCATAGATAACATAAGCCGTATTTGGCACAAATTTTAGGAATTTTGGGTAATAAATGCTCATCAACTTTGTACTTGCTTAAGTATTTTCATTTGCGCGACATTGATGAGTCTTATGCAGACGAAACGCACATCTGTCGAAAGTTCCATTAAATTGTGATTCCGTTGTTTTCCCCTGTCAGAAAATAGAAGTTCCTTCATAAAATAAGTTACCAATGGAAACAATATTCTAGAATATTATTTCCACTGGCACTGGAATAAATATTACAGTAAATGTTCGTAAAGAAATAAATGATACAGAATAATTGTTCCAACAAAACAGATATTATGACATTGTTTATAACAAAGTTTCCATTGGAACTTCTGTTAGGTGGAACATCCCCACTGAATTTCGTTATGTCGTTTATTTATATTGCATTGTCTGTAATAAGGCGTGTAATACGTAATATTCCTAGTACTATATTTCTTTTTGTTTGGAATCATTCGTAGCCGGCCTTTAAAGTCGGTAAAATGTAAATTATTTTGTCTTCTCACAATGACATGACAATGTTGACATATCATTTAATGTTTAATTAAAACTATGGCTTTCTAATAATTTTTATCTGAGCGTCACTAATGAGTCTCATGTAGACAAAACACGCGTCCGGTGTATTAAATTATAAGCCTGGTTCATTTGATAACTATTGTCACACTTGGTTGATGCCACTGCTGGTGGACGTTTCGTCCCCGAGTGTATCACCAGCCCAGTAGTCAGCATTTCGGAGTTGACACGAATAATTATTATATTGTCATTTTTATAATTTTACCGTTTTGAAATATATGAATACTTGAAATACTCAGGATTTTCTTATCCCAGACATCCCAGACATTCCAGAATATCTTAGCCGTAATTGGTTCATTTTTTTTGGAATTTTGGGTTATCAATGCTTTTCAACTTTTCATTGTTTTGCTTCCTAATAATTTTTTATGAGAGCGTCACTGAAATTACTTAGGTAGTCGAACGCGCATCTGGCGTATCAAAATATAATCTGGTACCTATAATAACTATTTACACCACTAGGTCGATGCCACTGCTGTTGGACGTTTTATCCCCGAGAGTATCACCAGCCAGGTAGTCAGCATTTCGGAGTTGACATGCATATCAATTATATGCCTTTTTTTGTTTTTATAAATTTACTGTTTAAAAATGTTTGAGTTATTCGAAAAACTAAGGATTTTTTTTTTTATCTCAGGCACATATAACCTTAGTCGTATTTGGCACAACGTTTTGGAATTTTGGGTCATTACAGCTCTTCAACTTTGCACATCTTAGGCTTCTAATTATTTTTATCTGATAGTCACTGATGAGTCTTATATAGACGAAACGGGAATCTGTCGTATCAAAGTATAAGCTTAACTATTTACACTACTGGGTCGATGCCACTACTGATGGAATAGTATGGAGTTTGATGCGACGGTCATACAGGTGAGAGTTTAAGCACTATAAATCAGGTTTATTCAACCATTTTCTAACCCAAAAAAATACCTGTACAAAGTCAGAAATACGACATTCGTTGTCCACTCGTAACATGTATTTAATCTTTTGATTTTGCCTTGTGATTAAGGACTTTACATTATGAATTTTCTTCGGAGTTCACTATTTTTGTGATTTTACTTTTTCATTAATTTACTGTTTGGAAATGTACCTTTGATAACTAATCATGTCCAGGTTTCTTACAAACAAATGTTTTATTGAGTCATTTCAATTGCATATGTAAAGTCCACAGAAATTCTGAATGCAATTGAAGGAGGATAGAACGGGCAATTTGAGTCTAAAATTAATACCCCTAACACATTAGAATTAAGTGAAATAAAGCTTACATGTTTAATATTTCTTTGTCCCACTAAGGGGCGTTCTGATTTTATGGTCTATGCGTCAGTTCGTTCGTCCGTTCCTCTGTTTATTCATCAAGTTTTTGGTCAAGGTTAAGGTTAAATGTTTTTGGAACAGGAGTTGTATATTGTCCCTGAATATCTACATGTAAAACTAGTTTGACAACTGATTTTGTATATTTTTCAGAACACATAAGACAATTTTAATTTGACAACAGATTTTGTATATATACGTTTCTCGGTATTTTGACTTGCCATTGGGCCAGTGTAGGCCTACCAGTTTTTCTTAGAATGTATTTTACCAAGACAGAAGTATGGCAGTTATTATCAAGTGGTTTGTGTCTATGGATATTGGCGTTTGATTAATGTTGCACCTCAGTGTTCCTGATGTTTCTTTGTTTTCCCTTATATGTGATGTGTTTCCCTCAGTTTGAGGTTGTAACCCGGATTAGTTTTCTCTCAACCGATTCAAGACTTTTGAACACAAGTATACTACTGTTGTCTTTATTTGACAACTGATTTTGAATATTTTTCCAGAATACCTATGACAAGTTTGACCGTTGATTTTGTATATTTTTTCAGGCTGTTTTACGATTAGGAGGGATTACAATGAAGCAGGAATGTGATCAATTAAAAGCAATTCCATTGGATATGTCAAGCCAAGAAACCTTACGGAACTTAAACCAAGCCAACATAGACTTTCAAATGATTAAACAATCAATTGAATTAATTCAAATTGAACATACAAAAGTAAAAAAAGATATTAAAACATTAAAATCGGATCACGAAAGTTTGAAAAAATCTAATGATGTGCTTCAACATGAACAGGCTGGATCAAAACAATATATTGAACTGGTAAAAGAAGATGTGACAAGAATACAGATAGAGCAGGGAAGTATGGGAAAGTCACATAAATTGCTTCAGTTTGACCACTTGGACACGAAGATGGATCTCCTGTCTTTACAATTAGATAATGAGATGTTAAAAAAATCACATGATTTACTTCAAGGTGAATCAGTACAAACAAGAACTGATTTAAAGAAGCTGGCATCTATTCACGAAGAATGTGTACCTAAAAATAGGAGAGGTATTCAATTAATCTTATTAAATTAGCTACGGTTATAATGTTAACTATAACTAGTGACTGAGTGAGTGCAATGATTTCATTTAGAACAAAATTTGAAATCCAAATTTAAAAAAAAAGGTAGATGAACTTGTACAAGCATGAAATTATTAGCTATAGGTTCTGGGTGAGCTTTTGCCATCACGTGTAGTCCTATGTCTGTCGCCGTTTCCTTCGTCTCTGTGTATTAACTTTTACAAAATCGTCTACGATGACACTGCTTGCTGACAAATATGGCAGACATAAATTTATATAGAACATAGGGAAAAATACACAATTCTGTTTTTATTTTGAAAACTTATATACATATTAAAGAATGATGAAATATAGCTAATGTCTATGACGTCATAACTGTCAGACTACTTCTTATTCGAGTTAAAACCCTTAAACCATGATTTTTTAACATATTTGTCATTGTTGCTTATTACTTTCAAATCTCAAAGATGGAAAGAAACATTTTGAATGAGCAGCAAGACATAATCTATACATAGGTAAAGCATGAACGAAATTGTCATTTGACACCTAATTGAAGTAATCATCCTTTAATGACGCTTTTCCACAGTAGTTTGAATGTTTGCATCTTGATAACTCAGATAGATGGATGGGAACTTAAAATAGCAAAAATGATAAGAAGGACAAGATCTACAAATAAGTCACGTGACGCAATGTTGAGTAGACTCTTTTTTGAAGATTTTGGCCTTTGATGAAGATTCCTCCATTTTTGCATTTTTGTCTATTATTGTGAAAACTATTATAGATATTGATATAAAACATTTAAAAGCAAGATGAGACAATTAAATAAGCAACTTTGCCAAGATCTTCAGTCAATTTGTTAGTTGAGTTTTTGCCTGCCCTTTAATGATAATGTTCAGACTTAATTGGCAAAAGTTAAAAATATCTTCAAGATAAAATTTACAAATAGGTCAATAGGTCAACATATCTGAAATTGCCGATAGAGTTATTCTCCTTTTATGATTTTCTTTTAACTAAATCATGTAAAGAATGGCTTATGTCTAAGATGCATGTAAGCGACACTTGCTCTTTAGGGCCTCTAGTTATCTTTTATTGACTTTAACCTGTTAAACCAAGTCTATGCATTTCATTGTCAATTTGGTTGCTTATTTGGTCATTACTTTTAAGTTTCATGTGAGTTAATCTGTTCTTGACCGTATTTTCATGGTTCATTCTTCATTCAAATTTTTATTAATATAGTCTGGTGTTTCATATATACATGTAACTACAATCCTTAAAAATTTTCCTCAAATTTTAAACCTTGAGGGTCATTTGGAGGTAAGGACTGGCACAAAGTGTAAACAGAGAAATTACATTCTCTTCAGGCAGATAAGTAACTGAAAATGTGTTTGAACAAGCAAGGATACATTGTAATTTAATATATCATAAAGATTCTGACTTTAAGATAAAGGATATTACAGGAAAGCAGGTATATGATTGTGAAATTTATCTTAAATCCTATTGTTCACAATTTTAATCAAATTAGTACCATCCCATATTTGTAAACACTGCAATTACCCAGAAAAAAAGATATCCCACCATATCACATATGTATTCTGGAATAACCCTAAGCTGAAAGAGATTTTTAAGCCAAAAACATTCTTCTGGGTAATTAAACCTGGTTGCAGATACGCAATTTATTTTTGGAAGTTGGTATGATGACTCATTTCTGATCTGAGACCAATTTTTACATGTTATTAAATTTTTGAGGTACGGAGTAAGATTCATTTTTCTGTACTTTAGCACTTATCGAACAGTATTTGTGATGAAACTCCTCCAGGATAAATAATACATTAAACTTTATAGCAACAGTTAACTGCAAGTAGAAAGAAACATTTGACACTACTCAAAGCGAGGAACAAAAGTTATCAAAAGTCTATGTGCAGGGATATTGGACATGTTTCAGTTTTTTTAAACAAGGGACTGAGCTTAAAAATGTGTGCTGATATGAAGAGTATTGGACCATAGAGTGCATCTGTAAAACTATGGAGTTCTTTTATCAATGCAAAGCGTAAAGTTTTTAAAAGAACTAATAATGGGGAAAATGGATATTTAAGCTTATTCTGGGTTTGTGATTCATTTTGTTTATGTATTTCAGCGCTGATCGATCAGTTGTTGAAAGAATGGCAGAAGAACCGGGATACGTTAGTTGAAACGAGAGCTATGAAAGTTGTATTTAAATGTATTATGGAAAGAAGTTGTGTCACAATAACAGCTAGTTCTGGTGTTGGAAAGACATGTACTCTACGAAATGTGGCTTTAAAAATGAAAGAAGAAGGTTACACTATACTGCCAGTAACTAATCCAAATGACATGGTTCAGTTTTGTAATCCAAATCAGAAAACATTGTTCGTTATTGATGACTTCTGTGGAACATATTCCATAAACCAGTCAGACCTTGACAGTTGGGAATCAGTAATGGAACATGTAAAAGTAATGATGCAAAATAAACGAACAAAAATTATAGTTGCATGTCGTTTACAAGTTTATCAAGATAAAAAGTTTGAATCTTTATCAATTTTTAGAACATGTGTATGCAGCCTGTTAAATGAAAATTTGTGTTTATTACCAACAGAGAAACAGACTATAGCAGAAATATATCTGGAATCAAAAGCCTCTGAAATAATTCAGTACTGTGATTTATATGATTGTTTTCCACTACTCTGTAAATTGTATAAAGATAATCCTGAACTCAATATTGCAGACTTCTTCCAAACGCCATTTTCAGTGTACACGGCTGAAATTGACAAGCTTGATAAAAACGGGCATTATGGAAAATTCTGTGGATTGGCTTTGTGTGTTATGTTCAACAACCAATTGGAGGAAAAATGGCTGACAGAGGAAATAGATGAAAAAAAATCAAAGAGAATAAAAAACACATGTGAGGCGAGTAGACTTGCCCGAGGAACATCACGACTGTTTCTACTTGACGAATTAAGTTCACTCGAACATACTTTCATTAAGAAAGAACAAGGTATATTCAAAACAAAACATGATCAATTATTTGACTTACTTGTATACTATTTTGGAAAAAACATGATCAATTGTTTGATCAAGAATGCGCACCCTTTTGTTATTATGCAGAGATTTGTACTAGAAAGAGATGATGACATGGACCAGTTTATTACTATTGTTCCACCTAAATACCATCAATTGTACATAAAGAGAATAATTGATGATTGGTCTAAGGAAAGAGTGCATATAGTGTTCAATAACATCAATATGAAGATGCCAAACTTTAGACGCCGATTTCTTTGTTACTTGAATACACTTGATACTTCGTTCCAGAGACGGTTAGCTCTGACCTGTGATGTTAAGGACAAATGTACTGTATTATTTAAATGTTGTTTTATTGATGATATTTATCTGATTCAGTGGTGTATTAATCATGGAGTTGACGTTAATAAGACCAATTATCATGGATCATCTCCTTTGTATTTGGCTTGTCGTGGAAATCATATAGAGGTAGTTAAAATATTACTTGACAGAAAGGCAGACATAAATAAGTGTGAATATTATGGAGAATCTCCTTTGTATATTGCTTGTGAGAATAAACATATAGAGGTAATTAAGATATTACTTGACAGAAATGCAGACATAAATAAGTGTGCAGATACTGGAGCATCTCCTTTGTATATTGCTTGTAAGAATAAACATATAGAGGTAGTGAAGATATTACTGGACAGAAAGGCAGACAGTAATACGTGTAAAGATAATGGAGAATCACCTTTGTATATTGCTTGTCAGAATAATCATATAGAGGTAGTTAAGATATTACTTGACAGAAAGGCAGACATTAATAAGTGTGAAGATTATGGAGAATCTCCTTTGTATATTGCTTGTCAGAATAATCATATAGAGGTAGTTAAGATATTACTTGACAAAAAGGCAGACATTAATACGTGTACAGATAATGGAGTATCACCTTTGTATATTGCTTGTGAGAATAAACATATAGAGGTAATTAAGATATTACTTGACAGAAATGCAGACATAAATAAGTGTGCAGATACTGGAGCATCTCCTTTGTATATTGCTTGTAAGAATAAACATATAGAGGTAGTGAAGATATTACTGGACAGAAAGGCAGACAGTAATACGTGTAAAGATAATGGAGAATCACCTTTGTATATTGCTTGTCAGAATAATCATATAGAGGTAGTTAAGATATTACTTGACAGAAAGGCAGACATTAATAAGTGTGAAGATTATGGAGAATCTCCTTTGTATATTGCTTGTCAGAATAATCATATAGAGGTAGTTAAGATATTACTTGACAAAAAGGCAGACATTAATACGTGTACAGATAATGGAGTATCACCTTTGTATATTGCTTGTCAGAATAATCATATAGAGGTAGTTAAGATATTACTTGACAGAAAGGCAGACATTAATAAGTGTGCAGATACTGGAGCATCTCCTTTGTATATTGCTTGTAAGAATAAACATATAGAGGTAGTGAAGATATTACTGGACAGAAAGGCAGACAGTAATACGTGTAAAGATAATGGAGAATCACCTTTGTATATTGCTTGTCAGAATAATCATATAGAGGTAGTTAAGATATTACTTGACAGAAAGGCAGACATTAATAAGTGTGAAGATTATGGAGAATCTCCTTTGTATATTGCTTGTCAGAATAATCATATAGAGGTAGTTAAGATATTACTTGACAAAAAGGCAGACATTAATACGTGTACAGATAATGGAGTATCACCTTTGTATATTGCTTGTCAGAATAATCATATAGAGGTAGTTAAGATATTACTTGACAGAAAGGCAGACATTAATAAGTGTGAAGATTATGGAGAATCACCTTTGTATATTGCTTGTCAGAATAAACATATAGAGGTAGTGAAGATATTACTTGACAGAAAGGCAGACATTAATACGTGTACAGATAATGGAGTATCACCTTTGTGTGTTGCTTGTCAGAATAATCATATAGAGGTAGTTAAGATATTACTTGACAGAAAGGCAGAGATTAATAGTGTGAAGATTCTGAAGAATCTCCTTTATATATTGCTTGTAAGAATAAACATATAGAGGTAGTGAAGATATTACTTGACAGAAATTCAGACATAAATAAGTGTACAGATTCTGGAGCATCTCCATTGTCTGTGGCATGCTATAAAAATCAAATAGAGGTAGTTAAGATATTACTTGACAGAAAGGCAGACATAAATAAGTGTACAGATAATGGAGTATCACCTTTTTATGTTGCTTGTCAGAATAATCATATAGAGGTAGTTAAGATATTACTTGACAGAAAGGCAGACATAAATAAGTGTACAGATAATGGAGTATCACCTTTGTATGTTGCTTGTCAGAATAATCATATAGAGGTAGTTAAGATATTACTTGAAAGAAAGGCAGATATTAATAAGTGTAAAGATGATGGAGAATCTCCTTTGCATGTGGCATGCTATAAAAATCATATAGAGGTAGTTAAGATATTACTTGACAGAAAGGCAGACATTAATACGTGTACAGATAATGGAGTATCATCTTTGTATGTTGCTTGTCAGAATAATCATATAGAGGTAGTTAAGATATTACTTGACAGAAAGGCAGACATAAATAAGTGTACAGATAATGGAGTATCACCTTTGTATGTTGCTTGTCAGAATAATCATATAGAGGTAGTTAAGATATTACTTGAAAGAAAGGCAGATATTAATAAGTGTAAAGATGATGGAGAATCTCCTTTGCATGTGGCATGCTATAAAAATCATATAGAGGTAGTTAAGATATTACTTGACAGAAAGGCAGACATTAATACGTGTACAGATAATGGAGTATCATCTTTGTATGTTGCTTGTCGGAATAATCATATAGAGGTAGTTAAGATATTACTTGAAAGAAAGCCAGATATTAATAAGTGTAAAGATGATGGAGTATCTCCTTTGTATATTGCTTGTCAGAATAATCATATAGATATCGTAAAATTGATGTTGGAGAAGGGGTCAGATTATAAGAAATGTACCAATACAGGTATCTCACCTATACACATTGCCACAAAAAATGGACACAATAGCATAATTACTGTCATTAAAGAACATTCTAGAGGGAACATTTTACAAGAAAATTAAGAGAATATCATCCATGCAGGAATATTGAACATATTTTGGAAAAAAAGTTTAGCAATGAAAATTTATTGAAAAGAAATCTTTCAAGGATTATATTGTAATGACTTATAAATGGTTTCTTCGTATGATTTTTTTTATCCAGGGATGGGGTGGAGCTTTTTGTTTTAAATTTCAAACACTTATTTGCTTTTTTTATAGAGCATATTTTATCTGAAACAGACGAAATTGATGTTGAACAAAACGCATTTCTATTCTGAAATATATATTCATGTAGTTATATAGTCATACAAAACGTTTTTTTGGGGAATATTATTGTATTTAAAGTGAACTCATACCCAACTGTGATTGTTTAAACATAATATACTAGTATTTGAGTATATAATTTTCATATTGTATTAAATTATATAATTGCGGTCATCTTGAATTTTTGTATAACGTAATTATTTGGAGAGGATTGTGTTAAGATTTTATAACTTGTATCCAATCTAATTAGTTATTTAGACAATGAAATATGTTTAAACTGAACTTTTATCTTTTCCCATCAGTAACATAAATTAAGAAGCACAATGGATGTAAAAATATTTTTATATGAATTAATGTTTGTTATTTCAAAAATATGTATTTGAATCTGCAATATGAGATTATAATTTGATAAAAAAAAATATTATTGACTTTTTCCATACTTGATTCAAACAAAGCCCACACGACATTTGTTTAAAAGTCAAGCACCCACATGGAATTACCATCAACATTTTTCATATATGTAAAATTTTGCGGAAGCAAATTTACAGATTTAACATTGTTGGGTTGATGTTAAAACGAATTTGCTTTCGCAAATTTTTTGTTCTTCCCTCGCCGGGATTTGAACCCATGCTACTGAGATATCGTGACACCAAATTGCCTGCACTGTAACCGGCGCGCTAGACCACTCGACCACCTGGACTTCATAAAAATGAAGCTTTCGGTGGCCGGGTGTTACCTTTCCACGTCAGTTTTAATCTAGTGTCGTACTACAGTACATGATATATAAGGCATGAAGATGCTATTTTAACAGATCAGCTAAGTTGTCTGTAGTCATATATTATATATATATGTTGTGTACTTTTTTCATTTTGAACAAAAAATTATTTATAATTTTGACTGTGTACTAATTGTATAAGTTGCATAAACAATGATTTACAAATTACAGTTTGAACAAAATTTGACTAACATTTATTTTTAAGCTGAACAATAATTTATAACAAAGACATTGATGCGCACTATGACAGCATTGTTTTTTGGGGGAAATTAAATATAGATTTTTAACAGGCCTATATCGATGATAAAAAAAATAGTATCTATAGATTATATGTTCTGAAATTTTGCAGTGGCAACCATTGTAAAATGTCAGTTTATTATCTGGTTCCCAAAATACTAACCACATGGAGTAGTCAAAACCTTTCATACTGTATGAAGTCCAGTCATAAGTGTCAAGCCGATGACAATTGGTTAGAATAAGACTATCTATCAGGGTCGTATCTTTACTTTATGTCATTATTATAACTAACGAAACTGTGTCATTTAAATTCATAATTTCTGCAAATAGATTAATACAAATATGGTCATTGTGTTCAATGAAGACGATAAATTTCATTGTTGTTAGCTGGAAAACCAACGAAATATATATATGTTATCAAGTTAAAAAAAGGTTTTATGTTAATTAGATAGATTTACTGACCCCAATGTTTATAACTGTGTTCTAAAAAAAGAGATAGAAGATACCAATCACAATCAAAACTAGAAAAATCGTGGAGATGTTACCATCACAAAGGCATTGGCGGATCCAGGGGGGAGGGGGTTCCGGGGGTTGGAACCCCCCTTTTTTGGACGATCAATGCATTTGAATGGGAGCATATAGTTAGAACCTCCCCCCATTTACTCTGGGTTGGGACACCCCAACCTTTTTTAAATGGCTGGATCCACCCCTGAAAGGCTTACACAGAAAATAAACTACAAAGACACGAACAACAGCCTATAAAACACTATATTTAAATCTAAATATAAAAAAGAAGATGTGGTATGATTTTCAATAAAACAACTCTTCACAAAAAACCAAATAACACAAAAATTTACAACTATATGTCAGCGTATAATATTTATGGCCATTTTCGATGAACACGGTCGAATTTATATACAATATAATGAACGATAAACAAATATGGAACACAGCAACTAACGAAAACCACTGCATTAGATGGTCCTGCCTTGCACTGATGTTTAATGTCTATCTTTGAAACGCAATATTTGGAACAATTTTCGTCCCTTTCTTATGGTTTTATGTGTGTGTCCGTCTTTGGTCATCTGATGATTCCCGTGTGAGCCCGGAGCCTGTGTCCTCGACTCACTGGAGTCTGCACTATTATCGGTCTTTATTGTAAACTGTATTTATGGCATCAGTAAGATCCATTGCATTCTTGGTTGCAATATGAGACTGGACTTTGTGTCCCCTAATCAGGTCATATAACCTCCGTATATTCTGATTCTGCTTCTTGTATTGTTGAATCTTTCATTATCTTTTCGTTTACGTTGATACCTGAATCCAAACTCTGTTTAGTCTTATCAAATGAACTAATGGTATTATCTTCAAATAATGAGATCTCTTTACGGCAACCAATTCCTGGGATAGCTTATCGTTCTTATTCACATTATCACCTGAGTCTGGATCTTGTGTTCTCGGTTTTAATTATGTGGTAGATTTACACCAATCACACTTATCTCGTCCAAGTCCGATACATCATCTTCAAGTTTTTCTTGTATGCGACTTTCCATTAAAACCGATCAATTGTTGCAACCGTTTTGAAAGCTAATCTTTTGTTAAATTTAAAAAATTTAAGTAGTTAAGAGTATGAAAATCATACGATCTTTATATCGGAAAATTATTATGTTTGGAATGTGTTTGACGGGGATCCGCTTCTGGATTGCCAAACTGACAACTTTCCGATGAATTTCCAAACTTCTCAGCCGAATACATTCATAGCAATCACTACTTCTGACACCAGTGTGATGCCTTTGTCTCTTCTTTAGTAACTTTGGGTCCTATTTGGCACCACAATTAGCAGATATCAACAAAAGCTTGGCTAATAAAAACGTCTGCAGAACTCAAACTTTATTGATAGAACGAACCACACAAACACTAGTTTACAATCCACAATCCAATAACCATTACAATAAATAGTGACTGCATGTTTCAATTTTAATCTGATGATAAGGATTATAAATGACTTTCATCAGTATTTCATTATCTTGCGTAAGTTTTTAAATAAAATTTTGCACAAGATTGTGTATTGATATCAAACTTGATTTCCAAACTTTTTTGCTAGAATAATACTTTAAATTATGAAATCCACTTTACATGTCTAGAGAAAGAAATCGTTTCCGGGAGTGTTTTCGTTACCATCTCCGTAGTTAACAATTGTATACTTCAATGCCTCATCTCAACACCAATGTGTGCACATCATATGACAAAATTTGGGGTTCTTTGCAAATTTGCATAGCGGCCATTTTGTCTTATCATGACGACAACCATTACAATAGGTTTATACAAGCTCTTTGAATATAAACAGTCATATGCCAATCCCTATGAAGAATTAATAATCTGTGTGCATAAAGGTAAATTTTGCATGTTTTTTTTGCGTCTGTCCGTGTACAAATGATCATTATTTTGTCTATTTAGAAAATTTCGACCGTTTTAGCTTGAAAATCGGCATAAATTATAGGTATATTGATCTAATATCCACCCGTTTATAGTATGTATCACATTTCCGACCTTACATTGATTACGTGCTACGTGTACAATGTTTCGAGTTCTTTCGGAATTATATTCCAGGTAACTCTCTTCAGAGGTCGTCCGTTTATGTTTTTTATTCTCTAAATGTTTATTTGTTTATTATTTTGTACATTTCATTTATTATTGTACCTTTTATTGATCATTGTTCGTTTTATCAACGTATGGATCACTGGTTTTGGTTATTAGATTTAGTTTAAGATACGTTTCAATATGCATTTTTCATTGTCAGCGCACCTTCCTTTGGTTTTAGTGTAACTGTCTAATTAATTTCTATTGGGAGACATTGATTTATTCCAAGTGTTTCTTAACGATTTCCCCAATGTTCCTGTTTCTTTTGAATGCTATTGTAGGTTTTTTATCAAAAAGATTTTTGAACTGTGGGTTGTCTTGAATTAAATGCCAATGTTTTCTTATAATGGTTTGTAAATTTTCTGCATTAGCGTGGTATTGTGTTATGAAAGATATATTATAGTTATCTGTGGTTTTGTCTATGCTTGTTTCTTTGTTTGTTAATTTGTTTAATCTTTCTATATGGGAAATATTTCTTAATATTTTATTTACAAAATCGATTATGTAACCTCTTTGTATTAATTTTTCTGTAAATAAGTTTATTCTTTCATTAAAATTGTCAGGATCAGAGGTATTTCTAAGAATTCTTATTCCTTCACCTTTAATAAAGGATTTAAAACAGCTTTTAGCGTGGTTAGAATTTTGGTGTAGATATTGGAATTTTTCAGTTGGTTTTGTAAAACATTTAATATCTAAGATATTTTCTTTTTGAAATCTCTGTCCTTTATTATACGTTTCTAAGTCTAGAAATTTTAAACTTTGTCTGTAAATTTCATAAGTAAATTGCAGTAGGTTGTGGTTTGTGTTTGCTATATTGAAAAGAAGTTTAACTTCTTCCGTAGTACCTTGAAATAAAATATATTCATCATCTTTCATTCGTTTATGAAATAATATTTTGTTTTTGTGCGGAAAGATATTTAGAATTTTATTTATATGTTGGTATATTGCTATGTCTGAGATTTGAGGACTTGCTACATGTCCTTGGCTAGCTCCTATAATTTGCCTATAATATTTTTTGTTGAAGGTAAATTCATTATTAAGGAGAATTAAGTTTGTTATTTGTAGTAAGTAGTCAAAACTGGGTTTTATTATGTTATATTCTAGGTTTTCATATATCCCCGTAACAATGTTTAAAGCGTCAATAATTTCACTAAATCTTAGATTTGTGTAAAGGGATGTGATATCATAGGTCACCATTAAAGTATCATTTTCTATCTTTGATTTTTCGAGTAGACGTATGAAGCTACCTGTATCAGATATGTACGTAGTTTGTGTTTTAACTATTGGTAATATGAAGAAATCCAAATACCGGTAAATAGAGGTAGTTAAAATATTACTTGACAGAATGGCAGACATTAACAAGTGTGAAGATTCTGGAGCGTCTCCTTTGTATATTGCCTGTCATAATAATCATATAGAAGTAGTTAAGATATTACTTGACAGAAAGGCAGACATTAATAAGTGTAAAACTTATGGA
Organism: Mytilus edulis; assembly: GCF_963676685.1. NCBI lineage: Eukaryota > Metazoa > Mollusca > Bivalvia > Mytilida > Mytilidae > Mytilus > Mytilus edulis. The sequence goes on from NC_092356.1 coordinate 65,094,505, forward strand.
GTATCTCCTTTGTATGTTGCTTGTAAGAAAAATCATAAAGAAGTAGTTGAGATTTTGCTTGACAGAAAGACAGACATTAATAATTGTACAAATACTGAAGTATCTCCTTTGTATGTTGCTTGTTATCATAATCATATAGAAGTAGTTAAAAAATTGCTTGACAGAAAGGCATACATTAATAAGTGTAGATATGATGGAGCATCCCCTTTGTATGTTGCTTGTGAGAGGAATCATATAGAAGTAGTTACGATATTACTTGACAGAAAGGCATACATTAATAAGTGTAGATATGATGGAGCATCTCCTTTGTATGTTGCCTGTGAGAATAATCATATAGAGGTAGTTAATATATTACTTGAAAGAAAGGCAGACATTAATAAGTGTATGAATTATGGAGAACCTCCTTTGCATGTTGCTTGTGAAAATAAATATATAGAGATAGTTAATTTATTACTTGACAGAAAGACAGACATTAATAAGTTTGAAGATCATGGAGCATTTCCATTGTATATTGTTTGTAGTTATAATCATATAGAAGTAGTTAAGATATTACAAGATAGAAAGGCAGACATTAATAAGTGTAGAGATACTGGAGCATCTTCTTTGTACATTGCTTGTCAGAATAATCATATAGAAGTAGTTAAGATATTACTAGATAGAAAGGCAGACATTAATAAGTGTGAATATTTTGGAGAATCTCCATTGTATAATGCTTGCAAGAAAAATCATATAGATGTCGTAAGAATGCTGTTAGAGAAGGGGTCAGATTATAATAAATGTAACACTTTTGGTATCTCACCCATACAAATTGCCAATGAAAATGGACACAATGGCATACTTGCTGTCATTAATGAACATTCCAGAGTAGAGATTAATATATCAAAGAAAACTTAGAGAATACAATTCCTGAGTATTTAACAATGCAGTAAACAAATTTGGCAATGAAACATATCTGAAAAGATATTTTGTTTAAGGATGATATTGTGATGATACACAATGGTTTATTCATCTGCAATATTCATTTTAATATCTTATCAAGTGTTAGGGTTGACACTTTATTGTTATTTTTTCATAGAACATGTTTTATTTGGAACAGACTAAATTAGTGTTGATCCTAACACAATTTTTTTCAGAAATATACATACAAGAAGCTTGTATACGCCATGCAAACGACTCTTAAATTAATATTACTGTATTCAAAATGTACTCGTACCCAACTGTTATTGTTTAAACATAATATATTTTAGTATATAATTTTCATATTGTATTTGATTATATAATTTCTGTCATCTTGAATGTTTGTATATTATACTTATTTTGGAGAGGATTATGTTAAGATTTTATAACTTGTATCCAATCCTATTAATTATTTAGACAATGAAACATGTTTAAACTAAACTTTTATTTTTCCCTATCAGTGACATAAAGAAGCACAATTCAATGAATGTGGTCTTGTTTTGCTTGTTTGATATAGCGTTACAGGAAACAAATACAAATTAGTGTTTGTATTATGAGAATAATCATTTTTATATGAATTAATGTTTGATACTTGTTATTTCAAAATAAATATTTGAAATATTTGCAATATGAGATTATAATTTGATAAAAAAAATTATGGACCTTTTTCAATACTTGATTCAAACAAAGACCACCAGACATTTGTTTAAAAGTCAAACACCCATCTGAAATTATCATCCACATTTGTTCATATATATATGTTGTGTACTTTTTTCATTAATAATGATTTGAATTTTTACTGTGTACTAATGCTATTGGTTGTCTAAAAAGTCTATTACAAATTACAGTTTGTACTTTGACTAAAATGTATTGTTAAGCTGAACAATAATTTATACTATGGATTTTGATAAAAAGACATTGATGCGCACTATGTCAGCATTGTTTTTTGGGGTATTTAAATATAGATTTTTTAACATGCCTATATCGATGATAAAAAAAAAAATTAGTATCTATAGATTAAATGTTCTGAAATTTTGAAGTGGCATCCAATGTAAAATGTCAGTTTATTATCTGGTTCCCAAAATACTAACCACATGGAGTAGTCAAAACCTTCCATACTGTATGAAATCCAGTTATAATTGTCAAGTCGATGACAATTGGTTAGAATAAGACTATCTATCAGGGTCATATCTTTATTTTTTGTCATTCTTATAACTAAGCTAACGAAACTGTCATTTAAATTTATAATTTCCGCAAAGAAATTAATATAAATATGGTCATTGAGTTCAATGAAGACGAGAAATGTCAATATTGTTAGCTGGAAAGCCAACGACATATTTATCTATAATCAAGTTACAAAAAGGATTGATGTGAATTAGATAGATTTACTTACCCCAACAAATGTGTTTTAAAAAAGATATAGAAGAGACCAATCACAATCACAATATTTGCTTCAGCATGAAACCTATTCCCAAAGAGGGAGTGCTCCGTTATAAATTTACAACAGCGCGGAAATACCTGTAAAGAACAAACAATTGGTTTCTTTCCCCTTACTTATATTCCCTATCAAAACATGTTCGCTGTTAGAATAAAGTACGAAGAACTTCTGAAGGATTTGCCTTCAACTGCAATTATATTGTATGCTGGCGAAACAAAACTTTCTATAGCCACTGCATGTTTATGCACCTGTCCTGATTGATTCAGGGGCCTGTCGTTCAGCGGTTATCGTTTGTTGATGTTGTTCATAATTTGGTATTTTCCCTGTTTGGATATATATATATAAATAAGACCGTTGGTTTTCCTGTTCGAATTGTGTACGCTTATAATTTTGGGGTCCTTTATAGCTGGCTGTTTGGTCTGTATCAAAGCCCTGTGTAAAAGGCCGTACTTTGACCTCCCTCAGATAAGATAAGGGGTCATTTTATTGATGTAGAAAAGAAAACAGAAATACCAAGGATTTGTATAGTTCTTCTATACAAAACCTTTGAAAACTTAGAATTTTGTACTCAAAAAAGAGGGGTCCACTTATTTTGAATAATATTAAACTGTTAAAGTAAATGTGTTAACATGGTTAATATCCAGGAATATTACAAAATTCTTGGACATGTTTTGACCATTTAATACCCGATAGATATATAGTTCTTTGAGAAAATATGAGCTCGTTTATACAAACAAATATATTATAACTTATATCGATCCCTCATAAAACATGTACAAGGGATATTTATAACATTAAGGGGTTGCCCCCAAACTGATTATGACTTGAATGGAGAATTGTCTCATTGTCAGTCACACACACATAGACCAGATGTAACTATTTCTTGGTGAACAGGGAAAAAATACATCAGAAATTAAAGAAATGTCAACGTACAAGTGATAAATCAAGTTTTAATATTGTGAAAATCTACTTTTGAATGTTTACAAAAAAAATAATTATAATCGCTCGCCTTTATTTTTAAGTTTCGCCTCAAAAATTTGCAAATTAAATATTTTTTTATTAAAATTTACAAATCGCTCGCTCGCCCCATATTTTGGAGTCCAAAAATCCGTAGAACAAGAAATTAAATTGGTGTGGCCTCACAAAGACTTACATAGAAAATAAACTACGAACAACTGTCTACAAAACAATATATTCAAATCTAAATATAAAAAAGAAGATTTGATATTATTGTCAACTCTTCACAAAAGACCAAATGACACAGAAATTTACAACCATATGTCACCGTACTTTTGGCCTTCTTCGATAAACACGGTCTAATTTATATACAATATTGTTACAGGCGGGCGAGTAGGGGTCGAGTGTACTTTTAATTCGTATGATTGATTATTGATAGTGTTCCTTTACTTAGTCTTGTTTTGAATGTAGTTTGTTGACTCCAGCATAATCATGTATAAAATGATGAATCTAGCGTAAAAGAATGACTTTTATTCTTGTCCAGTATGCATATATACATATCTCTCAATAAATAACGCATTCAAATATCAGCAATAACATAGTATACTCATAGTAAGATGCTGGCCTTCCGAACCCCAGATGTAACTTATATATACAGATTTACAAGTCTTTATCCTATCAATTATACAATAATGAGAGAATGCAATATACTTATTTCATTAAATTACGAAATTAGAAAGTTGTCAACTTGGTGGGACATCATATCTTTACATCTTTAATAATTGTACAATTTGCCAAAAACTGCTATTAGAAATTGTAAACATTGAACTGGTTCCGCATCTTGTCTAAATATGAAGCCACTTCCTGTTGAAGACCTGCTTAAGCGGGAATACTTATAAGAAGCAGTATTTGGTTCCTGGACGTCCTTATGTAAGCTTTTAGTTTAATATTCCAAAAGATGTAAAAAGATAAATATAGACTTGAAATGCTATTGCATAGCTTAAGGTAAAATAACATTATATCGAAATGCATCCTGTACCTAAATAGCTTGGTTGACTTTAAGGATTGTTTTGTTTATTGCTCTGCTCTGCTTGATAGCCAGATACGATATGCCAAAGTGCTAGTGCGACGCCGTATTTGTACTTGACGGTGAAATACATCCGCGACTCACAGAACTGAAAATCTACTATAACTTTGAAATACTAAGGAAAACTCTGGCTCGTGTCCCAAAATATCGTTATAAATACATAAAATCGCGAAAGTTTGCCTTTAATTCCAATAAATAAGCGATATAATAAATATAAACCTTAAAATTCCATACTCTTAGCCTTATCACCTACGTTTCTATCTGACGTCATTGAAATCACAAAATAGTTCCTTAACGGCGCTTCACAAAAACGTACTTAACGTAATTATATCTTATTATTAAATATCCTACACAATAAAAGGAAGGCCAGCAAGTATTTAATCGTATCTTAATAATACTTTTATGTATTATTATAACTTTATAAAGAAGTACCGTTACCCGGAAGTGCCCATTCGTTGGAATGGCAACTTCCAATATACGTAAACAAGCACTCGCCACGATGGAATTTAAGGGAAAACTACCCAAAAGATGTGTCAAATAACAATGAGACTGAATGAATAGGTAACGACAAACATGTTTTACAAACCCATTATCCCCTGAAAGTGTGAATTTAATGTAGACCCGTGAAAATCGTGATCGAAGTGCCTGTTCACTGACAGTTGAATTTTACCGCTATGTCAACTTGATAAGTTGACAGACGTTATGTTAAATGTTATGTTATCTGATAAAATTGGTACTAATTATAAAAATATGCAATGTGATCTCCCCAAATTGAGTTTGCTAAAGTTGTCTTAGTGTATCAAAATCATCTAAGACCGTTATTTTTCAGGTTTTCAGATATTGATCACAATAAAATTTAGAAATATAAAATGTGTTGTTTCTTTCAGATTATTATCAATACCCATTTATAACACTTTCCCCACCCAATAAAAAAAGAATTTTTTCCGAATTCTCTTTTGTATTATACACATGTTAATATATATATGCAATGAACTAAAAGCATTAAAACACAAAAGAACAATAACAATAAAATTTGACAGTTCTAAGTCTCTCTCTTTATTCTTCTTAGTGATGGTCGTTGTCATCTTGGACAGTATAAAAAGTGTATAAAGTTAATGTCATTTGGCCTTCTTAACATCTTCTGACAATCTCAGAGGTACATTGCATAATAATTTTACTAAGTCGTTTGGTGGTTTTGATCGGGTGGCAGCTTCTAGCATGGTGACTAATTCCAGAGCTTCATTTCCTACCAGTTTTCCAAGGCAAATATCTTTCAATAAGTTGTAGTTGGCCTTTATAATCACGTCTTCTCCAGGTTGATTAGATACAGCAGTACCTGGCAAGGCAAGCATGGCATACTTGTCAAGCACGTCCCTCTCTTCCTTGGCGGTGTCGACTCCATGCCCCCTTGCCAAGGTCATGGCGGCGAACCTCCAAGCGGTTAGCTTCTGATCCGCTGTCAGTTTCCTCTATTCCTTGGGCGGCCAGAACATTGGTGTTGGTTTACTAGACACCTGCATCCTTTCTCCAGCCCATTGTCTCCTCCCTGGTGGAAATAGGGGCATCCCTCCTGCCTTTAATAGAGTCTCCGCCCTCTCTCTAAGTGGAATCTTGGTAGTGTCTTCCTCATCAGTTTCTATATCAAACACTTCTTTTTGGCTCACCATTATTATTCTCTTGTCCGAAGTCTCTGATGTTGCCTCCTCTTCCTCCTCGTCCTCACTCAGCATCGGTAAATATATCATTCTCCTCGTTGTCTAGCTTCTTAAGAGGGCTGTCTTCAATTGGAACTGGTTTGCTTGACTTTTTCTTTTCTGCTTTAGGTACGACATCTGCAACTTTTTCTGATTGTTCCTGGTTTGTTGTGATGATCTTAGCTTTTTCTGGTTGTTCCTTTTCTTCTGAGATAATTTCTAGGTCGTCTACCTCTCCAATGGAGTCCATGATCTCATACTCTGGCTCTTCTCCAATATCGGACTTGCCAGTTTCTTCCCTGGTTGTTTCCTCTGCCTTTTTCCGGGACTTAGTTTCAAATGTCACCTTTCCCCTAAAGAGCTTCCTGACATGTCTCTCATCAATCCCCAACGCCTTGGTTACCTGATTGAATGTGTGCTTTGATTCTGACAACTTAAGTTCTGTTCCAAAACTTTGTGGTGGCTCATGGTCTGTTTTTGCAATTCCCATTTTCCTAACCAAATTGTCCTTTGCCCTGGAGTCCTCAATGACCCAATGTACCATTTCTACCTTGAACCATATTTCTGCAGACGACTCCTTCTTTCTGAGAAAGCCTATGTTCCCCTTAGATAATAGGTCAATTCTGGCTACTGCTAGTTCAGGGAGGTCCACTAGAGGTCTGGATGGACTGTACTTCCATTTCCGGGAGCTGGTGGGCTGCTCACTGGAAATGGAATGACCTAGTGCCTTCTTCCATCCTTCTTCCCATGACTTTTTATGCTTGTTTGATCCCTCCTTCTTGGTGGCTTCCACCCATCCCAACAGTGCCGCCCTGGTCCTGATGACAATGGTGCTGGTCCATTCTGAGGGTTTTATAATTTTTATATAATCATCTGGCCGCTTGGCTAACCAAAATCCACTTGGCTCTGTAAAAAGATCACCCTCCAGGAGGTCTATGGTGAGATCATTGTGCTTTCTCTTACTGTGCTTGGTCAGCTCCGACATTCTGCCAAACGTCCTCTCACTATCCACACACCATGGACACACAACTCTGCACACTGAATGCTCTGAGATGGCATGGCTCTTGAGGTCCTTTTTCTTCTCACATGTTTCCGGACATAACCAGCATTTTGTTGATACCACTGAACTCATTCTGAAATACAAGGAATACTGCCATTAATTCCCTGTATTGTTTATACAATAAGTTAAAATCCTCCCCCCGTCCCGTTCTATAAATGTGATCATGGAAGGCCAGCATCCGTAGGCAAGTAAACTCAACTCAAACCATGCAAATAACACCAACGAAACAACTCCAAAGATATCTATAACTGTTCATATCCAAAATAAACTCGACTACTAGGCTCCTCCTTAGTCAGTCAGGATCCCTATCCTATATCTCAATGATTTGACTAGTGGTTGGCCGGACCACCCCCAAATCTCTCTCCGACAGATCTGTCATAAAAATATATACTGCAGTATATCCAAAAATAAAAGTATGAACAGGTACAGAATGCTGAGGACCTTTAATATTCCTCCAACATTTAGCCAACTGGCTTATCCAATTGCTGGTCGTTATTTGCTTCCTCTAAATCCATCATTCTTCGAAATCTGCTTGCCCACGATGGTACATTCCTCCCTTGATACAGTGCTAAACGATCCACATGATATACAGTCGACGGCTGCCTCAAGCTTCTCTTTACTTGGTAAGTAACATCATCTATTCTCTTTTCAATTATAAATGGTCCTTTCCATTTAGGTGTGAGTTTTGAGCATACTCCCTTTTTCCCAAGGGTAGCCTCCTAGGTGCTTGTCTTATCGGATGTGCAGTTCCTGTATTTATCCTATGTTGTACTCTATTAGTCCTCCCTAAATCATCCGCTGATTTTGCAAAAACGTCTGAGTACGCCTGAAGAAGTTCCTTCAGGTGTTGCTTTTCTTTTTTTCTGTAAATGTACAATACTTCTGTTAAATAGGTCCTCAATATGTGATGGTAGCTTGTCTAAACTGGTTCCCTCTGTTCCAATGTAATTGCATACTCCTACCGCTGGCATTTCGTAGTATGACTCACATACACCTATCTGTTCCTTAGCATGTACAATAATTGGTTCTTCCCGAAATTTAATTAATTGTACTCTAATGTCTTCCTGGTGTGGATCTAAAATTTCCCTAGTGATTTTATGTTCTGTTTCCTTTTTCTGAGTTTTATCAATGTATCCAAGAGGTCATAAGTGTTCTGCTTTTTCTATTATTACTGGCATGAGCATTTTTAGATTTTCCCGGCAAAGTGACTGTCTCCTTTACAATGACTCTACATATTGCATTTGCTTCTCCTTCTATCCAGCAACGTATATCTGTATCCTTTGAAGATAATATCTGTCTTTTATAATCAATTTTGTCTATATGATCCAATAGAAAATCCTGCCCCAAGATCGCATCTTGTTTGATATCACAGACAAGAAATTCTGTATTAAAATCTGCTGTCCCTAAAGTGAGTTTTTGTTTAAGTGTCCCGTATGAGCATAAAGGATTGCCATTTACATCAAAAAGTTTATATGTGCTTGGTTCTAGTATTGCGTTTTTCAGTACATCAGTTAACTGTTTGTAAATTTTATAATTCAATATAGAGGAGGTTGATCCATTGTCTATTAATATTGTCAAAGGTAAGTTTTGTAGGTATCCTTTTGTATAAAATCCGTTATCCCATATACCACCTGTATTTCTCATTTGTCCTATCCTAATATTGTGACTTAATTCCTGTGACTGTAAATTTCCCACTGGTTCCCGGTCTAACGAGCCAATGGGGAACTGAAGTTTCCCTGATTGATACTTTGTGAGTTTCTGTTATCCTGGTCCTTGGAGCCTTGTTGTCCTCCAGTATTGTCATGTCTTGCATTTTCCTGCTTGTATCGGAGATAAAATGGACAATATCTACATAAGTGACTTGTGCTCTCACAAATGAAGAATTTAGCTTGCATGTTATTAGTATTTTCCCATTGAGGCCTTCTCTTATTATTATTTTGCCAAGAGTTGCTATAATTCTGTTTTGTACCTTCAAGCTGTGAAATCCTCCTTGTTAGTCCATTAATGCTATCGTGAAATTGGTTTTCCGAAGGTTCCTGTGAAAATATAGATGCTTCTCCTAAATGTGTATCTGTTGTCATTCTGACACTGCGTTTCTTCTTTCTGAGCAATCTCATTTCCAGACGAGAAAGCCATCTGTTTTGTTGCCTTGTACTTCCAAATCGTAATCCTAATCTATGAGTAAAAATACCGTAATCCCGTTTTTCAGTCTGTTCTAAACTAATGTAAAATGTCCTTTCTGGTCCCCTTAATGCTGCCACTAGCGCTAATACTTTGTCTGCGTCCCGCCACCTACCAAGTTCGGCACACACCTCATAGTGTGAAAGATATTCCTCCCAATCCTCTCCTCCATCATATGGTTCTGGTCTAATAGAGACTGTGTGTGGGTTGTTGTATCGGAATCCGTCAGTATTTATCCCCCTTTGTCCTCTTTGTCCAGACATGCCATATTCTCTATTTACGTTTCCCTCCCCATGTGCATATACATTTGCTCTGTGTTCTTCTAAAGTTTCATTTGCATCCGCAAATTCGGTATTCCTCTCATGCCTTGCTTCTTTTTCTCTCTCTTCCGATCTAAATCTGATTTCCAGATCTGGCGACTCGGTCATGTTGAGACTTAGACTGATTTTAACCTAGATATATATATATATATAACGTACAATAATTATTGTAATAAAATTAAATTTCCACCACGTTAAGATCCATCTTTATCGTAGACTGTGACATCCCACATCTGACACCAGTTTGTTACAGGCGGGCGAGTAGGGGTCGAGTGTACTTTTAATTCCGTATGATTGATTATTGATAGTGTTCCTTTACTTAGTCTTGTTTTGAATGTAGTTTGTTGACTCCAGCATAATCATATATAAAATGATGAATCTAGCGTAAAAGAATGACTTTTATTCTTGTCCAGTATGCATATATACATATCTCTCAATAAATAACGCATTCAAATATCAGCAATAACATAGTATACTCATAGTAAGATGCTGGCCTTTCGAACCCCAGATGTAACTTATATATACAGATTTACAAGTCTTTATCCTATCAATCATACAATAATGAGAGAATGCAATATACTTATTTCATTAAATTACGAAATTAGAAAGTTGTCAACGTGGTGGGACATCATATCTTTACATCTTTAATAATTGTACAATTTGCCAAAAACTGCTATTAGAAATTGTAAACATTGAACTGGTTCCGCATCTTGTCTAAATATGAAGCCACTTCCTGTTGAAGACCTGCTTAAGCGGGAATACTTATAAGAAGCAGTATTTGGTTCCTGGACGTCCTTATGTAAGCTTTTAGTTTAATATTCCAAAAGATGTAAAAAGATAAATATAGACTTGAAATGCTATTGCATAGCTTAAGGTAAAATAACTTTATATCGAAATGTATCCTGTACCTAAATAGCTTGGTTGACTTTAAGGATTGTTTTGTTTATTGCTCTGCTCTGCTTGATAGCCAGATACGATATGCCAAAGTGCTAGTGCGACGCCGTATTTATACTTGACGGTGAAATACATCCGCGACTCACAGAACTGAAAATCTACTATAACTTTGAAATACTAAGGAAAACTCTGGCTCGTGTCCCAAAATGTCGTTATAAATACATAAAATCGCGAAAGTTTGCCTTTAATTCCAATAAATAAGCGACATAATAAATATAAACCTTAAAATTCCATACTCTTAGCCTTATCACCTACGTTTCTATCTGACGTCATTGAAATCACAAAATAGTTCCTTAACGGCGCTTCACAAAAACTTACTTAACGTAATTATATCTTATTATTAAATATCCTACACAATAAAAGGAAGGCCAGCAAGTATTTAATCATATCTTAATAATACTTTTATGTATTATTATAACTTTATAAAGAAGTACCGTTACCCGGAAGTGCCCATTCGTTGGAATGGCAACTTCCAATATACGTAAACAAGCACTCGCCACGATGGAATTTAAGGGAAAACTACCCAAAAGATGTGTCAAATAACAATGAGACTGAATGAATAGGTAACGACAAACATGTTTTACAAACCCATTATCCCCTGAAAGTGTGAATTTAATGTAGACCCGTGAAAATCGTGATCGAAGTGCCTGTTCACTGACAGTTGAATTTTACCGCTATGTCAACTTGATAAGTTGATAGACGTTATGTTAAATGTTATGTTATCTGATAAAATTGGTACTAATTATAAAAATATGCAATTTGATCTCCCCAAATTGAGTTTGCTAAAGTTGTCCTAGTGTATCAAAATCATCTAAGACCGTTATTTTTCAGGTTTTCAGATATTGATCCCAATAAAATTTAGAAATATAAAATGTGTTGTTTCTTTCAGATTATTATCAATACCCATTTATAACAATATAATGAACGATTAACAAATGTGTTACACAGCAACTAACGAAAACAACTGCATTTGATGGTATTGGGACAGGCTCATATATGAAGACTGATTAACACAAACCCAACCGGATAACTGAGGTTTTATTCGATTCTCTGGGAGGTTAATCATATCTCGCTCCAAATGGTTTCTTTTTCCTGTTACTCATTGTAAATACAATTCATTATCAATCTTACTTTGGTAAAAACAAATTCGAAGAAGGAAAGACGTTAGGCGTGTTACTATAAGCTACGACAAAAAGAAATATAACCGTAGTCATATGTCTTATTTCTTATGAAAGGATGCTGCATTGAAACAAAAAACATAAAAAAAAGTGCAAAATCAGTATTCATTGATGATCCGCCAAACTTAACAGGAAAATTGGTACCATAATAGATGTTTTTACTACCACTGGGTCGATGCCTTAGATGGTGGACTGTTAGTCCCCGAGGGTATCACCAGCCCAGCAGCCAGTACTTCGGTACTGGCATGAAAATACGGATTTGTTGTGTTATTTAAATTTGCTGTTGCCAAATGCATGAAATTATTATAAATTAAGGAACGTGTCTCCCTCATGCAAAGCTCTGATTCCTTTCACGGATTTGGCTATACTTTATGGACCTTTTGGATTAACGCTCTTCATCTTTTATATAAGCTTTGGATTTCAAATATTTTGGCCACAAGCATCACTGCATAGACATGTATTGTCGAAATGCGTATCTGTTGCAGGAGATTTGGTACCGTTAATGTCATTACTACCACTTGGTCGATGCCTCTGCTGGTAGACTGTTAGTCCCCGAGGGTATCACCAGCCCAGTAGCCAGTACTTCGGTACTGGCTTGAAAATATGGATTTTTTTGTGTTATTTGAATTTGCTGTTGCCAAATGTTAGAAATTATTATAAATTAAGGAATGTGTCTCCCTCATTCAAAGCTCTGATTCTTTTCACAGATTTGGCTATACTTTTTGGACCTTTTGGATTATAGCTCTTCATCTTTTATATAAGCTTTGGATTTCAAATATTTCGGCCACGAGCATCACTGAAGAGACATGTATTGTCGAAATGCGCATCTGGTGCAGGAAAATTTGTACCGTTAATGGTATAACTACCACTGGGGCAATGCCTCTGATGGTGGACTGTTAGTTCCCGAGGGTATCACCAGCCCAGTAGCCAGTACTTCGGTACTTACATGAAAATACGGATTTTTTTGTGTTATTTGATTTTGCTGTTGACAAATGTTAGACATTATTATAAATTATGGAATGTGTCTCCCTCATGCAAAGCTCTGATTCCTTTCACGGATTTTGGCTATACTTTTTGGACCTTTTGGATTATAGCTCTTCATCTTTTATATAAGCTTTGGATTTCAAATATTTTGGCCACGAGCATCAATGAAGAGACATGTATTGTCGAAATGCGTATCTGGTGCAGGAGATTTGGTACCGTTAATGTCATTACTACCACTTGGTGGATGCCTCTGCTGGTGGACTGTTAGTCCCCGAGGGTATCACCAGCCCAGTAGCCAGTACTTCGGTACTGGCATGAAAATATGGATTTTTTGTGTTATTTGAATTTGCTGTTGCCAAATGTTAGAAATTATTATAAATTAAGGAATGTGTCTCCCTCATGCAAAGCTCTGATTCTTTTCAAGGATTTGGCTATACTTTTTGGACCTTTTGGATTATAGCTCTTCATCTTTTATATAAGCTTTGGATTTCAAATATTTTGGCCACGAGCATCACTGCATTGACATGTATCGTCGAAATGCGTATCTGTTGCAGGAGATTTGGTACCGTTAATGTCATTACTACCACTTGGTCGATGCCTCTGCTGGTGGACTGTTAGTCCCCGAGGGTATCACCAGCCCAGTAGCCAGTACTTCGGTACTGGCTTGAAAATATGGATTTGTTTTGTGTTATTTGAATTTGCTGTTGCCAAATGTTAGAAATTATTATAAATTAAGGAATGTGTCTTCCTCATGCAAAGCTCTGATTCTTTTTACAGATTTGGCTATACTTTTTGGACCTTTTGGATTATAGCTCTTCATCTTTTATATAAGCTTTGGATTTCAAATATTTCGGCCACGAGCATCACTGAAGAGACATGTATTGTCGAAATGCGCATCTGGTGCAGGAAAATTTGTACCGTTAATGGTATAACTACCACTGGGGCAATGCCTCTGATGGTGGACTGTTAGTTCCCGAGGGTATCACCAGACCAGTAGCCAGTATTTCGGTACTGGCTTGAAAATATGGATTTTTTGTGTTATTTGAATTTGCTGTTGCCAAATGTTAGGAATTATTATAAATTAAGGAATGTGTCTCCCTCATGCAAAGCTCTGATTCTTTTCACGGATTTGGCTATACGTTTTGGACCTTTTGGATTACAGCTCTTCATCTTTTATATAAGCTTTGAATTTCAAATATTTTGGCCACGAGCATCACTGAAGAGACTTGTATTGTCGAAAGCTTATCTGGTGCAGGAAATTTGGTACCGTAAATGTTATTACTACCACTTGGTCGATGTCTCTGCTGGTGGACTGTTAGTCCCCGAGGGTATCACCAGCCCAGTAGCCAGTACTTCAGTACTTGCATGAAAATTCGGATGTTTTGTGTTATTTTAATTTGCTGATACAAAATGTTAGAAATTATTATAAATTAAGGAATGTGTCTCCCTTATGCAAAGCTCTGATTCCTGTTACGGATTTTGGCTATACTTTTTGGACCTTTTGGATTATAGCTCGTCATCTTTTATATAAGCTTTGGATTTCAAATATTTTGGCCACAAGCATCACTGAAGAGACATGTATTGTCGAAATGCGCATCTGGTGCAGGACATTTTGTACCGTTAATGTTATAACTACCACTAGGTCGATGCCTCTGCTGGTGGACTGTTTGTCCCCGAGGGTATCACCAGCCCAGTAGCCAGTACTTCGGAACTGGCTTGAAAATATGGATTTTTTGTGTTATTTGAATTTGCTGTTGCCAAGTGCATGAAATTATTTTAGATTAAGGAACGTGTCTTCCTCGTGCAAAGCTCTGATTCCTTTCACGGATTTGGCTATACTTTTCGGACCTTTTGGATTAACGCTCTTCATCTTTTATATAAGCTTTGGATTTCAAAAATTTTTGCCACGAGCATCACTGAAGAGACATGTATTGTCGAAATGCGCATCTGGTGCAGGACATTTTGTACCGTTAATGTCATTACTACCACTAGGTCGATGCCTCTGCTGGTGGACTGTTTGTCCCCGAGGGTATCACCAGCCTAGTAGCCAGTACTTCGGTACTGGCTTGAAAATATGGATTTTTTGTGTTATTTGAATTTGCTGTTGCCAAATGCATGAAATTGTTATAAATTAAGGAATGTGTCTCCCTCATGCAAAGCTCTGATTCCTTTCACGGATTTGGCTATACTTTTTGGACCTTTTGGATTAACGCTCTTCATCTTTTATATAAGCTTTGGATTTCAAATATTTTTGCCACGAGCATCACTGAAGAGACATGTATTGTCGAAATGCGCATCTGGTGCAGGACATTTTGTACCGTTAATGTCATTACTACCACTAGGTCGATGCCTCTGCTGGTGGACTATTTGTCCCCGAAGGTATCATCAGCCCAGTAGCCAGTACTTCGGTACTGGCTTGAAAATATGGATTTTTTGTGTTATTTGAATTTGCTGTTTGCAAATGCATGAAATTATTATAAATTAAGGAACGTGTCGCCCTCATGCAAAGCTCTGATTCCTTTCACGGATTTGGCTATACTCTTTGGACCTTTTGGATTAACGCTCTTCATCTTTTATATAAGCTTTGGATTTCAAATATTTTTGCCACGAGCATCACTGAAGAGACATGTATTGTCGAAATGCGCATCTGGTGCAGGACATTTTGTACCGTTAATGTCATTACTACCACTAGGTCGATGCCTCTGCTGGTGGACTATTTGTCCCCGAAGGTATCATCAGCCCAGTAGCCAGTACTTCGGTACTGGCATTGAAAATATGGATTTTTTGTGTTATTTGAATTTGCTGTTTGCAAATGCATGAAATTATTATAAATTAAGGAACGTGTCGCCCTCATGCAAAGCTCTGATTCCTTTCACGGATTTGGCTATACTCTTTGGACCTTTTGGATTAACGCTCTTCATCTTTTATATAAGCTTTGGATTTCAAATATTTTTGCCACGAGCATCACTGAAGAGACATGTATTGTCGAAATGCGCATCTGGTGCAGGACATTTTGTACCGTTAATGTCATTACTACCACTAGGTCGATGCCTCTGCTGGTGGACTGTTTGTCCCCGAGGGTATCACCAGCCCAGTAGCCAGTATTTCGGTACTGGCTTGAAAATATGGATTTTTTGTGTTATTTGAATTTGCTGTTGCCAAATGCATGAAATTGTTATAAATTAAGGAATGTGATTCCCTCATGCAAAGCTCTGATTCCTTTCACGGATTTGGCTATACTTTTTGGACCTTTTGGATTAACGCTCTTCATCTTTTATATAAGCTTTGGATTTCAAATATTTTTGCCACGAGCATCACTGAAGAGACATGTATTGTCGAAATGCGCATCTGGTGCAGGACATTTTGTACCGTAAATGTCATTACTACCACTAGGTCGATGCCTCTGCTGGTGGACTATTTGTCCCCGAAGGTATCATCAGCCCAGTAGCCAGTACTTCGGTACTGGCTTGAAAATATGGATTTTTTGTGTTATTTGAATTTGCTGTTGCCAAATGTTAGGAATTATTATAAATTAAGGAATGTGTCGCCCTCATGCAAAGCTCTGATTCCTTTCACGGATTTGGCTATACTTTTTGGACCTTTCGGATTATAGCTCTTCATCTTTTATATAAGCTTTGAATTTCAAATATTTTGGCCACAAGTATCATTGAAGAGACTTGTATTGTCGAAATGCGCATCTGGTGCAGGAAAATTGGTACCGTAAATGTTATTACTACCACTTGGTCGATGCCTCTGATGGTGGACTGTTTGTCCCCGAGGTTATCACCAGCCCAGTAGCCAGTACTTCGGTACTGGCATGAAAATACGGATTGTTTGTGTTATTTGCTGTTGCCAAATGTTCTCTTATATTTGAGTACATTACTATAAGACGTGTCACGGTACTTTTCTATCCCAAATTCATGTATTTGGTTTTGATGTTATATTTTTTTATTCTCATCGGATTTTGTCTAATGCTTAGTCCGTTTCTGTGTATGTTACATTTTTATGTTGTGTCGTTGTTCTCCTCTTATATTTAATGCGTTTCCCTCAGTTTTAGTTTGTTATCCCAATTTTGTTTTCTGTCCATAGATTTACGAGTTTTGAACAGCGGTATACTACTGTTGCCTTTATTTAGAAATTATTATAAATTAAGGAATGTGTCTCCCTGATTTCTTTCACGGATTTTGGCTATCCTTTTTGAACACTTTTGATTATATAGCTCTTCATCTTTTATATAAGCTTTGGATTTCAAATATTTTGGCCACGAGCATCACTGAAGAGACTTGTATTGTCGAAATGCGTATCTGGTGCAGGAAATTTGGAACCGTTAATGTTATTACTACCACTGGGTCGATGCCTCTGCTGGTGGACTGTTTGTTCCCGAGGGTATCACCAGCCCAGTAGCCAGTACTTCGGTACTGGCATGAAAATACGGATTTTTTGTGTTATTTGAATTTGCTGTTGCCAAATGCATGAAATTATTATAAATTAAGGAACGTGTCTCCCTTATGCAAAGCTCTGATTCCTTTCACGGATTTTGGCTATACTTTTTGGACCTTTTGGATTATAGCTCTTCATCTTTTATATAAGCTTTGGATTTCAAATATTGTGGCCACGAGCATCACTGAAGAGACATGTATTGTCGAAATGTGCATCTGGTGCAGGAAAATTTGTACCGTTAATGTTATAACTACCACTGGGTCGATGCCTCTGCTGGTGGACTGTTAGTTCCCGAGGGTATCACCAGCCCAGTAGCCAGTACTTCGGTACTGGCTTGAAAATATGGATTGTTTGTGTTATTTGAATTTGCTGATACAAAATGTTAGAAATAATTATAAATTAAGGAATGTGTCTCCCTCATGCAAAGCTCTGATTCCTGTTACGGATTTGGCTATACTTTTTGGACCTTTTGGATTATAGCTCGTCATCTTTTATATAAGCTTTGGATTTCAAATATTTTGGCCACGAGCATCACTGAAGAGACATGTATTGTCGAAATGCGTATCTGGTGCAGGAAATTTGGTACCGTTAATGTTATTACTACCACTGGGTCGATGCTTCTGCTGGTGGATTGTTTGTCCCCGAGGGTATCACCAGCCCAGTAGCCAGTACTTCGGTACTGGCATGAAAATACGGATTGTTTGTGTTATTTGCTGTTGCCAAATGTTCTCTTATATTTGAGTACATTACTATAAGACGTGTCACGGTACTTTTTTATCCCAAATTCATGTATTTGGTTTTGATGTTATATTTTTTTATTCTCATCGGATTTTGTCTAATGCTTAGTCCGTTTCTGTGTATGTTACATTTTTATGTTGTGTCGTTGTTCTCCTCTTATATTTAATGTGTTTCCCTCAGTTTTAGTTTGTTATCCCAATTTTGTTTTCTGTTCATAGATTTACGAGTTTTGAACAGCGGTATACTACTGTTGCCTTTATTTAGAAATTATTATAAATTAAGGAATGTGTCTCCCTCATGCAAAGCTCTGATTCCTTTCACGGATTTTGGCTATCCTTTTTGAACCTTTTTGATTATATAGCTCTTCATCTTTTATATAATTATGAAACTAAGGTTTCAACTCCCTCAGGCAAAGTTGGCTTTAGATGAATTTGGCTATTTATTTTAGGTATTTTTAACATATAGCTCTTCAACGATTTTCGGTACTTATACATCTTCGGATTTCAAATGTTTGGCTTTGAGCGTTCCTGATGAAGGTAAATCCAGAAAAGCGCTTCGGACGCAATAAATTATTAAACGTGTTGTTTTATATTTTTATATAAGCTTTGGATTTCAAATATTTTGCCACGAGCTTCACTGAAGAGACATGTATGGTCGAAATGCGTAACTGGTGCAGGAAAATTGGTACCGTTAATGTTAATACTATCACTGGGTCAATGCTTCTGACTCACTGATATCTGAACTGTATTTGTTGTAATTGCCAATTATAATGCAACAACGTTTGTAACGTTCATTTTGATTGGATAACGTCACTTTCTTACATGGCATCAATTGACAGTTGATGCTATGGGACGTACGCGCAAGCGCAGACGGCATATGACAGATTTTAAATACATGTTTTAACGTTGTTTTCTGTCAGTTTCATTAGAATGCAGATAACAATATTGTATTTTAAGCTCTGACGGCATCAATTGGGGATTTGGTGGTCGCAAATACCCGTTTACCGTCTCCGCTAACGCGTCGCCAGTAAACTTAATTTGCGACCATCAAATCTCCAAACGATGCCGTCGGAGCTTAAAATACAATACAGTTATCTCCTAATTGCTAATATGCCAATTCCTATGTCGAATCAACAATTTGTGTGCATAAAGGTAAATTGTTCGTGTGTTTTAGCTTCTGTCCGTGTACAATGATCATAATTTTGTCTCTTTGGAAAATTTCGACCTTTTTAGCTTGAAAATCGGAAGCGTAATAGTATGAAACATGTTTAATTGCTAAATAAAATAACGAAAAATCGTTATAGAGCAAAAAATTCAAAATAGAATTTAAGATACAATACGATATTATTCATGATTTGTCCGAATATAGGGAAACACCTTGGCTTGATGGTTGTATTTTTAGGTTTAATAACTTTTATCTTACCTGAATCCTTTAGTTGTCGACCAAATGCTTTTAAAAACGTGTGGATTTCATCTTTCCCATTTCGTAAAAAGTCAAATTTTAAGCATTTTTCCTTAGAATTTCACATTTTTGTAAATAATGGAAGGAAGCTTTCAAAGACACATTCTAATGCAACAATGTTTGTGACGTTCATTTTGATTGGATAACGTCACTTTCTTACATGGCATCAATTGACAATTGATGCTATGGGACGTACGCGCAAGCGCAGACGGCATATGACAGATTTTAAATACATGTTTTAACGTTGTTTTCTGTCAGTTTCATTAGAATGCAGATAACAATATTGTATTTTAAGCTCTGACGGCATCAATTGGGGATTTGGTGGTCGCAAATACCCGTTTACCGTCTCCGCTAACGCGTCGCCAGTAAACTTAATTTGCGACCATCAAATCTCCAAACGATGCCGTCGGAGCTTAAAATACAATACAGTTATCTCCTAATTGCTAATATGTCAATTCCTATGTCGAATCAACAATTTGTGTGCATAAAGGTAAATTGTTCATGTGTTTTAGCTTCTGTCCGTGTACAATGATCATAATTTTGTCTCTTTGGAAAATTTCGACCTTTTTAGCTTGAAAATCGAAAGCGTAATAGTATGAAACATGTTTAATTGCTAAATAAAATAACGAAAAATCGTTATAGAGCAAAAAATTCAAAATAAAATTTAAGATACAATACGATATTATTCATGATTTGTCCGAATATAGGGAAACACCTTGGCTTGATGGTTGTATTTTTAGGTTTAATAACTTTTATCTTACCTGAATCCTTTAGTTGTCGACCAAATGCTTTTAAAAACGTGTGGATTTCATCTTTCCCATTTCGTAAAAAGTCAAATTTTAAGCATTTTTCCTTAGAATTTCACATTTTTGTAAATAATGGAAGGAAGCTTTCAAAGACACATTCTAATGCAACAATGTTTGTGACGTTCATTTTGATTGGACAATTGATGCTATGGGACGTACGCGCAAGCGCAGACGGCATATGACAGATTTTAAATACATGTTTCAACGTGGTTTTCTGTCAGTTTCATTAGAATGCAGATAACAATATTGTATTTTAAGCTCTGACGGCATCAATTGGGGATTTGGTGGTCGCAAATACCCGTTTACCGTCTCCGCTAACGCGTCGCCAGTAAACTTAATTTGCGACCATCAAATCTCCAAACGATGCCGTCGGAGCTTAAAATACAATACAGTTATCTCCTAATTGCTAATAATGATGGTTGTATTTTTAGGTTTAATAACTTTTATCTTACCTGAATCCTTTAGTTGTCGACCAAATGCTTTTAAAAACGTGTGGATTTCATCTTTCCCATTTCGTAAAAAGTCAAATTTTAAGCATTTTTCCTTAGAATTTCACATTTTTGTAAATAATGGAAGGAAGCTTTCAAAGACACATTCTAATGCAACAATGTTTGTGACGTTCATTTTGATTGGACAATTGATGCTATGGGACGTACGCGCAAGCGCAGACGGCATATGACAGATTTTAAATACATGTTTTAACGTGGTTTTCTGTCAGTTTCATTAGAATGCAGATAACAATATTGTATTTTAAGCTCCGACGGCATCAATTTGGGATTTGATGGTCGCAAATACCCGTTTACTGTCTCCGCTAACGCGTCGCCAGTAAACTTAATTTGCGACCATCAAATCCTCAATTGATGCCGTCGGAGCTTAAAATACAATACAGTTATCTCCTAATTAGTTTTAGATCCAAGACGGAAAAGGACTGGATTATCTGCAAATTTGATATAATCTATATTTTCAATCTACAACTAAGGGAAGTAATTTAATCAAATTGGCCAAAGTCTCATGGTGCAAATCATATGAATAAAGTACTTAGGATTTTGAGGCATAATCAGCTGCAAGTTTGCAAAATAGCGTTCGGACATTATTTTATGAAACGAACACCGAGAAACAACTGTAGATATAGACTTGAAAAACAATTACAAACGTTGCTCGTGTTTCAACGAATGTTTTGGTATTTTCCTTTATTTGTGATAATTTTTTATTCTATTACCGTCAATAGAAACTTTATATACTGGATGTTTATAAAATAGATTCCATAGAACGCATGTATTGAAGATATAACTAGTTAATGACATGAACCGACAAGAAGCGAATAGAAGCGAGAAGATGAACAATTTAGTGACAAGAAATCCTTTTATCAATTATTTCAATAAATCAAATAAATAAACATGCTGTAGAAATTCGTGCATGCTACCGCAATATTTTTGCGGCCGTACAATGTTGTGACGTTGTCATCGTCCGATGACATTTGATTTCCAGGAGATAACTTTGGTATAAGGGTATGGATCTATAGGAAATTAAACACTAGGTTCTATAACAAAGAAAATAAGGTTGGGAATAATTTTTGGGTTTATGTAACTAGCCGTTGAGGAAAAAGGGACCATCAAGTAGGATTTTCTGGTTTCAATACAACAAATTTAGTAAAAGTCTTTGATTCTCTTTGAAATTATACAACAAGGTTCCATACCAAAAAAGGAAGGTTGGGATTTATTCTAAGGTTTAAGGTCCTAGACTTTTAGAAAAGAACGGCCCAAACAATACTTTGTACAAATTGCTTTTAAAAAGTCTTGAATTCATGGTGTTCTTTTATATGATGAATCTAATGTGAACAAAGTTTTTGATTTTAAACCTCGTTTTTGAATTTGTCCACAATGAGGTCCGAAAGATACAAAATTAAACCGTGTGTATTTGGATTTTTTAATTTTTTTTAGTCCCTTTTTAATTTGTTCCATGTTAAGGTGCAATGGTTTAAAAAATTAACTTTAAAAAAAAAAAGATGTAGTACAATGTATGATTTCCAATGAAACAACACTCCACAAGAGAACAAATGACAAGTGTAAAACAATTTAATCGAGAAAATGTACGGCCTAATGTATGCACAAAATAATGAACGAAAAACGAATATGTAACGCATCAATAGACGACAATCATCGAATTGCAGGCAGCGCAGGGAACATTTTGCCTGTTTGTCAGATGTGAAGTACCTGTTTTGGTACATCCGATGTTACAGTTCTTTCGTATAGGCTATTATATGCAACTGTAGGTATGTTGATTTGTTCATTACAAGACACCATAGAGTGTTGCTTTAACATGCAGTTATTGTCACTTAATTTTGAAATTAAAACAAAAGAGCTGTGCCTGCTTGAAATTGACTGATTAAACATAGAAAGCAATGGGGCTATAAATTAGTGGTGTACTTTCTTATCGGAGGAATTAGTATTCCTATGTTATAACTTACAAAATGTCCCCAAAACAAACTGTTTAGCTTAATTTACGGAGACAATAAAGTTTAATGTCTATCTGTTGGGCCCATGCCCTTAAGAACAATTGATCAACTTTATAATAAGAATTGTATCAGGTAATTGCTTTTGATTCTATAGGTAAAAGACAAAACATCTAACAGAACACACTATTCGGTTAAGATACGAGATTATAATTTCACCTTCATTGTTATAAAAATTAAGGGACCCACTATCATCGGTTTACATTTAACTCATTTTGACTGCTGAAAAAAGTGCTTATCCCTTTAAATATTTGCAGTTATGATAAATGCAATAGTAAGAAAATGTGCTATTTTGAGAGGGTTTTTTTTTTGTCCACAAAAAAGTACCTGAATAAGATTTGAAAATACTGTAAAAGCCGAAATTTTCGTGAAGGATTTAATTTTGTTTATTTCGTGGAAGGAATATATCCATGTAATTAAAACCACCACGAAAATTTAAACTACACATAATGTCACTTCCATTTATTTGAAACCACGAAATTAAATCCCCAATCTTATACCAGACACAAGTTGGTTCCTTTTTCCTTTTTCCTTTTTCGATATTCAAATTTTGAAAAATATTACAAGTCCAGACTAAAAATTTGTTTTCCTTCAAAATTTTTTTTCCTCAGAATTTTTTTTTCCTCAAATTTTTTTTCCTCTAATTTTTTTTTTCCTCAAATTTTTTTTCCCTCAAAATTTTTTTTTCCTCAAAATTTTTTTTCCTCAAATTTTTTTTTTCTCAAATTTTTTTTCCTCAAATTTTTTTTTCCTCAAATTCTTTTTTCCTCAAAAAGTTTTTCAAATTTTTTTTTCGTTTCCTTATTCGGTTTCTTTTTCCTTATTCGGTTTTCATTTCCTTATACAGTTTCTATTTCCTTATTCGATTTCCATTTCCTTATTCGATTTTCATTTCCTTATTCGGTTTCTATTTCCTTATTGGGTTTCTATTTCCTTATTGGGTTTCTATTTCCTTATTGGATTTTCGTTTCCTTATTCGATTTCCATTTCCTTATTCGATTGCCATTTCCTAATTCGGTTTCTTTTTCCTTTTTCAATCTTCATTTCCTTTTTCGGTTTCGATTTCCTTATTCGGTTTCTATTTCCTTATTCAGTTTCCATTTCCTTATTGGATTTTCATTTCCTTATTGGATTTTCATTTCCTTATTCGGTTTCTTTTTCCTTATTCGGTTTCTATTTCCTTATTCAGTTTCCATTTCCTTATTGGATTTTCATTTCCTTATTGGATTTTCATTTCCTTATTCGATTTTCATTTCCTTATACAGTTTCTATTTCCTTATTCGATTTTCATTTCCTTATTCGGTTTCTTTTTTCTTTTTCAATGTTCATTTCCTTTTTCGGTTTCTATTTCCTTATTCGGTTTATATTTCCTTATTGGATTTTCATTTCCTTATTCGATTTCCATTTCCTTATTCAATTTCCATTTCCTTATTCGGTTTCTTTTTTCTTTTTCAATGTTCATTTCCTTTTTCGGTTTCTATTTCCTTATTGGGTTTCTGTTTTCTTATTGGGTTTCTATTTCCTTATTGGGTTTCTATTTCCTTATTGGATTTTCGTTTCCTTATTCGATTTCCATTTCCTTATTCGATTTCCATTTCCTAATTCGGTTTCTTTTTCCTTTTTCAATATTCATTTCCTTTTTCGGTTTCTATTTCCTTATTCGGTTTCTATTTCCTTATTCAGTTTCCATTTCCTTATTGGATTTTCATTTCCTTATTGGATTTCCATTTTCTTATTCGATTTCTGTTTCCTTATTCGGTTTCTATTTCCATATTCGGTTTCTATTTCCTTGGGTAGCACTCCACAGTTAAAAAATAAAATTAAAAATGAGCCACAAAATGTTTTATCATCTCCTATTCCTGGATTTCTAATACATTAACCTAACTGTTTGTGTTGTACATGTGCATATGTATGTAATCAGTATCTTCCATAGATTTGATTTTCAAAAGTGAAAAGGGTGAAAATTAATTCCTTTTATGTGTATCAATGGCAACATTCTGCATTTATTTCCCATAAAATATTGCAAAAAGGGGGGGGTGAACATGTCACATTTCACCCAAAAATTTGGATCAAACTAGAATTTCAATGCCTTTGAGTGATACCTTTTCAGAAACTGTTTCCCTAAATCTTCCTAATGATCAAATAAAAAATGGGTGTCTTTCTCCTCATTTTTTCGTAAAATCCAATCACAAAGTTCGTGCGATAAAAAGTTGGAAAAAAAACATTGCAATAATTGCCGGACCAGTGTATGGTAGGGACATGCAAATACGGACTGTCATACAGAAAACAGCCTATATTACATACATTACATAACCTTGATGTTCATATAAACCCAATACAAAGATTATTTTAATACTCAGCTATCCAAAAATGAATTTTATTGCACACTAGCTCTCATATTTGAAAAATTCACAGGGGCCAAAATGCGAAACTACACATCTAACTGTGGAGTGCTACCTTATTCGGTTTCTATTTCCTTATTCGGTTTCTTTTTCCTTATTAGGTTTCTGTTTCCTTATTTGATTTCTTTTTCCTTATTAAATTTTCATTTCCTTATTCGGTTACTATTTCCTTATATTTTCAACTATCAAACATCAACACACACCAAACTGGATGTAATTGAAAGATATCTAGAGGTCAATATACAGGCTCGAACAAAAGACGAAAAAGGAAAAAATATAGCGAGCTTTTTTGGGATGAAGATGTAGTAAAGACCGAACGTCAGTTTTAGTCGGATATACTTTAATGTTAGTCTTACATGTTGTTCTGGAACTCATTCCTCATTTATTCGTCAAGTGATCATCATTTTATATTGTTAACGTTTCATTGCGTACATCGCTTAATGTGCGCCAATTTTAGGAGTTTTATACAGGACAGTGTAGGAATCCATGTTACTTTCCCCTTTCTCTGAATAACGAAAACTGCACAACTACAAGGAACATTCAGCGGACACGTTCTTCTTCTTCTTCCGGTAAGCGGCCACCGTCAACTGGTTGTCCAAAGGAACAATTCATGGCTAACCACAGCGTGAGTTACATTTAAAACATTACAAATTTTGTATTTACATCAGCCATGAACTGTTTTAATATCTTTTCTTATGTTATAAAGAAATTATGAACATTTTACCGTTCAAACTGTTCGTATCTGAGATGAGACAACTTAATTCCAGACAGAACCCGACGTGTGCAAGAATATTTATCTATTTATTATTATAAAGAACTTTAACGGCTTTATATATCTACGAACTGTTTATCCGTATATTTTATGGACTTAAATTATCATTGAACACATTGTAAAATTGTATTTATATTTTATTTTCAGTTTTTCATCTTTTGGATTGGTAGTAAAATAAAAGTCAGCTCCTGATTGTTTTATCCTTACATTAACCCAGTCATCTTGGTTACACTCACTGGTCCGGCCAGTACACATGTATAGATGTGTATATATATCATTGATTCAGTGGCGATGGCAAATAGACACTGATAAGTCTTAAATAAAATTTTATAGTTTTGAATGTTTCTTCATCAGTTGACTAAAAATAAGTGGAGGTATGTTCTTATTGCCGACAAGAGAGGCGCTCTACCTATATTAGTTTGTGCATAAAGCGATTGAAAGTTGTTAGATACTGAATGCTTTTCATTCATGTCTTGTTCAGGATTTCTGTCAGATCCAACCATGTAGAAGTCATGTTTGTGAGCTATGGTTTTAGTCGATGATGTTCATGAAGGACCTGTAGTACAAAGTATATCACTGGATTGAGCTCTCTGTCTAAGTGTATCATTAAAGTGCTTTGCTTTGAGCTGAGTTCATTGCGGTGCAATTCATTTTTTGTGAAATAAAGATTTGACAGACAACTCTCATGTACAAGGATTTGTCAAAGTAGTATTCATTCTATGTACAATGTATGTAATCACTGTGCTTAAACGGCCGTGGGTAACTTAAGTTACCCACAGCCCAAGATGGCGGACTCTAAACTTGTTGAGATGATAGTTGATACGAAATCTACCTTTTTGCAACGTTTTTCATGATCTATGTAAATATTGAGAAGACTTTTGAATCAAGAAATCACTTGCCATCACTACATATGCGTTAATTTTGACTTCATTTTAGCGCAAGGCCAACTTTTAAAAAAAGCATAAGATTTCCGTAACTTATAAATCAAAAATAATCGGATGTGGGTAACTTTGTTTTCAAAACTGTAAGATTAACAATTTCAACACTTAAAGGACAATAAACACTATCAAACCCTTTAATTATTACATAGATTTATACAATAACGATATGCTTCAAAAAGCAAACAAGAGTGTCACGGATTTTCCGTTAAATTAAAAAAAAAAATATTCCTGGGATAAAACGGGATTTTACGGTACGGCAAAATTGATCTAACATTCTTCTAGCTTTAAAGATTGTTCACTGATGAGTCCTTGGTCGGTGTAGCCGCGGAAAAATTGATATCCTTTCCTTTAAATCATGATATTCTGAATTGTTAGTCTCTTCACTATATCTAGTGTGATGTGTTGTTGATTTCGAGAAAAAAAAAATGCCAATATCTAGGAATAGATGGAAGGCTATATTGTTAAACAGGATTTAGTTTATTATAGCAATAAAAGTAGATTTAAAAGCTTCTAAAAGTTTCATTGACCTCAGGGATTCAATAAGATCGGGTATCAAATCATACATATCTTCTTTAGAGGTTTGGACTGATATATCTATGTATTTCTGCTAAGGATTGTCCGCCGAAATTGTTCTCCTAATGTCATTTGCATATGTTCACTATTAATTGATTGATCGATTTTTGGTTGCTTAACGTCCAGTGGCAAATATTTCATGCACATCCAGACGGTAACAAGTTCACAATAAATACTATAGGTAGGTCTTGAAATAATAGAAGCCATCTGGGATGAAGATCGGGGAAATATGGACTGCCACTGGCTGGAAATTAATGATATATCGGATAGGGACAGAAATTTTGCCTAGCTACAGGCCACCTACGGACCCATCAAAGAAGTGTTGCAAGGGTTCTTAACGTGCCCTCCTTACACGAGGCATCGGATTTAATGTCCCAAATCTGACCGGACGTGACTGCGTAGTTGATACATCCCGCACAGCCAAACGGACGCCTCACTTCGGCAAGCGTTTTACTGCCGGTCGGGAGAAGACCAAGTGACCATATTTCTATTCCCCAGTCACCCTTTGGGGTGTTCTCTATTAATGTAATTTCTACAGTTGGAAATGGTGAGATTTATAACCTGCATGTCATGATTTATCATCTAAATCCATAAAGGACTTTCCGTTTGAATATTCCTAGGAGTTCGGTATTTTTGTTATTTATCATTTCTTTTTTTTATAATTACATCTACGAATAAAGATTCTTTGAAAATTACTGACATCATGCTAAAGTTACGGACAGCCCTATTGGTATAAGGAAAAAAGTTACGGACGGGCTGTTTTGAAGTTACGGACATCATAAGTGTTTTGGAAAATCGTGCTGTAATCAATTATTTTGTAGTAATAAACCACGTGTTACATTGCAGAGTTTTCTTAAAAGATTTATATAACTTTTTAATTACTGAACATTTCTTTTGTATTCATTGTATTATTATCATATAGAAGCAAACTTCCTAACCGAAGCCAGGCGGCTCCATTTTGGGCTGTAGGTAACTTAAGTTACCCACGGCCGTTTAAGCACAGTGATTACATACATTGTACATAGAATGAATACTACTTTGACAAATCCTTGTACATGAGAGTTGTCTGTCAAATCTTTATTTCACAAAAAATGAATTGCACCGCAATGAACTCAGCTCAAAGCAAAGCACTTTAATGATACACTTAGACAGAGAGCTCAATCCAGTGATATACTTTGTACTACAGATCCTTCATGAACATCATCGACAAAAAACCATATCTCACTAACATGACTTACTTCATGGTTGGATCTGACAGAAAACCTGAAAAAGACATGAATTTTATCATCGTATTTTAAGTATATATACACAGATTAAAACTTAGGCGCATTTGTGGTAAAAGTATTCAGTATCTAACAACTTTCAATCGCTTTATGCACAAATTAATATAGGTAGAGTGCCTCTCTTGTCGGCAATAAGAACATACCTCCACTTATTTTTAGTCAACTAATGAAGAAACATTCAAAACTATAAAATTTCATTCAAGACTTATCAGTGTCTATTTGCCATCGCCACTGAATCA
Organism: Mytilus edulis; assembly: GCF_963676685.1. Taxonomy (NCBI): domain Eukaryota; kingdom Metazoa; phylum Mollusca; class Bivalvia; order Mytilida; family Mytilidae; genus Mytilus; species Mytilus edulis. The sequence goes on from NC_092356.1 coordinate 65,123,482, forward strand.
ATGATATATATACACATCTATACATGTGTACTGGCCGGACCAGTGAGTGTAACCAAGATGACTGGGTTAATGTAAGGATAAAACAATCAGGAGCTGACTTTTATTTTACTACCAATCCAAAAGATGAAAAACTGAAAATACAAATATAAATACAATTTTACAATGTGTTCAATGATAATTTAAGTCCATAAAATATACGGATAAACAGTTCGTAGATATATAAAGCCGTTAAAGTTCTTTATAATAATAAATAGATAAATATTCTTGCACACGTCGGGTTCTGTCTGGAATTAAGTTGTCTCATCTCAGATACGAACAGTTTGAACGGTAAAATGTTCATAATTTCTTTATAACATAAGAAAAGATATTAAAACAGTTCATGGCTGATGTAAATACAAAATTTGTAATGTTTTAAATGTAACTCACGCTGTGGTTAGCCATGAATTGTTCCTTTGGACAACGTGTCCCTTTGAATGTTCCTTGTAGTTGTGCACATGACACACTGAGCAGTTTTCGTTATTCAGAGAAAGGGGGAAAGTATCATGGATTCCTACACTGTCCTGTATAAAACTCCTAAAACTGGCGCACATTAAGCGATGTACGCAATGGAACGTTAACAATATAAAATGATGATCACTTGACGAATAAATGAGGAATGAGTTCCAGAACAACATGTAAGACTAACATTAAAGTATATCCGACTAAAACTGACGTTCGGTCTTTACTACATCTTCATCCCAAAAAAGCTCGCTATATTTTTCCTTTTTCGTCTTTTGTTCGAGCCTGTATATTGACCTCTAGATATCTTTCAATTACATCCAGTTTGGTGTGTGTTGATGTTTGATAGTTGAAAATATAAGGAAATAGTAACCGAATAAGGAAATGAAAATTTAATAAGGAAAAAGAAATCAAATAAGGAAACAGAAACCGAATAAGGAAAAAGAAACCGAAAAAGGAAATAGAAACCGAATAAGGAAATAGAAACCGAATAAGGAAATAGAAACCGAATAAGGAAACAGAAATCGAATAAGGAAATGGAAATCGAATAAGGAAATGGAAACTGAATAAGGAAATAGAAACCGAATAAGTAAATAGAAACCGAAAAAGGAAATGAATATTGAAAAAGGAAAAAAGAAACTGAATTAGGAAATGGAAATCGAATAAGGAAATGGAAATCGAATAAGGAAACGAAAATCCAATAAGGAAATAGAAACCCAATAAGGAAATAGAAACCCAATAAGGAAATAGACACCGAAAAAGGAAATGAACATTGAAAAAGGAAAAAGAAACCGAATAAGGAAATGGAAATTGAATAAGGAAATGGAAATCGAATAAGGAAAAGAAAATCCAATAAGGAAATAGAAACCGAAAAAGGAAATAAACATTGAAAAAGGAAAAAGAAACCGAATAAGGAAATGAAAATCGAATAAGGAAATGGAAATCGAATAAGGAAATGGAAATCGAATAAGGAAATAGAAACTGTATAAGGAAATGAAAATCGAATTAGGAAAAAGAAACCGAATAAGGAAACGAAAAAAAAATTTGAAAAAACTTTTTGAGGAAAAAAAAATTTGAGGAAAAAAAAATTATGAGGAAAAAAAAAATTTTGAGGAAAAAAAAAATTTGAGGAAAAAAAATTTTGAGGGAAAAAAAATTCTGAGGAAAAAAATTTTAAAGGAAAATTTTTTTTTAGTTTGGACTTGTAATATTTTTTAAAATTTGAATATCGAAAAAGGAAAAAGGAAAAAGGAACCAACTTGTGTCTGGTCAATCTTATATAGAGTCAAAAGCATGAAATTTTAACCCCACAACACTTGCTGAAAGATTTGTATTCATTTGGCTATGTATGGTGTATAAATAATTAATTATACGCAGTTCAAGTCCGGTTAGACGTTAGGTAATGTGTAAGAATGTTAAGAAACGTTAGAGGGCTCCGTATCTAGCCTGCTGCAAGGTCAAATGTCTATCCCCAACCAACGAACCTTTGACATTATTTCCAAGTGGCAAACCAAATTTCAGCCTTAAATGATGGCCGACCTATCTTGCAATTATATACATAATATACATGTTAACATCATCAGTGGCATTTGTCAATGGACAAGCAAATAATACTTTACTTCATTCATATATAACCTATAGTACTAAACAGGTCAATTATTACAACACGGATTAAAGTAACGTGATTTTAGCAGGTCATGTTTTACTCTTGCGAATGGGGAAGTGACTCATACAATATGTGTTATATCTGAATCCTTCAATATGTGTTAAACTCTCTGAAACCTTCAATAATTGTTTTGTCTGAATCATTCACTATTTGTTTTATCTGAATCGTTCAGTATGTGTTTTATTTTGAATCCTTCAATATGTGTTTATCTGAATCCTTCAATATGTGGTTATCTGAATCCTTCAATATGTGTTTATCAGAATCATTCAATTTGATAAGATAAGATAAGATAAATTTTATTTACAATAGTGGACCCATTAAATATGCATAATCAGTACATTGATTTTTTTATCACACAATTGCAATAGATAATACACAAGAAAATAAAAATAGAAAGATGTGTTTTATCTGAATCCTTCAATGTGTGTTTATCTCAGTCATTCAATATGTGTTTATCTGAGTATTCAATGTTAGTTTTATCTGATAGTTCAATGTGTGTTTTATCTGAGTCATTCAATATGTGTTTTATCTGAATCATTCAATGTGTGTTTTTATCTGAATCATTCAATGTGTTCTGTGTCAATTCTCATTGATTTCGTTCTTATGGCAGTGCTTTCTTGTCTGTGTACGTTTGTGTGAAAGACATGTTTTAATAGGAATAGGCATTCACCATATTAATTAGTTATAATTGTTCTGTATTGACGATTTCTTCAAATGTCGAGTAGGCAGGATAATGTTATCCTACATTTCTTTGTTGACACTCTTGTTGAAAACTGAATTTTCACAGAGAGAAAATCATAATTTTCAAAATTGATCAGCCGAATAAGTTCTACCAACACGGAAAATGTCACAAATATTTATATTTTATTTATAACATACTAAATTAAAATGTATATTTAGATTACAAAAAAATCAAAAAAAATCAAACATACCTTTTATCAAACTTACACATTTTGGTCATCAAACTCACACATTCCTTTCACCAAACTCACTCTAACTCAGACGTACATGACTAACGCTCAGTCTCTCAAAATTAATAGATACCTTGAAACTAGCCGGATAAACTTGACTGAACACGCATGTTACACTCAAACGCACACGGTTTTCAACACACGTTGAACTCAGACGCACACGTTTTCCACACATGTTGAAGTCAATCATACAAAATAATAATGAACATAAGACGATTATGAATACAAACAGGTCAATAATGATAATAAAAAAAAATAAAAATGGACAATGCCTTACAATAATAAAGGTATCGCAAGCGAGCTCCTTTTCCCCCTTTCCCCCAAATATTTAACGAACGAATCGATAAATGAAGAAAGTATAAAATATACAATAAAGAAGACAACAAAGGCAAAAACGGCCACTGAAACATATATGTTCTTATTTCAATATAAATTCCTATAGTAGTCAAATAATGAATCTGATACGATCTGACTATTAACCGACGACCAGTGGCGGATCCAGAACTTTTCCTAAGGGGGGGCCCGCTGACTGACCTAAGGGGGGCCCGCTCCAGTCATGCTTCAATGATTCCCTATATAATCAACCAAATTTTTCCCACGAAAGGGGGGGCCCGGGCCCCCAGGCCCCCCCCCTGAATCCGCCTATGACGACTTCATTTGTACAATGAACAACACAACCCGCCTTAATTCTAAGTACTGATATTTTGCTTTTTTGTGGCCTATTCTGAAACGGCCTCGTTTATTTAGTTATGATAGATACATAGCAGCATGAAATTTTGAAATTCAAACAAAATTTAAGGCCATATGTTACAGGACGTGTATGTCCCATACCATGTTTATGTTAATTAATATCATTCTGAGACTCCTAGATTGGTTTTAAATTATATGAATTGTATGTATTAATGAATTACCGTATAGTACTATTTGTTGCTTACTATACTTAATTTAATATTAATTATACTTGATACTTAAAAGCTGAATTGCTTTTGGAATAAAGCATATATTATTTAAATTGTATGCTAAATTAGCATTGAATCTGGAACAAGGAAATATTTTCATGTTGCCTGGTCTGCGGCCAGTGGGGAATATACCATGAATATTCATAAAATTGAGAATGGAAATGTGTCAAAGCGACAACAACCCGACCATAGAGCAGATAACAGCCGAAGGCCTCCAATGGGTCTTCAATGTAGCGAGAAACTCCCGCACCCGGAGGCGTCCTTCAGCTGGCCCCTTAACAAATATGTATACTAGTTCAGTGATAATGGACGTCATACTAAACTCCGAGTTATACACATGAAATTAAAAAAATAAAAATCATACAAGACCAAACAAAAAACCTGAGGCTCCTGACTTGGGACAGGCGCAAAAACTGCCGCGGGGTTACACACGTTTTTTTTTTGTTTTTTTTTATCTAAACCCTCTCCCTATACCTCTAGCCAATTTAGAAAAACAAACACACAACAATACTCACAGTAAAACTCGTTCTTATTTAAAATGAAATTGAACAGTTTAGTCTGTTTTCAAATGTTGTTATAGTATTCCACATTTCTAATGAATTAGTGTCATTTTTTAAAATATTCAAATAAAATAAACTGCATGGCTGACTGTGTAAACTACTTATCACAGGTTCAACATAAAATGTCGGCATAAACATATTTATCTTTAAGAGCAAAGATAAAAATCCACTTCCATAAACATCTTCTAACCATAAATAAGGTACATTCTTTGATGCTCTGTACATTTTTCTTACAACGTCAATTGACATTAAAGAACTGTGTCCAGCACAATATGGCAGAAACTTCGTGAAGGGATATTCCTCGGGTGTTATAAACCATTTATTGTTCCTGTCACGAACCGGAACATTTTCCGTTATCGTTTTACATTCTAGAACATTCGATGCTTGTCCAGCATTTAGCTTCTCTGTCAAGTAGGGTACTATGAGGGGGATATTGATTGTAATATCATCGTCCATCTTGATGACGAATTTCGCATTGTTGCAGAAATTATTCACCCAAAACAAACTAAATACAAGTTTATATGTTAAATTCCTGTATGAATCTATGAAATTACCTTGAATAATGTCCATGTATCTTCTACTTTCATTTTGGATTTCGTGTTGAAGTGTTATGTTTTCAGTTTTGCCAAGCACAAATACATATTCAATGCGTTTATTCTGAAAACTAAAAACGGTTCCAATCGTGGATCTTATTAAGATTCGTTCAGCAAAATTTCCCGGCGCCACATGTATAAAAACTACAAGAAAAATATTTTTTCCTTTGCATTTCAGGTTTTGATTTATCAATAGTTTGTAGCGATGTTGATGAATAAATGGGTCCATAAGTTCACCAGCGGAAGCATTGATGTAATAGCTCTCAAACTGCGACGATATGTTTCTTCCATGAAATAATTGTATTTTCTGAGTATTGGTTTGTGTTTTCTCCATAGCGTATACCATTGTCTCCGTAACATATGTTATTTTCTCCGTTACGTATTGTATTTTCTCCGTAGCGTACTGTAACGTTTCATCAAAGCTGTTATACATTGTTTGATGGTAAGTTGAAAATGAAATTATCACTGTCTTATTATAAAATAATAAGGTAAATAACCAAAAGACTAACACAGATACTCTCTGTACGAACTTCATACTTTTATCCAATGAACCCACTAAATTCTTCCTTCACTTCCGATATTTGTTTTCGGCGTCAAACCCGTCTTTTTCAGTGCATGAAGAAATCATCTAGTTTTAGTTTCATTCACCTCATATAATATTTATATATAGGATCCCTGGCTCTTTAATATTTCAATTTCTATGTTGATCCAATTATTTAATTTGTTTTATTTCCTGTTAATTGTGTGTCCCTCTGGTCAAAAGGCATTTAATAAAATTGATTATGAATGTAAGGTCATCTAAATAAGCTGATTGAAAGTCCTTCCAATACTATATATATATATTGAATAATACATAGATCTTTGAATTGGTCAGTAGCTATCCCAAGGTGAAGCAATAAAAGGTTATATAATGTGAATACTAAAAAATATGTATCTGCATGTTTATGTTTATTTTAACGATTAACTAGATAAATCCATGTCATCCGTGCTAGATTGGAGCTGTTTATACATGTTAAATTAGCTGCTGGCATATGTATAGAAACTAAACGAAATTCAATTTTCATTTGAAATTAAATTAGAATAATACTCTTTATTATACCCCATCTACGATAGTAGAGGGCATTACGTTTTCTGGTATGTGCGTCCGTTTGTTCGACGTTCCGTTCGTTCGTTCTTTTGTCCCGCTACAGGTTACAGTTTTTGGTCGAGGTAGTTTTTGATGAAGTTGAAGTCCAATCAACTTGAAACTTAGTACACATGTTCCCTATGATATGATCTTTATAATTTTAATGCCAAATTAGAGTTCTAACCCCAATTTCACGGTCCACTGAACATGGAAAATGATAGTTGGAGTGGGGCATCCGTGTACTGGGGACACATTCTTGTTTGTCGTCTACATTTGTAAATTTTTCTAAGTTGAACCCACCAACTTATTTTTTTTTTATCTCAATATAACATGTATAATTAGGAGATTAAAAACCTAAATGATAAACCCAGATCTGCAACGCTAGACACACAATCTTATATATATGTCGTATTTGACTTTCAGCCTATCTCATGTATCTCGTCTGGACTTTAGCTGGCCTGGTAAAAACGAAGCATTCCAAAATAACTATATTTTATTACAACTGAAATCTCATGGCAACTCTTATATTAAATAACAATTTCAAATAAATGCTAACAATATATTTCACAATATATAGTTCATCATACATAGATAATTTTCAAAAATATTATTGTCAAGCTGTATTATATAAAATGTTGCTTTTGTATAACGTAATACGCAAATATTTCTGTTCCGGAGATCAACCCTGCATCGGTACGATTTCAATATATACATGAAACAACAAATATTTTCTTTATGTTCTGTTGCGTTGTCAAGGTAAACCAAAGCGACAAACAAATATGTCTCTAAACTTCGTGAATATTAAATAACAGAATCATACTTTACTACAAATAAGTTATGCTTCAAATTCACAAATCTCTTGTATACAAATTCGCATGTAATAATGAATATTTATGAAATAAATAACATTTACGAAATTTATGATTACTGCATATTTTCCCTTAAAAAATCATTATTTTAATCGTAATGTAATAAACTAAATACTCTCATTTTAAATAAATAAAACTAAATTAAAAAGTAAATGTGAAATGTAATTTTCATAAAAAGTATGCTTTAAAATATTAAATATGAATTACACTAGCTTAAAAAAGGCCGTTGTTCACGTGCTTAGAGATCCCAGGTTTTCTTCGTTTTAGCAAAGAAAAGTCTTGTTACATGATTTCTTCACCTACAACATAATTTTGTCTAGTCAACCAACCTGACACTTTGATCTAAATTAATGATTTTCGTATACCTATGTTGCGACAATCTATGTAATTTTGACAATAGGCCCAATTGCCTACACTCTTGAAAAATTTGATGAAATTGATAACAGTGTATTCGCTGATTTATCTCCTGATCAATTAAATCCGCCAAAGTCACCAAAGCCATCAAAGCCATCAAAGCTACCCAAGACACCAAAGTCAAACACGAAAAAAAATTAAAAAAATGACATCAAGCGGCAATCCACAAAAACAAGCAAACGTCGAGTCCCCCGTTTCCGATAAAATAGATACATTAATAAAAGTTGTTCAAGATTTGAAAATTGGTCAAGAGGGTATGAAACGTATGTTTGAGTCTAAGCTAGACAAATTGAAAACTGATCTCATTGCTAGTGTTGACAACAAATCTTGTTTCAGGGTACGGTTTCCTGCTCCGAAAAGAGCTACAGTGGCTGCAAATAAGTTTTCATTTTTCACTGCCAAAAAAACAGGATGTTTACAGTGTTGTCTCCCCTTAAAACATGTAAAGTTAATATAATTTTTAAAATTATTTCAATCATTCAACCTGTTTTAATTGAAAGCTAATTAACTAATTTTTACAATCAAGTACAAAAAACATGATACTTTTTCACCAATTGAGTAAATAAACAGGGGTTTCCCTCCATGGTTATTTTTAGTCGGGGAATAACCCTAGTTTTTTTTATACGAAACTGTTTATAGCACCCTATACTTCGTCAGTATTCAGTGATTGACACTACTAAATTCAATCATTGTCACATGTAGTTTCCAGTTGTAGTCAGCATGACTTTAGCAGATACCAATACGGTTGAATAATTACATTAGATGCCATGCTTCATTATAATACATTATTTTTATTGGCTAACTGCACATCTCGCGTTATTCCTTCAACTTCATTACACAATAAAATGTATCATTCGTGATGACACGAGGTCCTACAATAAAGTGCACAGGTAAATTAAATAAAAACTTGATGAAAATCGTGTTTGCATGATCCTAGCTAAACATGTATTTATAAGTATTGCATGCTTCTTTTTGTAACTTCATAGAGTTGTAAAAGCGTTGACAACGTGCACATTTTTAGAATGAAGCGCTTCTTACAAAATGTACTTCGGTCAACGCTTTTACACCCCAATGAAATTACAAAAAGAAACATTCATTTCTTAAATGAACCTGAATAAAGTACATAGTAGACGCCTTATGCTTAGTTTGTATTTTTAGTATTCGTACTCACGGACCCGCGTATTCATATATGTTGACATGTATAGGTAGTTGACACAAATTGGACAAGGATTGGAAAGTTTAAATCAAAACGTAACAATATATAAATAACACATAGCTGAGAGGGTGATAGAGCAGATTGGTACCCCAAGAAAACATTGTCAACCGCGGTTATTTAATTTATTATACTGAAAGTCCTATCATTATTGTTTTTTATAGACTAATTTTATTTTAAAAAATTATTTTCTATGATGTCACGTACATAACAACGTTACGGGAACTGAACTCGTTATAATTATTCGAGATTCATCCTGCTGTCAGTAATATTATTGACAGAGTTATCGAACTTATTTTCACAGTGTGCAAATGAAAATTAAATGTAATTTATTGTCTAAATAAACAATAGGATTGGATATATGTTATTACAACTTAATATAATCCTATACAAATATTTACGTTACATAAAAAGTCAAGATGACAGCAAATATACATTTAAGTATTTCAATGCAATATTTTATTTAAGTCTCATCTCTCAATAATAATATATAATACAACATTACATTAAATGTAAAAGTATACAGATATAAAAAGAGAGCCATTCTGTACAGAATTACAAGAGACTATATAACATTAAAAATTATATAAAGAATTCATCTATTATAAAACATATTGACAAGAACATTATTTACAGTATAAAACATTTCTACGTCTATTTAAAATAAGATTACAACTACGAATCATATTATTATCTGTAAATAAAAACACTAATTTCTGTTTATCATCAAAGACATAAAATCACTATTAAAATGTGTTGCTTCATCAAATAGTTTTCTCTAAAATCGTCATATAAAGGACACGATCAAATTACATGGGCTTTATCTTCTAAAATATTCATACAATTATCACAGACTCGATCTTTAAAAATTTATTTTTTCAAATCTCCCCGTTTCTATTCTTAGTGGTGCTACACCAAATCGAGATGGGGGAGATCCGTTTGCGCCAAAAATGCGTCCCTTTGCGCCACAACATTTTTTCTTCAATGCTACGTTTGCGCCACATGTTTTAAAATTACATGGTATCATTTGCGCCAAAAATTAAACATACGATTGCGCCAATTAGAAGGAAAATGACTTCCCTACTCCTTTATTCGGACTTGGAACCAGCATTTTTACACGGCAAATGTTTCCTTTTCTGAAACATATCTTCTTCTTAATTACTGCTACTGCATGGGTACTCTCAAATTTAATATGTGTAGTAGCTTGTAACTTCACTTTAAAGTTCATACGCATGATGGGAACAATTAAAACACTGTGTCATCAACATATGTGGCTAAAACATAATCAGCAAAAGCTTTCATACATTTCAATGAATTTAGACCTTAACATGCAACAATTCATTGAAAGCTTTTCTTCTTTATTGACATATTTTTATTAAATATTCAGCAAAGTAATAAGTTTTATGCTCTCTCTGTATATTGACTGTCTAATGCATGTTTAGTCATTTCTCTCCAGATGCTCATCTTCATGGCTAAATACCTCCGAACATATGATACTTTTTCAGCCAAAAATAAGAATAAATATATATTTATCAATAATATCTATGATAAATATGAGTGTGTACAGGTAAATTGGCGCAAATGAGTTCCGAATATTGTCGCAATTGATACATTTGGAAAACAAAATTTGGCGCAAATGATAGCCCTGAAAAACAGCAATTGGCGCAAAAGGACTGCTGCCATCGACATTTGGCAAAATAACTCCTTTGCGAAAATGGCATTGTAATTTTACAATAGGTTTCTGTTTCAAAACTGTTCTTAAATAGATTATATGTACGAAGTTTGTTACCAACTTTACCAGATAAAGCTTTCTCTGACTGTAAATTGCATTGCCATTGTTTAACATATTTACTAAACATTTTAGACGTAACAGTATTGACAACTGAAGTACTATCAACATATTCTGTAAGTATACGTACGATTGAAAAAATATTAACTTTAACTGATGTACAGTAGTTGTCGTTTGTTTATGTAATATATACGTGTTTCTCGTTTCTCGTTTTGTTTATATAGATTAGACCGTTGGTTTTCCCGTTTGAATGGTTTTACACTAGTAATTTTGGGGCCCTTGATAGCTTGTTGTTCGGTGTGAGCCAAGGCTCCGTGTTGAAGGCCGTACTTTAACCTATAATGGTTTACTTTTTAAATTGTTATTTGTATGGAGAGTTGTCTCATTGGCACTCACACCACATCTTCCTATATCTATGTATTGATAAAGGTTAGATAATAACATGTTGATACCATTATAAGGCAATACTAATCGAAGAATCAGTTTGTTTGGTTAATATAACTACAATGTACAATTTGAAATGGATAGGCTATTGTTCAAATAAAAGAATTATTAGTATTGGAAAAAAAAACCTTGGAGACATGATTTTTTTTAATAAGTTGTTAGTGTCTTTGAAGTATTTGTCAGTAGCAGTGAGTACTCTCAGATCTGTTCTTCGTGTCTATTTATTATTGGGATATACAAGTACCCGTCCACGTTCACTCGTTATAGCATACGTGTAGTATTTGTATTTGTATTAATCTGATGAGTTGAGCCTTTTTCAACTGATTTTTATAATTTGTCTTTATGGTGTACTGTTACACCACTGTCCCAGGTTAGCTAAACGCTTTTAATTCAGTGGTTGTCTTTTGTTGATGTGCTACATATTTGTTTTTCGTTCAGTTTTTGTACAAAAATTAAGCCGTTTTCTCGTTTAAATTGTTTGATTTTTTTCATTCGGGGACTTTTATCGTAGCTGACTATGCGGGATGGGCTTTACTCATTGTTGAAGACCGATCAGTGACCTATAGATGTTAATGTCTGTGTCATTTGGTCTCTTGTAGAGATTGTTGTCTCATTGGCAATCATACCACATCTCCTTTTTTATAATTAGTTTTGAATATTTTAAAGTAATTTGTTTCTAGACTCCATTTAGGGTAGACGTTAAGGTAAAGTTAAAAACAAATCCGAATCTACTAAGAGACCCTCACAAGGAATTTCATAAGTGATACTCACAAAGTATTCCTAAGGGACAACTGCAAGCATTGTTCTGTATCTCCTAAGGGACAATCACAAGTATATTAGCTCTAAATCTCCTAACGGACACCCACAAGTATGCTAGCACAAAATCTCCTAACGGACACCCACAAGCATACTAGCTCTAAATCTTCTAACGGACACCCACAAACATACTAGCTCTATATCTCCTAACGGACACCCACAAGCATACTAGCTCTAAATATCCTAACGGACACCCACAAGCATACTAGCTCTAAATCTCCTAACGGACACACACAAGCATACTTGCTCCAAATCTCCTACCGGTAACCAACAAGCATACTAGCTCTAAATCTCCTAACGGACACCCACAAGCATGATACTAGATACGAATCTCCTAACGGGCGACCACAAGCATACTAAATCAAAATATCCTAACAAACACCCACAATCATACTAGCACCGAATCTCCTAACGGACACACAAAAGCATACTAGCACAGAATCTCTTAACGGACACCCACAAGCATACTAGCTCCGAATCTCTAAACGGTCACCCACATGCACACTAGCTCCAAATTTCCTAACGGACACACACAAACATACTACATCTAAATCCCCTAATGGACACCCACAAGCATACAAGATCAAAATATCCTAAGGGTCACCCGCATGCATAGCTCAGAATCTCCTAATGCACACCCAAATGCGTACTAACTTAGAACCTCCATATTGGCACCCGCATGCATACAAGATCCAAATCTCCTAACGGACCCCCACAAGCATACTAACTTCTAATCTCTGAACGGACTCCAACAGACATACTTAATCCGAATCCCCTAACTGACATCAACAAGCATACTAGATCTAAATCTTCTAATGGACACCCACAAGCATACTAGATCAGAATCTCCTAACGGACACCCACAAACATACTATATCCAAACTCTCCAAACGGACATCCACAAACATAACAACCACAAACATACTAGATCCAAATCTCCTAACGGACACCAACAAGCACTCTAGCTCCGAATCTCCTAACGGACACCCGTAAATATACTTGATCCGAATCTCCTAACGGACAACCACAAGCATACTACATCCGAATCTCCTAACAGACATCAACCAGCATACTAGCTCCGAATCTCCTAACGGACACTCACAAGCATACTAGATCAGAATCTCGTAACGGACACCCACAAGCATACAAGATCAGAATCTCCTAAATGACACCACAAGCATACTAGATCTGAATCTCCGAACGAACAACCACAAACATACTAGATCCAAATCTCCTAACGGACACCAACAAGCACTCTAGCTCCGAATCTCCTAACGGACACCCGTAAATATACTTGATCCGAATCTCCTAACGGACAACCACAAGCATACTACATCCGAATCTCCTAACAGACATCAACCAGCATACTAGCTCCGAATCTCCTAACGGACACTCACAAGCATACTAGATCAGAATCTCGTAACGGACACCCACAAGCATACAAGATCAGAATCTCCTAAATGACACCACAAGCATACTAGATCTGAATCTCCGAACGAACACCCACAAGCAAACTAGATCTGAATCTCCTAACGGACACCAACAAGCATACTAGCTCTTAATCTTCTAACGGACACCCACAAGCATTGTACTTGCTCTAAATCTCCTAACGGACACCCACAAGCATATATACTTGCTCTAAATATCCTAACGGACACCCACAAGCATACTAGCTCCAAATCTCCTAACGGATATACCCACAAGCATACTCGATCCGAATCTTCTAACGGACACCCACAATCATACTTAATCCGAATCTCCTAATGGACACGCAAAAGCATACTAAATCCGAATCTCCCAACGGACACGCACAAACATACTAAATCCGAATCTCCCAATGGACAACCACTAGCTTACTAGTTCAGAATCTCTGAATGCACACCACAAGTATACTATCACCGAATCATCTCCACATGGACACCAACAAGCATACTAGCTCCGAATCATCTCCACACGGACACCAACAAGCATACTAGATCCAAATCTCTCAATTGACAACCACTAGCATTGCTTTCTCCTAATGCACACCCACATTCATACTAGCCCGAGTATCAAATGGACACCCGCATGCATAGCTCAGGCATAATGACAAATGCTATCTTTATGGACTGAGAACTTGCAGTTCCTTAAATAATGTAACAGCCAAATACACTGATCATCAACTTTTTTTCGTATCAAAAAGTTTAATAAAATAATGTTAAAATTATTCATATATCTAAAATTTAACACAAGTTCAAAGTACGAATGTTGTAAACATATCTCCATCATCCCTATTTATGTAATTTGAACATAAATCCCATATCCAACTAAATTAAATGACTTTCCACATCTATTTGTTTTTTTCTCTTTGAATTTTGTTATTACAGTGTGTTATTTTGTATATATTTTTTCATTTTGTTTCTATGATGATGATGTTATATGTTTATTTGCATGTGTGGAAATGTGGCGCAATTTGACCCCGCGTAATTGATACCTCTTACGCACAGGCACTTGTTTCTATGAATAGTCGACCTTCCCATGGATCAGTGGCGTAGCTAGGTAATTTTAACGTGTACGCCCGAACCTCAGTAAAAGGTCTGAGGGCCCAGGTCATATCATCTCATAGTAGTTGGTTTGACGGGGCGAAGCCCCCGTAAGCTAAAAGATTATCGAGAGTGAGATACAATTTCAGTTATTTAAACAATCAGAAATAGCAACATACTTAACGAATCTAAATGGTTTATTTTTTATTTTTAGTTTATTCATTGTGTTAATTGTGTCGAAGCTACTGTTCGTTGGTTTTACAAAAAAATGTCCAAACCAGATACTTTAAAATAGATTTATAGAAAGCCATGGGGCAAATGTCGTTAATAAACATGAATAAATAAATGTTCAGGAATGATAAGACACAATATGAAAATGCATGAAATGTTCTTTTGAACACGGGTTCTCGCCTTGGATTTCTCCTCTCAAAAAGTGAATGCATTTCACAGTCTTTTACAGAATTTTAAAAATCAAATACTTTTACTTGTTTTGGAATATTGAATTCTGCCCAACTTTCACGACAATCTACAAAGGTTTACAAATGTATCACGTAAAAAACATCCCAGACTGTCCAATTGCATTCAGGTAAGTACTTCTGTCAGTACTGAAAGAGTGGACAAAATTGCTTTCAAAATTCTTATTTAGAAAAAAGTTTCTATTCTTCCAAAGTATCATAAAATTCAATTAAGGTTTAACAAAGTAATTAATGTGTACTTAACTTTAACCACAACCTGACTGTATCTTCTGTGCAAATAGAAAATTTTAATTCTAAATATGGGAAAATAAAACATTTAATTTCATTATTATGCTCTGGATATTCTTTTGGTCATTATTAGTTTCTGTCTAACTTCCATAATGAGGGTCGGTTGAAAACAAAACTTTACGACAAAAGAGATGATTTCAGCTTTCCCATTGTAAACTTTCCATTTCTAAGTAGCAACATTCTAGCAGCACCTGCATACGGGGTATATATCTCCCAACTGATACGATATTCCCGTGCTTGCATTTCCTCTCATGATTTTCTTGATAGAGGGTTACTGCTCACAAGGAAGCTATTAAACCAAGAGTTCCAAATGGTGAAGTTGAAATCATCCCTTCGTAAATTTTACGGACGCCATCACGAGTTGGTTGACCGTTATGGAATAACCGTTTCACAAATGATATCGGATATATATGATCCTTACGTCGTAACTACAATCCCCTTCCCTTTCATGAATGTGACCTACCGAATTAGACTATTTACCGGATTTGTAATCACATAAGCAACACGACGGGTGCCACATGTGGAGCAGGATCTGCTTACCCTTCCGGAGCACCTGAGATCACCCCTAGTTTTTGGTGGGGTTCGTGTTGTTTATTCTTGAGTTTTCTATGTTGTGTCATGTGTACTATTGTTTTTCCGTTTGTCTTTTTCATTTTTAGCCATGGCGTTGTCAGTTTGTTTTAGATTTATGAGTTTGACTGTCCCTTTGGTATCTTTCATCCCTCTTCCATAATAAGGTTTGACAAGTAATTGATATTTAAAAAAAAAAAAAATTTTGATAACATACTGAACCTAAAACTTGACATCGCCGAGGAAAATTAGGATCGCTATAGTCTTGCTTTCGCGACATATACAATTTTCACAGACTCGACAAAAATGTAAACCACACATTTAGTCTTCAAATATAATGAATTGCTTTAAACAAAACAAAAAAGTGGGTAGAATTCTCAGTAGATTCACAACTAGTAGATTCAGACTTTGAAAGACAATGCACAAATCTATATATTATATATGATACCATTTGGTTGAAAAGTAAATGTCGTCTCTTTTATTTGCAATTACACTTAATCAGTTCTTTGTATTTTATTTAGATTGAAATATTTTTTATCCAAATTCAAGTGTACGCCCGGGCGTTTTGACGTAAACGTAGCTACGCGCCTGTGGATGGAAACAAGTGGCTGTTCTGTAACGGCGATTGTTCATTTCACAAAAGATAAAATAAAAACCAACATAGACAATTCTAAACAGTGGCTGTAATTTATTTTCTATTTTTTTAAATGTGTTTTTAAAAGTAATTTTCCCTCAATGAATGTTAAATACCAGCTAAAAAAACACTCTTTGGATTAAAAAGTTCATTTAATAGAATGTTTAATTATGTCGGAATGTCTAACACGTTATGTTTTTTAACTGAAAGTTAATTACGTGTTAATCCAATTTCTGCCTTAAGGACGTACACCATTGTGATGTCGTAATTTAAAAAGCAATAACAATAACAAATAACTTTATTTGGAAATACTAAGACACATATTTACATGTGTAAAAAGAGTCAAAATACATACTAGTCATATTTATGGTTACTACAAAACAATGTTAACATATAACCATATTAATTACAATATTTAACTAATATCTAAATACACAGTGATAAGTTCTAAAGAACTTTGGTATTGAAAAACGAAACCAGTCCGTTCATTTCAACACATGGATAAATGCATTAATATTCTGAAATATGTATTTTTCTGATATTTTTAACAATATCAGGCTGGCACGTGCACTCAAATAAATAGTGAAACTCATTTCAATGGACAAGGAACAGAGATGACACTGTCTTTCATCTCTAGGAATTACATTCCATCTTCCTGTTTGAATTGGTATTGTTAGGTTGCAGCATCGCAGCTTCTTAATATTTTTACGAACTGCAAATGAGAGTCTTAATAAATATTTTTCAAAGCCAAAGTCGCCATGATTTTGAAAAAGACCGTAATACCACACCCCCTTTTCCTCGATAAGTTTTGGATTTGAATGTACCATCGTTGGATGAATTAATCTGTTAATATTTGCTTAAATTTGTTAATCTTTGCTTTAATCTCTTTGCTCTACTCTGTTTATCTTTGCTTTATACTCGTTTTTAACTCAATTAGATTTTTGATTGAATATCCCATATAAAGCTAAATCCAGTATTGTCAATTTAATATGATCAATCCATTTAAACGTATGCAATCCTGTTTCGTTCAATTTGAACATTGTATGTTTATACAAAATGGAAGAAATTATGATATCGATCAGATATCGACCAACCTCACCAAAAATCATGAAATTTGGAGTGACTGTTCTAACACCTAAGGTATTTCTATAAATTTGTAGATGTATCCTTTCTAAAATATTAGTGTTTTAAAAACCCCACCACCTCAAAGCCGTAGATGATAATTGGCAGTACTAGGGAATCAAAAAGTCTAAGTTGTAAATCTGCTGGTAAAGAGATATTTCGCAATTTCTTGTAAAGGCTAAATAGTCGCATGATTAGCTGCAATTTGTTTTGTCGAACCATTGTAATTAAATGTGACACCAAGGTATGTATATAGGATTCTTAGTTTTCTTACTACATTTGTATTTGCCAAAAAGTTTGAAAACCGGATGTAACCTGGTTTTCCTCTTGCAACAGGTAACAACCTTCGTTGTCGAAAGCAATTTTGCTCTATATTTAATTTTTAAGTAGTTCTGAAAATGATTTTGAAGTAGTTTGATCAAAAAGTGGAAGAATGATTTTGAAGAGGCTTAGTCAAAAAGTGGGTGAATGATTTTGAAGTAGCTTAAACAAAAAATTGATCAAGATTTAAAGTCATATGAAACCAGTGAGTGGTGAAAAATAGTGTTTATCCAATTCTTGAACCAATGCATGTTTATATCATAACTTAGTCCTCTGTGCACGATTTTATCATTTTTTCGCAAATGTATCGTATAATCGTCATTTTTTTTTCTCTCTGTCTGTTATGATTTAACAAATATGGCTGCTCATTAAATGCCGTGTTTTGAAGCCGAAGTTTACCGATTGTCACCTTATAGTAAACAAATAACAAAAAGCATGGGTATTGAGCACGTGTTTAACATGTACAATCAGATAATTGTTTATTTTAATGACAGAGTCATGCGTATTGCGATCACCGGATTTTTACGAGGAGGGTTACACACAGGTCACTATGCATACGGAAAATATGTCGGTGAATTGCTTCCTGGAAGCAAGCAATTAAAAATAAGTAAACTTCTTCTAAATGTGGACAAATTAAAGAACTTTCCCCAGAAACAAGTATATGTACATAAGTTGTATAATGAAAACTTTGCATTTAGTTATAAAAAACATATGCATATTTTTTTTTTAATTTGAGGTTTCTTATGACTTTAAGTTAGAAAATTTACATAAATTTGATATGATCGTGAAAAACCGTGCACTTTTTTTGAGATGATGAAAAGATCAGTTCTCTATTTTTTTGAGCTATTTGTAACACAACACATGGTTATTTGGAATTGTCGTTTATTCAAGCCCGTCTGGACCAGTGTCCATAACGGACGGTCTCCTCTATACCGTAAAATACACAAGTTTATATACAGAATGTAAACAGTGTCAAGGTTTCTATTAATTTGACAATTATAGTCTTAAATCAAAAGATACAGGGATGAATATCTATTAAGTTGACTTTAATTGACATGTTTTGACCAACCTGGAGATTAATGGTCAAAGAATACACATATTTCCCGTGTTTTAACTGATTGCTACATGTCACCACCTGGTCGACTGCATGTAAATATGCAACGTAGCGGTCAATTGAATAACCTTTTACAAGGTCATTATTTTCTTAATAGATATTCCCCTGTATTTTATTCAATTTAATAAACATTTTTGAGAATATATAATCCTAAATATATATTATATATATTTATATATATTTTAAGCCATCATATTGTCACATTCCTCCCTTTCTTAAGAAATATAATTTTATATTTTAGTTAAAATCGGTGACAATATGAATGCTTGCAATTTCCCTAAAAACAACAAAAAATATTCTTAAACAAAATCATTTCAAAAGTTCAACAACATCTAAATGTTCAGCAATGTATAGTTCATACAATTCTTGTGTGAATAACTAAGTTCGTAACATCAAATATCGGAACTTCTTATTTCCAGAAAAAGGCGTAACCATTAACTGCAGACCGTCTTCATAACCCCGACTCCAGTGAACTGCTCCTCTGATCGTCGTTGTCAACTCCAACAATCCATTTGTTTATCTGCAACGCCAATTCCCATCATTTAGAAGTACTGCAATTACTCCGACCTGCATGTAATCCACCATCCATCGGCGAAAATCCAACCTGCATGTGATCCACCATCCATCGGCGAAAATCCAACCTGCATGTGATCCACCATCCATCGGCGAAAATCCAACCTGCATATGATCCACCATCCATCGGCGAAAATCCAACCTGCATATGATCCACCATCCATCGGCGAAAATCCAACCTGCATGTGATCCACCATCCATCGGCGAAAATCCAACCTGCATATGATCCACCATCTGTCGTTGATTTACTCCTAACTGACCTAGCTTACCTACTCTGTTAATTCAGAGTCCCTGACTAGGTTGCTCAGTTATCACCGGCTGAAACATTACAGGCAAATCTACCTGTGATGCTGTAGAACGATTCCCTTTACCAATTTAAGTTATGTGATCGTATAGTTTTATGTACATCTAATCGTCTGCGTTGTGTCCAATGATCAAAGCCAATATCCAATACTGGATAATGGTTCTTAGTGGCTGGTTCTTGTAATGGTGCAGAAGCTATTTAAACATCTCTGGAGGCAGTACCATCGCCCTCAACATTAGTTGACACCATTTGATCGCCACCAAGGTATCGTGTGACTATTTGAACCTCTCTTTTACTAAATTCTCTTGGCTAAACACCTATTATTAAACTTAAGAATATTTTAATAACAAAATACCTATAAATATAGCAACAAAATGAATTAATATATTTACTAAATTTGATGGTTCAAAGTCGTCCTCAAGTTCTAACTGCTTTAATTTGAAAAAAATAAATTATCGATATGTTATCTATTTTAAATAAGAACAAAAAATAAAAATAAACTCAAATACTAAAACAATAAACTAATAAGATAAACTTTTCTCTAGTTAGGACTGAAAATAAACTTTTCTCTAGTTAGGACTGAAAAATTATTTAAATAAGGTTTGACATTCAACCAACACTTTCCTTCCTTTTTCATAAACAAAGCTGTGATTCAGAGATTACTAATATTTATAGGATTTCTAAACAATCAACAATTTTTCAGCGATCCATCTGAAGCGAGAATTAGAATGATTAATCAAAATTATTTTATATACACATATATTCATTTAAAAACAATCATCACGAAGCCTACTTTTACGACATGTTACTCGTTCATTTTATCAAGATAACAAGAAATGTTTGAGAGAAAACTTAAAATTAATTCGTCTTTCTTTTCAGACTTTTTAACATTTCGCTTATTTTTCTTTGGTATAATGATTTCATCAACAGGCATGTCTTGGCTATTTTCTAAATTATATCTATCAGAACTATTATTATTTGTCATATCACCTAAACCGGAAGTTATAGATGACCTTATGCTTCTCTTTGTCTTATTTTTTCTTGGGTTGCTAATTTTCTTTTAATTCAATCAGGGTCACATTAAAATATTTGCGGAAGATGTATCGCGTTATAATTGTTTATAACGATTAATCATATGATACTTATTTCCATATTTTAAGTCCTAAATTGTTTTATTATGAAAACATTTCCATTTTCAACCCTTAGTATAGATTTACATACTCTATAATTAATCTTATATTTCATCTATCGCTAAATACTGTCAATACTTTTAAAACTTATAAAACCCTACATTTCCCTAAGAGTGGACTTAAACAATAATATCAATTTTTATCATTTAAGTGCTATTTTCGGAAGATAGTTCCGCAATTCTTTAAAAATACCACAATAACTGTGCGAAAATCAAGGTTTGGATTCTACATACCATAGAATATTTTGTTTCTCTAAACAAATGTGCTTACGCACTTACCCAACTGCGCAACCATATTTTAACAACCATATGATTATAACATCGCAGAAATACCCTTAAATTCGTCGCCAAAAGTGTTCTTATGAACTTCCTTATACCAATGTAGGCGCGTATATTCTAGAATTACAAAGTGTCTCTTCAGAAAACAGCTCAAAATATGAATTAAAAATTAAATTATTATATTCAAAATCAAGATATATTAAATGCTTTAATATTATCATTATTCATGCAGTTAAATACTTTAAAATATAACCAACATCTTTAAAATATTTTTACCTATTGTTATTTAATTCTTTTAAAATATTGATATTCAAGTGTTGTTTTTTTCTTATTTAAATATCTATTCTGTCTTTTTTAAAAAAACAGCATATAAAAACTTCTCATTATATCATTACAATATGTACGCAAATCTTATATATTGACTTATACTATTAAATACCTAACAAAGTTGCCAGTCTTTTATATTGACTAAAACAATCAAATACCTACTATAAGTACCTTCACCCTTATGATAATGATTACATAAAAAAATATCAATTAAAAAATTAAACCTTCACCATTGAAAAAAAATAAATATCTACATTTTCGCTTAAAAAAAACTTCATATTAATAAAACTTTTTTTTAATGAATTAATCCACGTCATTATCTTGAACATGAACAATTGTGCTCACATCTGGTGCACCTAATCCTAATTTTTTCTGATATTGAACCATCAAAGCTTCCAATCGAATTAATGCCTTTTTTAAACACCCTTTGAGTAAGACTTTGAACTTTTGTTATTAAATTTTGAAAAACAGACCCTACATTGAATTCTTGTCTAGCCATTTTGAGAAATTAAATAAAGAGTATCAAATAAAAAGTCACTTTACCTTAATATCCTTTGGTCACGGTTAACCAAAAATAACCACATGTAACACAACACATGGTTATTTGGAATTGTCGTTTATTCAAGCCCGTCTGGACCAGTGTCCATAACGGACGGTCTCCTCTATACCGTAAAATACACAAGTTTATATACAGAATGTAAACAGTGTCAAGGTTTCTATTAATTTGACAATTATAGTCTTAAATCAAAAGATACAGGGATGAATATCTATTAAGTTGACTTTAATTGACATGTTTTGACCAACCTGGAGATTAATGGTCAAAGAATACACATATTTCCCGTGTTTTAACTGATTGCTACATGTCACCACCTGGTCGACTGCATGTAAATATGCAACGTAGCGGTCAATTGAATAACCTTTTACAAGGTCATTATTTTCTTAATAGATATTCCCCTGTATTTTATTCAATTTAATAAACATTTTTGAGAATATATAATCCTAAATATATATTATATATATTTATATATATTTTAAGCCATCATATTGTCACATATTTAATTCGAGCACTCAGACACAATGCATACGTGTAACACGAGGAATACAATATATACATGTACATATATACATGTACAAACAATACAAAACAATGGTGGGTATAACAAGGGGAAAAAAGTAAAAAATACATTTTTAAACAATCATTTTACAAAATTTTCTGAAGTTTACTAATAAACAGTAATAGATTTTTAACACTTTTACATTACTTAGTGACAATAAGCCTATCATTTTTGATAATATGGATATCTAGTCAAGTAAATAGGCATATGTTTGTATCCGAATCGTATGTCTACGACTGTCGGAAACTGACACTGAAAAGGGTTTTGAAATTCAGTGCCAATTCCTATATGACATAAGTGGCATATTCTTTCTTCTTTTGGAAAGTTTGTCCACCTTCCGGTTCTATGGGTATTTTTAAATTACAACACCTCAGTTTTGTTGATAATTGTCGTCCTCTTGGAAATAATTTTAGAAGGTAGTTTCCAGATTAAATTCTAATTTACATTTTCCTCTTGATGAATTAAACTTTATTTTCCATGTTGTGAATTGCATTATTGTTGACCTTTGGTGTTAAACGTTGTGCAAATATAAAGTTAGGAGGTTTGAGGCAGTGACACTTTTAAATTATGAGATTTTTTATTTTTACTTCTTTAAGAGTGAGATTTTTAGACAAAGCGACATAACTCATGATTGTTTTGATACTACAATTTGTAGAAGAAAAGTGAAATATCATTGAAAAAATGTAATCGAAGGCCGTTTTTGAAGTATGATCACACATTTCATTTCACATAGAAGCAGGCGAGACACCTACTTAAAATTGGGACGGGCCATATACGTATTGATTATTTTTTTGGAATATAAATTTAGTACACACAAGTCAAAATAACGGACGTCAACTTAACGCACATATACAAGAATAAAAATAGAAGTATATTGCGCCTGTCCAAAGTAAAAATCTCGGACTTTTTTTTAAATCCTGTCACGATGATTTTGAAAATGTTAATTCATTTATATGCTTCGGAATTTAGTGTGAAGTCAATTTTTACTGACCTCTTGTATACATTTGAGTTTAGAGCCAGTCTCCGCGTGCGTAATTTCACCGCTGTGTAGAAGATCAGTCGGTGGCTTTGTTGACTGTTTTCTGCTTTAAGGCCGCTTTGTTGTACATTCCCCGTATCCATTCTTTATTTTTGGAATATTATCAAGCTTGTCGATAAAATGATTTACAGATTTTTACGTCAAGAAACTAAGTGGTTATACATGCATTATATAACGGTATATACATGTAGTAAGCAAATATAATGTGTGCTTTGTTGTATGGATAAATGCATAATAAAATACGCCTCTATTTACATCAGTAATGAATAAAGCTGCGTTTAAAGTCTGATGTTGTACGTGAATGTTCGTTTTGCTTTTCTATATAGTTTATATTAAACATTGCACCTATCCCATCACGAATATATATCAGTACCCTTTGTTCTCCAACATTACCATGGTAGCACACTCGAAAGATTATCTGCCACTTATATATTGCAACTGGTTTCGCTGTAAAAAGAAATTATGGTATTTATTTAAGAATTGAATGCTTCTTTTTGTAACTTTATTGGGGTGAACTTTGTTTAATTCTAAAAAATGTGCGCACGGTTAACGATTTTACAACCCTATGAAGTTACAAAAAGAAGCATTCATAACTTATAATTATATTTTTTTTTAGCTAGGATCATGAAAACACGATTTTTATCAAGTTTTTATTTAGTTTACCAGTGGACTTTATTGTGGGACCTCGTGTCATCATGAGTGGTAAATTTTATTGTGTAATGCTATTGCTTAAGGAATAACGCAAGATTGCAGTGTAGCGAATCAGAATAACGTATTTTTTTTTAATGAAACATGCATCTAATGTTATTATTCATGAAAAAGCTCGCATGCAAAAGATTTGATGTATATTCAATCTATGTTATAATATATACAACTAGAACACACCCGTGATATCGCGAGTCTGTGACTGAATCAAAGAATATAACTATGCGTAAGCCTTATTTAAGTATAGGTATTGTCATCTGATAAAGTCATGCCGATTATAAGATTCACAGTTTTCTCTGCTTTCAACATCTTTCTGTTTGAACCCGTCGACCTGGAACGTATCAATTACTGGTATTATTATTTATTTGGAAAACAAAAGGGCCTGGAAAGGAGTATTTTTTAATCAACAGCATTGTCCTTTATGAGTTATAAATAAAGTTGAATTCTTTGATTCACTGTTTTACGTCATTCCGGCTAACAAATTGAAAACTGTACATGCTGTACCTATATATGCCTTATTTTACGTCCAGAATTTTATTATTCGTATTGTCATCTTAGAAAGTCATACTGATTAAAATACTACAACCGGGAACAATGTGACAATGATTGAATTTAGTATTGTCAACCCTGTGATTACGACCCGTGTATATAGCAAAATCCTAATTACAGCGTACCGGGGTGCGCCTGTCAGATGCCGCGGGAACGTTAAGATAAGGTAATAGGTAACAGGTGAATATTATGGCAAGCCGTTCTCGTCAAAACTATGTTTAAACCATTTTTCGAAAATTTACACACTGAGAATTACAACAAACCACACTGAGATTTAAAAACTTCAAAACGCACATTGAGAATTGAGAATTACACACTGAGAATTGAAAATTACACACTAAGAATTAAAAATTACACACTGAGATTTTATAAAGACGCACTGAGATTACAAAAATGAAAAACGCACACTGAGAATTGAAAATTACACACTGAGAATTGAAAATTACACACTGAGATTTGAAAATTACACACTGAGATTTCAAAAAGACACATTGAGAATAAATGAACTGAAAACACACACTGAGAATTTGAAATTACACACTGAGAATTTAAAATTACACACTGAGAATTTAAAATTACACACTGAGATTTGTGCGCACTTTTTATGCGCACATATCTAATTAGCATACTTAATCTGAATCTATTACAAGCTTAAAACAACAAGGGGACAAAACTCGTTAGTCCTTCGATTTGATTCCAAATTATTATTAAAAAACTTTAGAAATACAAGAACAAGAAAAATACCCACTTACTCTTATTACAAAATATAACCAAATGGTGATAAACTTTATTAAAATTATAAGAAAACATTGGAACAATCTGCAAAAGAATGCAGTGAAATTTTTACTCAAGTGTCTATTATAGCATATAAACGTAACAACAATATAAAAGATTAACTAGCGAAACCAGGGAAACAGTTGGAAGACTTTGAAAAGGGACACATGTTTAATACTGGTAGTACTGATTTGGATTATAGGCAACAAACTTATGAATATGATCGATGTTAAGTCTTGAAATTTATTACGAATGTTGGTTGAAGGACTCGCATTTCATTATAATGACAAGAGTTCTTGAGATCAAGATATAAACCTGTTGAATTATTCATCTCATGAATATTCATTAGTAATTTGCATATTCATCTCAGTGCGTATTTTTGAAATCTCAGTGTATAATTAACAATTCTCAGTGTGTGTTTTTCAATTTATTTCATCTCAGTGTGTCTTTTTAAAATCTCAGTGTGTAATTTTGAATTCTCAGTGTGTGTTTTTTTATTTTTTTAACTCTCAGTGTGTAATCTCGATTTCTCAGTGTGTTATTTTAGGTTTTTAATTCTCAATGGGTTTTTTTTTTTTCGAAAAAAGGGTTTAAACATAGTTTTGACGAGAACGGCTTGCCATAGAATATACTATTGGTATCGGTATCGGATTCGACCCGGAACTTCTTAATTATTGGCAATATTAATAATGTGGAAAACAAAAGGGTCTGGAGTGGTGTAATTTTTAATCAACAGCATTGTACTATATATAGTTATATATAAAGTTGAATTCTTTGATTCATCGTTTTTACGTGATGACGGCTGACAAATTGGACCTCGTTATTTTAGTATTATAGATAAGGCCGTTATCGGATCATATTTACAGATTTCTTAAAAAGATACATGCGCCTGAAATGAAAGAAGGTAATATCTGACAGCTTATTAAGGTTTTGTCAATGGTGCTTGTAGAAAAAAAGCAGGATACAAAATACCAGACTATAACACGTTCTTTGTCAACCGATTGCTTGAACTCGATTTAAAAGGATCAATTCATTTCAATTTTTAAAAAAATGGTACCAAATTTCGCTGAGGCTTTCCACGAGATTAACATTTATTATCTATAAATTCACAAACGTTTGCTGCATAAATCAGCGATCTTGATGTTAGAAGATGAGTGGTGGACTTGTGATACATTCAGGAACGGAACCTCCACCGGAAGTGGTAGGCGGTGTTACTATAACCGGGAGTTTTCCGTGTTAAATAGTAATTCATAGTCGAAATACCAATACTATAAACCTAATAAGCAAGGTCCAGACAGTATCAGACCTAAGACCTCAACTTCAAAATAACATACCAGAGCATATAATAAAAAAACAGTATCTATAGAAAAAGATTAGTGTACAATGGAGTAACTTGTCATCGTCAAATTGATTTCCTTTACGACAAACATAATTATATCTATCTCAATCCAAAACGAAAGTTCATACAAATATCCAATTCAAAATGAGAGTTCATATAAAGCACTTTGCGAATTATTGTAAAAGTTCCTAAAGTCACTTTTCTTCCGGTTATATTACAACGATTTGTCAGAAACACGGGTTCTTAAACTGCAGAGAGAAGAACACAATCTTAAGTTGTTGAGGTAAATTGTTGATACGAAGCATATGTATATACAAAGCATGGTAGTTAGTCTGGTATATAAACCACACGTTATTTAATGTGGAAAGACCGGTCGTGGAAAGACTGTTGTAAAGTTGTCACATATCTAGTCATATAGAATGAAATTCAAAACAGTGTGGCTGTGGCCATTGGTTGACACATTAAATTCATCCATTGACTGGGACAATTTAGGTGAACGTTTGTATGTAACGACCATTGCTCACTGTGTACTTTTTAAAGACACTTAAACTATGGGGTCACCAAAGGTTCTCAACACCTTAATAAAGTAATTCGAAAAAATTAATCAGAAATAACACGATGTTTTGATTTATATCAATTATATAAATCAAAACATAAAGGTTATTTCTGATTAATTTTTCGAATTATTTTATAATAAAAGGCGTTAAGAAACCTTGGTGACCCCACAGTTTAAATGTCTATCGTAGGTACGTAGTGAACAGTGGTCGTTACAGACAAACGTTCACGTAAATTGTCCCAGTCAATGGATGAATTTAATGTGTCAATCAATGGTCACAGCCACACTGTTTTAAATTTCATTCTATAGTAAAGTTCAGATTTGATGTGACGGCTTGGCAAGTAAACTAATAAAATCCTCACCCATTACAGTACAACCGGAGAATTAGCGTAAATGATCTGAAAAGAATACCAAGTACATTTATGTACTTGCCACTTTACATCGTTTTTTCTAATTTCTTCATAAAACGACATGCTAAGGTGGTCGTCTCCACCAGGATCGACAAACTTTCCACTATACTTAATTATTCGATGTTTTGTTTAATTCATTCTCGCCGAGAACATGGAAATACTTGACACTCGACGTTAAATCTTCACAAAAATGAAATAAATGAGAAGAAAAAGTCAACAAACAAAAAAGAAAAACCTGCTGAAAAATTATGAGAATAAAAAGTGAGCCAATTCATCAATCGACCAATTGACAAGTCTTAGTCCTGAATGTGTAGAGTTAAATTCCTCGACTTTTGATCTGTTACGTCCACATTAGAAGACAACACACTCTACTAGGATAACATACTGACAGAGGTGTAAAATCAACCGTATTTTCTTTAACACGATACAAAAAAATAAACACATAAAGGGAAATTAGATTTTAATCTCATAAAAGTTCACTTCGTTAAACATGTTAGAACTTCAAATTTCGAAGGATGTGCGGTAATTCAATTTGATGTTCCAAGTTTGAAATACATATTTTTTTAGGTTTAGAATTTTTCGGTTCTAATTACAATTTTTAATTGTAGAACTTTCTATTTCCCTTACTTAATAAATGTGTCGCTCCATTATATAGCGTAGGTTGTTAAACCTTCTTTAATTAAAAGAACTTATTCTAATTACATATAAATGTCTTCTTTTCAAAAGTATAAGCCAATATTTATTACTTTTGTACGTGCCAAAACAGATTACAAATTATCACAAATTATCACTGCCATGTAAAGCTATGTTTTTTGCTTTCGAAAAAATTAGATGTATTCATTAGTTTTCATTTAAAATAGGAAGGAGTTGAGTTCTATAATGAAAAGTAACGGCAGGATCCTTTTTCAAATATGTAACGTAATTTACTGTTAGGATTACAGTTGAAAAGTTGATAATTTAATAATTCTCAATCAATTTTAAAAAGATTTCATTGAAATTTACGCACTTAATATTTTCAAAAGCTC
The DNA here is from genome assembly GCF_963676685.1 of Mytilus edulis. NCBI lineage: Eukaryota > Metazoa > Mollusca > Bivalvia > Mytilida > Mytilidae > Mytilus > Mytilus edulis. The sequence goes on from NC_092356.1 coordinate 65,152,631, forward strand.
ATTGTATCGGTACCGGCCGACAAAGTAGGCAACAATGTGATGGGGGTAATAGGTCGCAAATCAAGAATGACATTTTAAATTCATCTACATTCAAGTCCGTGCGCTCCACAGAGAGTCATATATAGTAAACACACATATCATAACCACATCACACCCTAAGGCCTCTTCTGAACATTTGAAGGTCCCTACTATGTATTGGTTATCTAAACTGCACAAACAAACTGCAAAATATCGTTTCATCTTGGCCTCTAGTAAGTGTTCTACAACTAATATTTCAGTCCTTTTAACTAGTTCCTTTGTTACTATCAAAGAACTTATCAAAAACTTATGTAATAAACTATATGAAAATAGTGAAATTAACTATTTTGGGAATGTAAAAATTCTTTAGATAGATTACGTGCTTTTGATCGTTTTGACTTTTCAACTCTTTACACGTGACACTTCCACACAACCTTATCAAACGCAAAATTTCTTACTTAAATAAATGGTCTTTTGGTAAATCTGAATGCAAATATAATTTATGCAACTTATTTGAAGCCTTCTTCTCTAATGAAAAAAGTAAATTTACTAGATATACTTACTACATGTGTTATGAGTAAACTCATCATAGTACCAGGACTAAATTTTGTATATACGCCAGACGCGCGTTTCGTCTACAAAAGACTCATCAGTGGCGCTCGAATCCAAAAATGTTTAAAAAGCCAAATAAAGTACATAGTTGAAGAGCATTGAAATCCAAAATTCCTAAAAGTGTTGCCAAATACAGCTAAGGTAATCTATGCCTGAGGTAGAAAAGCCTTATTATTTCAAAAAATTCAAAATTTTATAAACAGTTTATTTATAAATATAACAATATCAATGATAATTCATGTCAGCACAAAAAGTGCTGACTACTGGGCTTGTGATACCCTCGGGGAAATAAATCTCCACCAGCAGTGGCATCGACCCAGTGGTTGTAAATAAACTCATCATAGATACCAGGACTAAGTTTTGTATATACGCCAGACGCGCGTTTCGTCTACAAAAGACTCATCAGTTACGCTCGAATCCAAAAAAGTTTAAAAAGCCAAATAAAGTACAAAGTTGAAGAGCATTGAGATCCAAAATTCCTAAAAGTGTTGAGATGATTTAAGTCGATAATTTTCTCCTTGTTAATATCTATGTACGTTTCGGCAACACAGTTTATCGACGGATTTAATGTATTCCTATGAGCACTTACTGCTCCTCTTTAATAGCAAACTTATCGCACTGTAATGAATCACAGTTTATGACCAAACTCAGTAAAGACTCGTCTAAACTACGTTTAATTGGTATAGTCAATAACACTTACAGTAATCGTGATGAAATATTTCGTTAAATAACCACGACTTTTATAAAAAAGTTTACTCAAAGGAACATATAAGTACTGTAAATACATCAAATGAAAACGTTAATAGTAACTGTCCTTTCCTATGTTGAGATATTTCAATTTTATACGGGAAACTCTACACTAAAATTCACGACAAAGGGAAGATTTCTCGTTCCCTATTGTAAATTTTCCTATTTGGATGATGATGTTCTTTTGTCCATGGTGTTTATATTTCACAACTCGTTCACTATGCCAGTGCATGTCTTTTGTGACGTTTTAGATTTTAACGAACGTAACCTATGTATTAGTTGTAAATTATTAATTCAGGATTCCGTAACCGCAAATTACTTAAAACATTTATTAAATTCTTCCACAGATATTATATGAGATTTGGTTTTGAATTTTGGTAGTACCTGTGGAACAATTATTCTAAACGGGATCGCATATCCTAATTTTCAAGGAAATGTTGGTTACAATACCGTGCCTGGAAATATAAAAATGATACTGGTAAAGTAATAAATTCTTGAAATAAACTTATTCTAAAATGTTACTAATTCAGCATTGTCATTATATCTTTGAATATTGTTTTTATTGGTATTAATATTGATCTTGTTATCAGTAAATTAAAAACAAACTAAATATAATGTTTTTATATAAATATGCACTTTAATGGATCTACAATCTGTTAATTCCTGTATCTTGACATTGCACAAGGTATTTTTCTCTGACTTTTTATGACGTCTTTTTTGTACTGATTGATAATTAAGTCTAAAATGCATGAATTTCTTATTAGTTGTTATTGGATTTGAACTAGCTGTCAGTAACTGCGAGCAATCTCAATCTAATTAAGATATAGATCTCCGATTTCGTTATACTACGTTACTAGTTGTTACTTCTCATATGTAGTATCGTAGTATAACGAAATTAAGAGATCTATATTTTAATTAGATTGGAGCAATCTCAGTTGTTATTGGATTTGAACTAGCTGTCAGTAACTGCGAGTAATCTCAGATTGGTTCTTAGTGTCTTTTTGTTGTTGTGATGTACAAATACCTGGCCTCGTCCACTCGTTGATTTTGTCTATCCGATGAGTTAAGCCCTTTTTTCAACTAATTTTTATAAATCATTCTTATATTGTACTGTTACACCACTGTACCACGTTAGGCGGAGGGTTGGATCCCGCTAATATTTTTAACCCCGCTACATTCTGTATGTATGTGCATGTCTTAAGTCAGGAGCCTGTAATTCGGTGGTTGTCGTTTGTTGCTGTGTTACATATTTGTTTTTCGTTAATTTTTTTGTACATTAATTAGGTTGTTAGTTTTCTTGTTACAATTGTTTAACATTTGTGAATTCGGAGTCTTTTATAGCTGACTATGCGGTATAGGCTTTGCACAATGGTGAAGGTCGCATGGTGACATATAGCTGTTCATTTTTTGTGTCATTTGGTCTCTTGTGGAGAGTTGACTCATTGGCAACCATACTGCATCTTCTTTTTTATATTTTATAACAGTATTTGGTACTATCTTACGATACAGTTACGACACTGGTTTACTTTACAAACTTATAAAAACTAGCTTGTAATAAAGGAAGGACAATAGTTAAATTTACATTAACGAAACGTTTATACATTACGTTAAGAATACTAGCTTGTGATACAGTCAGGATATGAACTTTCATGTGTAATTGTTATCCTCTTGTAGCACCATACGTGTGCCTAAGTTGTAATAAATTGTCTTGTCCTGTCATATCATTAAGAATACAAGCCTGTGATACATTAAGGTTATTAGCTTATTTAACATTTAGGATACTTGCTTATGTTACAGTTACACTACTGACTTGATATACAGTAAGGATATTAGCTTATTTCACATTTAGGATACTTGCTTACGTTACAGTTACACAACTAACTTTTCATACATTAAAGATATTAGCTTATTTAACATTTAGGATACTTGCTTATGTTACAGTTACACAACTAATTTGATATACATTAAGGATATTAGCTTACGTTACATTTAGGATACTGTTTTACGTTACAATTAAAATGCCAGCATGTGTTACAGTATTGATACGAGCTTGCTTTACATTAAGGATACTAGGTTTTAACATAGCAAGGATACTAGCATGTGATACAGCAAGGATACTAGCATGTGCTACAGCAAGGATACTAGCATGTGATACAGCAAGGATACTAGCATGTGCTACAGCAAGGATACTAGCATGTGGTACAGCAAGGATACTAGCATGTGATACAGCAAGGATACTAGCATGTGATACAGCAAGGATACTAGCATGTGATACAGCAAGGATACTAGCGTGTGCTACAGTAAGGATACTAGCATGTGATACAGCAAGGATACTAGCATGTGATACAGCAAGGATACTAGCATGTGCTACAGCAAGGATACTAGCATGTGATGCAGCAAGGATACTAGCATGGGATACAGTAAGGATACTAGCATGTGCTATAGCAAGGATACTAGCATGTGATACAGCAAGGATACTAGCATGTGCTACAGCAAGTATACTAGCATGTGATACAGCAAGGATACTAGCATGTGCTACAGTAGGGATACTATCATGTGATACATTAAGGATGCTGGTGTTCTTTACAATAAGGTTACTGTACTTCTTTACGGTAGAGGGCACTAAGTACAAATTCGCATCACCAAGTTTTGACAGAAAGTTTTCTTGAATTTTTTCAAGTATAATATATACAACAAACTAACGTTTTTGATTTTTTAACGTTTCAATTCTAGTGCACGATTACTTCCTTTAAACCCGTTCCCTCCTTAGATAACTAGGAAGCAGCTTATATGTGAACGGAATGAACACTAAACGGACAGATCTTTTAAAGCTCGTCTGAAAGATATCAAAATAAATATTAATGACAAAACTGACAACATAGTTAAAGCTAGTAGGTACATTTTAATTGAATACCTTATTGTTACTATTTTAGTTGATGTGCATCAAGGATAGACACCCTTAAAATATCTCGTCAAAAACTTATTGGATTCCTCATTGTGACACTGAATACAAACAAGTGATTCTAATGTAAGAATATCGATTTTAAAGAAAGTCTGCAAGTGTGCTTCGAAATAACAAGTTTACGAAATAATTTATCATGATAGATATTTCCTAAAGCAGGTATATTAAGCCAGAATAAATATCAGTGGTTTTTTTTTTGGTCTTTTTTAAAAACTACATGTAGTTCCCTGTTCTAAATCTGGTTGGCTTCTTAGCTACACGTATGTTGCTAGGGAGAGACCCAACCTAGCGTTTACATTTTGTCTTGTAATGGCGGATTTTTTTTTATTGTTATTTTCATAAAATTTGTTTTTACTGTCGATATCTGTTTACGAAATACACTGACTTTAACAAAATGCAAGCATACGATTTTACATGATTTAATGAAAGTCTTAGTATACATAACAAAATCTCAAAATGCTACTACATCAAAATTGCAAGAAGAGCTCGATATGATTACAGCCGCTTGCATTGAATGTGTAGGTAAAGGAAATATCTTTGGTTAGTTTGTTTGCTAGTTGAATCGTGAAGTCATTATTTAGTTAGGTAAACTACCCTCCTTTAAGAGTAAACTAGTCTGACAGATAATAAATCTTTCTTTCTGTAGGACTAGGCTACTTCAAAAAGAGGGTCAATCGGCTGTAAAACAAAACGGTCGACAGGACCAGTGATAATGAGTCCGGGTCATGCGACTGAAATTAAAGTTTATTACAAAAAGTTGTGCGACACTTGTTAAACTACGAACTAAACTAAAATACGAATCCTGTGCGAGCAACAAACGTTTCCAACACATTTCACTCGTAAACAAAATAGCAAAAAAAACCCAACATATTAGTATATATAGTATTATATCAATAATGGAACATATCATGACTGAACTAAACTATCGTGTATTCGTCACACATGTAACGTACATATAAGTCATAGATGTCTTTACATTTCTTGTTTTGTTGACTTGCTGTCTTACTGATATTAATAGATGCAACACACACCAAGCTAGAGTTTACGAAAGACAAGACAGGACATGATGTTAAAATTACCCATTTATAACTTTTCTTACAAGCTATGATGGATATCAGGTTCATCTTTAAAACACTCATATTTGTTTTTGCGTTATCAAAATATTCTGGCTGTATATACCGACCTTGTATCCGTATTCCGAATATCAATTTCAAACGTTTCCCCCTAGTTATGAGAATTGATCTTAGAAAAATTAAATGTGAATATGTTTCTGTTTTTTTTGTCCTATTTTGTCAGAATATATGCTTATTTCGCAGAATACAGTAATGTGAGATTTTATTTGAGAAGCATGTAATCAAAAAAGCATTAACCCTCTAACAGAGCAATAAACTGATGGAGGAATACTCGATGGGCTAATAACTAGCTTACATAATATTAGATGCATGCAATACATTTAATGGTAACAATTACATAATCATGTAACTCTCAATCCCTTGTCGCACAAAGTATTATAATTCGATCTTATTGGCAAATAAAAACCAACTTTATGATATGATAGCAATTATTTGTTGAAATATCTTATAACAAAATACCCAGGGACCAACATACTCCTTGTAAGCAGGAGGAACGTACGAAGTTTAGAATAAATTTATACAAATTGTACGTAAACTGTCAAAAAATGTCTTCCTTCTTATAAGTTCACGGCGTCGAGTCAACCACCACTGCAATGTTTAATGGCAACGAAACCACGTTAAACGTTCTTAAAAAACAACAGTTTGATAAAGAGTAGCAATATCAGAGGTTGGTTTGTTTTAGGTCTCCAATATCAATTGTAACCATCTGAAGGTACATATGTGTTTCATAGCGAATGAGAACTGTATATCGCTTGCTATCAACTCGGATTATATAATTTCAAGTAATAATAAAGTTTTAACAAGCCTTTTGGAGAGTTTATTTATACTTTTTAAATTATATAATGATAGTTTATATCAAGCTGTAGTCATTTTTACAGGTTTTTCAATAGACGTATTTACACTTGTATGCAAATTTGTCCGCCATTACGTAAAATCACACAGGTTCCCGTAAACTTTGACATCATAATTTAAATTATTTGACGTCACAATTTAAAAGTGATTGTTGCTTGACGTCAAAAGGTGATTTGGAGTAGATCTAAGGTCATTCGGAGGCAAGATTCAGCTAAATACCAAAAGTGTAAATACGTTTATATAGATTATATCACTGCATCGAGTTTAATACGGGATTTATCCACTGTAGACCGTCAAATTTAAAAATTCAAAATTTAACTGCCGAGAGTTGGTAAATACCGTATAACACGAGAGTACTGGGATCTGTCACGCAAATGACATTTTCAGACATGTAAACATTTTCCTTCTTTAAGAATCATCTGCAAAAAAAATGTGTCATTCTATTTGACGTCACCAATCAAAGTTGCCATTTTTATCTTCGTAATTTTGAGTGTCTTCATAATCTACATCCGATTAACACAATCCCCAGAACATGTAGCCTGAAAACTTCATTAGACTGTGTAGTTTTATAACGTCTCTAGAATATTTAGTTTTGACACCGTCCCTAGAATATGTAGTTTGATAACGTCCTTCGAATATGTAGTTTGACACCGTCCCTAGAATATGTAGTTTGATAACGTCCTTCGAATATGTAGTTTGACACCGTTTCTAGAATATGTAGTTTGATAACGTCCTTCGAATATGTAGTTTGACACCGTTCCTAGAATATGTCGTTTGATAACGTCCTTCGAATATGTAGTTTGACACTGTTTCTAGAATATGTAGTTTGATAACGTCCTTCGAATATGTAGTTTGACACCATTCCTAGAATATGTCGTTTGATAACGTCCTTCGAATATGTAGTTTGACACCGTCCCTAGAATATGTAGTTTGATAACGTCCTTCGAATATGTAGTTTGACACCGTTTCTAGAATATGTAGTTTGATAACGTCCTTCGAATATGTAGTTTGACACCGTTCCTAAAATATGTAGTTTGATAACGTCCTTCGAATATGTAGTTTAACACCGTTCCTAGAATATGTCGTTTGATAACGTCCTTCGAATATGTAGTTTGACACCGTTCCTAGAATATGTCGTTTGATAACGTCCTTCGAATATGTAGTTTGACACCGTTTCTAGAATATGTAGTTTGATAACGTCCTTCGAATATGTAGTTTGACACCGTTCCTAGAATATGTCGTTTGATAACGTCCTTCGAATATGTAGTTTGACACCGTCCCTAGAATATGTAGTTTGATAACGTCCTTCGAATATGTAGTTTGACACCGTTTCTAGAATATGTAGTTTGATAACGTCCTTCGAATATGTAGTTTGACACCGTTCCTAAAATATGTAGTTTGATAACGTCCTTCGAATATGTAGTTTAACACCGTTCCTAGAATATGTAGTTTGATAACGTCCTTCGAATATGTAGTTTGACACCGTTCCTAGAATATGTCGTTTGATAACGTCCTTCGAATATGTAGTTTGACACCGTTTCTAGAATATGTAGTTTGATAACGTCCTTCGAATATGTAGTTTGACACCGTTCCTAGAATATGTCGTTTGATAACGTCCTTCGAATATGTAGTTTGACACCGTTAATATGTAGTTTGATAACGTCCTTCGAATATGTAGTTTGACACCGTTTCTAGAATATGTAGTTTGATAACGTCCTTCGAATATGTAGTTTGACACCGTTCCTAAAATATGTAGTTTGATAACGTCATTCGAATATGTAGTTTAACACCGTTCCTAGAATATGTCGTTTGATAACGTCCTTCGAATATGTAGTTTGACACCGTTCCTAGAATATGTCGTTTGATAACGTCCTTCGAATATGTAGTTTGACACTGTTCCGAGAATATGTAGTTTGACACCGTTCCTAAAATATGTAGTTTGATAACGTCCTTCGAATATGTAGTTTAACACCGTTCCTAGAATAGGTAGTTTTACACCGTTTCTAGAATATGTAGTTTAACACCGTCCCTAGAATATGTAGTTTGACATCGTCCCTTGAATATGTAGTTTGACAATAACTCTGAATCTAAATACCGGCTATAAATTTGATTAGTAATAAAATCGGTTTTATTATTATTAAAAAAAGAGTTTTGAATTTATGGAGCTTTTGTTTTAAAATACACAGCAATATAACATTGTAAGAAAATAAACTAATGTGATTTATGTATCCAACACTGAGAAAAGAGATCCAGTTCTAAAAAATTACGATAACATCTTTTTAAAGTTGTCCACTTATAGATGATACCAGGTCGTCAAATCTTATCCATAATTTTTTTTAGACACCTCGTTACAATTCTGAAAGAAAACACTTTATTCTGAAAGAATACACTTTCTGTTCATACTTTTATGAAGAGTTGATATCAATTTTGACTCTACAGCATATCTTTAAGAGTAGCATGGGGTCATTATAACAACCCCTTTGATTGGAATATGAATATTGAAACAGACATAAAAATCCTTTAATTTGTTGGTCTAGTCTGTTGTTTGGTGTAATATTCCTCTACTCATATCGAATGGCGTGTATGACATGAACCATTTGTGTCTAATATTTCTGAAAAACTAATCATATTACCTATAAGCGAAACCCGAAAACTGTAGCTACATGTCAATTCAATTTGTACGCACAGATAAATAAATTCTAGAAACACATATTTGCTATTTATTCACTTTAGCTAGTTCTTAATTATTTATGTTTTGTCAGTTTTTTTCAATTATATACTTTCTCCCAAGCTTAGACGGCTATTTAAGAAATAAATATCTCGTATGCAATTATCTGATTGATACTCGATTATATATTTAAGATTATATAGAAATACGCAGGCTGTTATTTACAAACTACATATTTCCCTACCATATATAAATCACTGCTTATAGTACAACACATCCAGAAAACTTATGAATTATATTGTCCCAATTATAGGTCAAATAGAAGTGATTTATTGGTCGATTTGACAATTAAAGCTAGGAAAGAGTGAAGCTTGACCGAGAGAGCTAACCTCTGAGACTTCAGATTCAGAGCGATCTCGAGTATAATATATATTTGCTTTAGAATACACCAACCGTGCAATACCCATATGGGTAGTCAAAGTAGTTTAAAAAAACACAAACTCTATAGTAGTATGCTTAAAACACTCATATCCCTCTTAAATACTTGACATAGACATTGAAAAAAGCTTTTGAATTTGGACAGGCACATAAAAATGTGGCGGGGTTATATTGTGCAAATATTCAAATTGTTTTAACGCCAACCATTATTTGAAAGTCAAACTTCCGATTTCTAATATTAAATTTTCCTGATTAAGTGTAAACAAGATTTTGTCCATCTTTATCAGTGTTAGTTCCCCTAACAACTCTCATTAAAGCGCTTTAAACTTCCTTGTTTAACTTCTTGGCTGACATTCAGACAATGTGATATTTCTGATAGGAATTTACAGTTTACTTATAGGACAAGCCGCAATTAAAATTCTTCAATTATAGCTCTTTTAAAATTGATAAAATACATCAGAAAGAATAAGAGATATCTTGTATTCTATATGAGGTATTTTATTATGTTTATTATATATTCCTATAAGCCTTACCATGTTTTAAGAGATATCTTGTATTCTATATGAGGTATTTTATTAGGTTTATTACATATTCCTATACCATGTTTTAAGAGATATCTTGTATTCTATATGAGGTATTATGTTTATTACATATTCCTATAAGATTTGCAATGTTTTAAGAGGACTTTTTAGTGATGATTTGTCAAAGTAATTCATCCACTGTGATACCATGCTGCAAACATTCCGGTTATGAACTCAAACCACACACGTGACAGGTGCGTTCAATGTGAATCTTACTTGATTAGGATATGGTCATTTGTTCTTTTCAGGAAATCAGACTTCCGTCAGGAATAAAACCTTTGCGTCAATAGTGTTGAAATTAAAGCCATGTTCGCCTGATTGGTGTAGTTTCTTCACTGTGTTATTTGACTCTGTATTTGTGTATTTCTGTCTTTAATTTTTGCTAATATGCTAGGTCTTTATGCTATTTTGTGCTTCTTTGTAAAATATTTGGTATGATGGTTTTTTTTAATGATTAAGACTATAACACAATTTTGACTGCTGTTTTACATATTATGTCTGTTCGTTTTGTTCACACATCGTTGTCTATATATTGGAATTTGATGCGACTGACATACAAGTAAAATGTTTAGGTAGCTATAAAACCAGGTTCAATCCACCATTTCTACATAAGAAAATGCCTGTACCAAGTCAGGAATATGGCAGTTGTTATCCATTCGTTTGATATGTTTGACCTTTAGATTTTATCCTATTTGATTAGGGTCTTTTCGTTTGAATTTTCCTCAGAGTTCAGTATTTTTGTCATTTTACTTTTGTCTATAGATGTTGAATTATTTTTTTTGCAGTTCAGTGTTTCTGTTGCTCCGCTGTGTTTCCGTTGTGTTCATGTGTGTTTCCGTTTTGTTCCTCTTTGTTTCTGTTGTTCCGCTGTGTTTCCGTTGTATTCATGTGTGTTTCCGTTTTGTGCCCCAGTGTTTCTGTTGTTCCGCTGTGTTTCCGTTGTATTCATGTGTGTTTCCGTTTTGTTCCTCTGTGTTTCTGTTTTTCCGCTGTGTTTACGTTGTATTTATGTGTGTTTCGGTTTTGTTCCTTTGTGTTTCTGTTGTTCCGCTGTGTTTCCGTTGTATTCATGTGTGTTTCCGTTTTGTGCCTCTGTGTTTCTGTTGTTCCGCTGTGTTTCCGTTGTATTCATGTGTGTTTCCGTTTTGTGCCTCTGTGTTTCTGTTGTTCCGCTGTGTTTCCGTTGTATTCATGTGTGTTTCCGTTTTGTGCCTCTGTGTTTCTGTTGTTCCGCTGTGTTTCCGTTGTATTCATGTGTGTTTCTGTTTTGTTCCTGTGTGTTTCTGTTGTTCCGTTGATGAGATTGTCTTGGTTTAAATTTATCCCGTATTCGCTTAATCGATTTATGACTATTGAACAGGGAATGCTACTGTTTCCTTTATTTATATACTTCAAAAAGTCAATACAATTTAATTTTTATTCAGCGGTACAGGTTGCTGTTGAAAGCAGCATTATTTTTAAGAAAGTTTGCATTAATAGTTGAATCTAACCAAAATAAGATCTTTTTCATTAAAAGACAATCTGTAGCTTTACTTCGAAGATAATTTTGGCTTAATTTGAGGGTGTCCTTTCATTATTGTGTATGATTAAGAAGGCAATTTTCAAAATTTTTGGTCGCTGACTTGTTGAGCATTTATCTATACTTTTAGTTTAAACAGTATTTATTAATGAAAAATGTCAAGACAAATATTACAATGTTACATAAAGTTCAAATATGGGATTCGGAAAAATCTATACTTTTGATAAACCTTTATATGTCAATACACTCATGGATGTGTATTTCTGTATCATTATCAACGGACTACGTTTTTATATTTTATTTGATTTTCCATATAGCACTTGTACTGATTACAGTCAATGTACAATTCATTGTAGGCATCTATAGAATAATTAACAAATTATTTCATAGAATCTAACTGATTTCGTTTTAGTTTAATGTCACAAAAAAAATGTACAAACCTTGGAATTAATAGGAAATCACGCTGTTCTTTATTTAAAAAAAAACCAAAAAAAAAAACCAATAGTACACTAAATTTAGCAACCATTTATCTAAAGTATTTTCGTCGTCGTGGACTCCTAATTTGCTTTGTGTTGTTGATTGTTTTTACTTTTCATTTTCTGGACTTATTGTATGTGCCTATCCCAGGTCAGTAGCCTGTAATTCAGTGGTTGTCGTTTGTGTATGTGTTATATATTTGTTTTTCGTTCATTTCTATTATATAAATTAGGCCGTTAGTTTTCTCATTTGAATTGTTTTACATTGTCATTACGGGGTCTTTTATAGCTGACTATGCGGTATGGGCTTTGTTCATTGTCGAAGGCCATACGGTGACCTATTGTTGTTTATTTCTGTGTCATTTTGGTCTCTTGTGGTGAGTTGTCTCATTGGAAATCATACCACATCTTCTGTTTTATAATATTTGTCTTTTTTCCGTGTCGACTAATCAGCTTTTGTAGTCTATAAAGTCATATATCGGTTTTTCATTTTTCTGTGTTTGTCGTTAACTTTTGAGGGTTTGTCTCTTGAAATAATCCAATTTTAATCCTTGTAATAGAACTAGGAGCTTATTTCCAAAACAACAGTTTAACTATACGAAACAGTTGCGATGTTGCTACGCTTAACTGTCACGTGAAAAGTTGAATGAAAAGAAACCATTCAGGACATAATCCTATGTGATTTCTGTTTATATTTATGCAGAATATATAATTACAGTTATTCTAATCCTTATCAAATGTTCAATAGGATTACATGCTTAACCGGCTCGTTGATAAAAGTTGTCAATGAAATTATGTTTATGTAAATAACAACAGCGGCTATAGCTAATTTTGTGGGAATATTAATGAAAGCAAATTAAACACAATTTGTTTATTACAGCGTAAAAATATTACAGTACTGTTAGTTAGCTTGGTTATCATCTAGAGTTATCATATATATGTGTTATGTTTTGGATTAAAACTAGTATCGATACCGTATAATATAACAACGTTACATTAATTTCAATACCAATCGCAAATAAAGAACATTTTGGTATGCGCATGAAAAATAGCACTATAAAATAAACACACAAATGAATTAAATAAAAGCAATAGACATATCATCAGTGAACAAGAATGTCATCCTGTATGCGGTCTCATTAGTTACATAATGGTTATTTTTAAAAATGGCTATGTTAACCTACGTTGGTTTATTTACTTTTTTGGTTTAACAATGACTCTGTTGTCATTTCCGTGAACTGATGTCTTTAAATACGTAATGGTCATTAACAAATACTTCCGATTTCCATTTAAATTTTACGTTAAGAATTCATTAACCTACAAGTAGTGTTGCTTCATTTTAAGCGACAGTTTGTTACCAATAGATGTGAATTACTTTCCTAGATTATGTATATTTGATGATGAATTTAATTTCCTTGCTCAAATGAATGGTCGTTTTGTTAGAAGCTACACTGTGTAGGATGTTTTATTATGTGTTTTTTCTCACCATATTGTTTTGATATGCTAACTGTAGGATTGTGAATATACGTTACACTTGTTTGCACAACTAAATGGTACGTTTATTCGAAGCTAAGGTATCTGGACCATGTGTTGTTGATTTTTACCATGCTGTTTGTTCGTCTTTTGTGTCGGCGAAGTCTTGGTTTGAATATTGATAAGGTCTATCATGTCATTTTTATAAATTTTTGGTTTACAAAACTTTGAATTATTCGAAAAACTAATGATTTTCCTATCCCAGGAATAGATTACCGTAGTCGTATTTGGCACAACTTTTTGAAATGTTGGGTTCTCAATGCTCTTCAACTTTGTACTTGTTAAGCTTTATAACTATTTTGGTCCTAGCGTCACTGATGAGTCTCATGTAGACTAAACGCGCGTCTAGCGTATTAAATTATAATCCTGGTACCTTTGATAACGTTTTACACCACTGGGTCGATGTCACTGCTGGTTGATGTTTCGTCCCCGAGGCTATCACCAGCCCAGTAGTCAGCACTTTGAAATTCGGTGTTGACATGAATATCACTTATATGGTCATTTTTATAAATTTTCTGTTTACTAAACTTTGACTTTTTAGAAAACCTAAGGATTTTCTTATCCAAGGAATATATTACCTTAGCCGTATTTGACACAACTTTTCGGAATGTTGGGTTCTTAATGCTCTTCGACTTTGTACTTGTTTGGCTTTATAACTATTATGGTCTGAGCGTCACTGATGAGTCTTATGTAGACAAAACGCGCGTCTGGCGTATTAAACTATAATCCTGATACCTTTGATAACGTTTTACACCACTGGGTCGATGCAACTGCTGGTGGACGTTTCGTCCACGAGGCTATCACCAGCCCAGTAGTCAGCACATCGGTGTTGACATGAATAATAATTATGTGGTGATTTTTTTATAAATTTTCTGTTTACAAAACTTTGAATTTTTCGAAAAACTAAGGATTTTCTTATCCAAGGAATAGATTACCGTATCCGTATTTGGCACAACTTTTCGGAATGTTTGGTCCTCAATGCTCTTCACCTTTGAACTTGTTTTGCTTTATAAGTATTTTGATCTGAACGTCACTGATGAGTCTTTTGTAGACGAAACGCGCGTCTGGCGTATTAAATGAAAGCCACATGTAAAGTAGTATTTTGCACTTTCAGTCCAAAAATCAAGAGCAGTTATGAAAAATATTTTCAACATCCTACATCCTTAATATCAATGTCGAGCACATACATACGTTGACCGAAATTCCCGTTTTTAGTGACCATTGCATCATTTTGTAAGCTGTGTTTTTCGTTAACGCTTTTTAGTAAGGTGCCCAGTATAGAAAAAGACGTCTAGTTAACCAGTTTAAGATAACGGACAACACACGGCTATATTTATATACGAACTATTGGAAAATCTTTATATTTTTCAATCATGAATGTCGTCGTAAGATCCCGTGGTGACGTTTTTCGAAATTTTATGGTTTCTTATGGTACCCAAAGATACCACATTATACACTTCAACACGAAAAATAAAATGATTGATCTCTGTGTTATTTGCTCAAATGAGGGTCTGGATGGGGGTTTGTTATTCTGTAAACATTTAATTTTCACCCCTTTTTTCTCTAATCTTTAAAAAAATAACCCCTTTTTCTCTAATCTTCAAAAAATTAACCCTTTTTTTTCTCTAATCTTCATTTTTCTTGCCCTTTATTCTTTAATCTTCATTTTTTTAACGGCATTATTCTTTAATCATTTAACCCCATCCAAACCCTCTCAAATGGTACTTAGCATTTAGCTTAAAAATTACGTTAATCATATAACTAAATCTGAAAAATTTTCATATCATTTTTAGTATAAATGTTTCATGATTTTTGTAGAACTATTTTATTTCGCTTATATTTTCCACATTTTGAACGAAATAAAATTTATTACGTGTTACTTTCACAGGATTTCTACTCTGATTAAAGCAATACGAGATTTTTCATATGTGTGCCAAATATCTTCCGTGTATTGTCAATCGATGCGACGAAAATAGCAATTTAAAACACACATTTAGTCTGAATTTCTGCCTTGATTTGGGGCAATATGCGCAATTGTTTCTACATTGGCGGTAATGGTAACGTTTTCTTCTGTTGCTCAGCCCATATCATAAACTTGTATATGTATGATGGCTTGTTTCGAAGCTGAGACATATTTACATATGTGGTTAAATTTTCGGGGTACGAAGTGTGATTCATTTTCCCGTAAATTAGCAAACCCCGAGTATCCTTTTGCGATGTGGCTCCTCATGGTAAAAAATCCCATTTTTGACACAATAAGTTCTTTAAAAATTTAATACTTTGAACACATTTAATGGCTCCATAGTTTATACACATTTATTCTGTGTTCCCTTACTTTCTAAATTAACACAAATGGTTCAGCTCAGTCATTTGTTTATCATAGAAATGTGTCAAATATCACTACACAGAGATTTTTTGTTTACACGTGACTTTTGAGTTCCTCTTTTCAAGGCGCATTAGGGATATTGTCCCATTTGAACACGCCTTATCTCGTGTCGTTAACCGTTTTGTAACTCACACGATCAGGTCATTAACTAAGACAATTGTCATTTACTTAGTTTCACTTTTCTGATAATTGTATGGTCGTTTTGTATGTTTTGAATGGTCCAGTAAATTTGAAGATCGTTGTTTTGTTTTAGGAATATTAAAAAAAAAATGTTAAAACTTTAATTGTTTCAATTGATAGCTAGTTTTATTATAATTGTATTGTAACAATTGTTATAATACAAATGAAATCCTTCGGTCACGTTTCAGTGGCGGAGGGAGCACAGAAAGATCCTGTATATTTTAGTATGTTACATGATGCTTCCGACCTAGATAACCTCCGGCGTACTGATGATTAGAAAATATTGTACCACAATTCTTGCTCTAAATTTTACATTAGTAGACACAAATGCAGTTATTTTAGAGATGAATCAAATTCTTGTTCATCTGTAAACGAGTTTCAGGTCATATATAGAATGTCGTCAAATTCCTGACTGGAAAAAAATTCTTGGAGTCGGTGAGAACAAGCAGGCCTAAATCAGATTTCGAACAAATGTACAAATTTATGTCCATGTC
The DNA here is from genome assembly GCF_963676685.1 of Mytilus edulis. Classification (NCBI taxonomy): domain Eukaryota; kingdom Metazoa; phylum Mollusca; class Bivalvia; order Mytilida; family Mytilidae; genus Mytilus; species Mytilus edulis. The sequence goes on from NC_092356.1 coordinate 65,169,230, forward strand.
AGGCAAATGACATCTGTCAAAATGTAAATACTCGTCTGGTTGTAGTTAGAAACATCGATGACGACGAAGATGACGATGTATAAGATTTAATGTTTCTGTTGGTATCTTATTGATCATTGGTAGCAATCGAATGAAAATTGAGCAGTCACCATATATTTCCAACAATTGATAAAATATCTACTCAATTTTGAAATATCGGGAAATATGGTAATCATCTATGTAGTGCGGAACGATATGTAATGCCAAAACAATCCTGACATATGGTCTCCAACCTTGACGTGGTTGGTTGGCTTTTAAACTTACAAGAGTCCATAGAACGTAGTAGCTTCGATCATAATTTTTTATTTGCATTTGACATTTTATTTTTCGTTTTCGTCGTTTTTGCCATGCTGTTGTCGTTAGCTTGTCATCAATTTATGAGTTTTAAATATCCCGTTGGTTTTTGTTTGCTATTGTTTCTAAAACATAACATCATAACCCTCTCCCTGATTTTATTCTTTGAATACTTGTAAACATTATGGCCAATTGCTGCTTATCTAGTCATGTTTATATGTAGGATTGGGTGTTTTAATTGTTTCGAACAGAAGTTTTGTTTTCATAACTTTATCTCCCTTTTTCTCCATTTGCTGTAACTGATATTTAACCAAGTTCGACATTTATGTTACACAAATTTAGAAACAAATCAACAAAATAGACGCTTTCACACTCAATAACAGAAATTTGACATTAACCTAGAAATTGACGAACACTTTATTGCAGAAAACGTGATAAACACATTTTATTTTCGACAAATTATTAAAGTTAAGATCTAAAAAGCATCTTTAGATCTGACTTGTAACGAATTGAATATAAAAGTACCCAATTTTAAAATTGAAATGGGTCATGGTTACTGTTATTTAACAGATGTTGAACATTTCAGATTTGCACCCTATAGGTAAAACATATCAATCTAAATTCATTTTTGGTGTCAGATAAAAATTTAAAAAAAGAGGGGTGAAAGATACCAGAGGAATTGTCAAACTCATTAATCGAAAATAAACTGACACCGCCATGGCTAAAAATAAAAAAAAACAATTACAGACAAATAATAGTACACAAGAAATAACATAGAAATTAAAAGACTGAGCAACACAAACCCCACCAAAAACTTGAGGTGATCTCAGGTGTTCCGGAAGGGTAAGTAGATACTGCTCCACATGTGGGACCCGTCGTGTTGCTCTTGTTTTTACAAATCCGGTAAATAGTCTAATTCGGTAGGTCACATTCGTGAAAAGGGAAGGGGATTGTAGTTAAGACGTAAGAAACATATCCGATATCAAATGTGAAACGGTTATTCCATAACGGTAAAACAACTCGTGTTAACATCCGTGTAAATGAAGAAACAAAAGATATTTTTTCCATTAATTAGTTGTATTAATTTTACTCAAAACACATGTATGTAGTAAAAACAAGCCCTATAAACGTGACTCTGCATTTTCCTAAAAAACCTTTTTTACCTTTGACCCTTATTCTTAAGAACGTGACCACTGCAGATTATTTCACTGCTACTATTTTCCGATGCCCGTCAATGGAAGAAATAATGTGACAAATGCTGTTTTAGTTATTTAACTACAAAATATACTTATCTATTTTTTAAGAAGTAGTGTTATATCGAGCGTAAAAAGCAGCTATACCAACATTTTTTAACAAATACTTATTTTGCGGACGCCGTCTTATTCTATAGCGTATTTTAAAAAGTAGTAAATAAACAACATTTGTCATAAAAAAAACATGAGTGATTTTAATCACTGTTTTCTGGTACATTTTTGAAGCTGCTTTTAAAATTGTAGAATAACAAAAATACTGAACTCCAAGGAAGATTAAAACAGAAAGTCCTTAATAAAATGGCAAAATCAAATGACAAAACACATCAAACGAATGGACAACAACTTTCATATTCCGGACTTGATACATGCATTTTAAATTTAGCTATACGGTTATCCAGAAATCCTATCTCGTTCCAGCATCTAAAAAAATGTTAGCGATTTAACCGTCCCATCTTTATCCTTAATAAGTAGAGATACAGTTTCCGTTAATCGTCATTTTCATTGAATATCTTAATATCTTTCTAGTATGTGTTTTGCGTTTTTTGTCTGGTTTGAATTGTATGTTTGAAGGTGTTAATTGAACTGTCCATGATTGGATATTATGTATTTAATTATTGATTCCTCTGTGGCTGTTATGTTGTTTGTTTTTTAGCTGAACAACACGTGTCAATCTTTGATCATGATTTTAAATAGTGTATGCAATTATTGATTCATATGATTAATGATTTTAAAACTGCATCTCCTGATTATATCATAGGTCAGTCTGTGTTCGTGTTGATATTGTCAATATTTAGTTGCTAATTTTTGTGTCTGTCTGTTTGTATTATGTGGGCTGTAATCAGTTCTATATGTCTGATTGTAATCAAGAGCGGTACAGTTAGTATTTCAGATTAAGAGAATATGCATTTAAACTCTTTTACTTTTAGCTTTGATAACTGTTTACATCACTAGGTCGATGCCACTGCTGGTGGACGTTTCGTTCCCAAGGGTATCACCAGCACTTCGGTGTTGACATGAATATCAATTATATGGTAATTTTTATAAATTTCCTGTTTACAAAACTATAAATTTTACAAAAACCTAAGTTTTTTCTTATCTCAGGAATAGATTACCTTAGCCGTATTTGGTACATATTTTAGGAATTGTTGCTCCTCAATGCTCATCAACTTTGTAGTTGTTTTGCTTTATAACTATTCTGATCTGTGCGTCATTGATGAGTCTTATATAGACGAACATCATGATATCATAGTATTCCTTTTTTCTCTCTATCCAAACATCTGAATAAGGTACAACATGACTTTGATATTTATGTTGGTACTAACTGAATAAAATTATGCTACTTTCCAAACACCTAAGCTCACATTCAATTTGAAGTGGATTGATTGTCCTTATTCTTTGGGATTATGTGTAACTTAATTTGTTTTACATAAATAAGGCCGTTAGTTTTCTCGTTTGAATTGTTTTACATTGTCTTATCGGGGCCTTTTATAGCTGACTATGCGGTATGGGCTTTGATCATTGTTGAAGGCCGTACGGTGACCTATAGTTGTTAATGTCTGTGTCATTTTGGTCTTTTGTGGATAGTTGTCTCATTGGCAATCATACCACATCTTCTTCTTTTTTATATTACACGAATTTTGTTATTTTTACAAAGTCCTGGTCCAAAGATCGATATATTCAAAGCTGGTTTGCCTCTATACAGGATTTTAAGAAACTTACTATGTACAGAATTATAAAATTCGATTTTTGTTTTGAAGATTACGTAGATTATAATTATAATTCACATTTTGTGACAAAGCTCCGTAGTAGTTCTATGAAGTAAAATGTTAAATATACCAAGAGAAACCAAATTATGTACTTGTTATTATATGAAAAGTGTTGAGGCTGAGTACCATTTTACTTTAGTATGTCCTGTGTATAGATTTGTACGGCTGCAGTTTTTACCAAACTATTACTATTCGTGGCCAAATGTGACAAAACTTATGTATTTATATCAAACAAAATCTAGATCTTTAGATGGAACATTATGTAATTATTTGAAATCTGCCTGGCTGATTATATAGCATCCAAAAAGTTATTTGTATTGTTTCTCTGTTGTTTATTATGTGTCACAATGTAAATATGTTTGTGTTACTATAGCATGTAACTACTGCTGTGCAAATAAAGAATTCATTCATTCAATTAATCATTCAATTAATGAACAAAACAAGACTACTACAAGAAAAATGATGAAATAATATTGATAGATCATACACTCAACAGTAAAAATAAATAAATGTATAAACATGACGATTGTTTGGTAGTTTAATAGCTGACACTTTAACCACTTGCTTAAAGAGTTTATTTTATCATTCATATATTATCGTATACATTTTAATTTTAAATTCCATCCATGATAAACAGAAAAAGGATATTAATCAATAGACTGTGTGTGTGTGTGTGTTTTTGTATGTGTGTTGTAAAGGTGACTTAGTTAAGGTCATCTATTCTGAAATGGACCAATGCATGTCGTCTTTAAGTTAACGAGGAACACTTTTGTAAGTGCAAAATATTGTTTTTTCTAAGAAAACCAATATACGCCTGAAAAACTAATATTTGACTTTTATGAAAATTGATTTCTTTATTTTTCTGAAAAAATCTTTTAACGGTTGATGTTTTTTTTTATATATGTTTTCTATTTCTTTCGTAAACCATACTATCTCAAGTCAAAGGAATGTATAAGTGAACAATTTCAGTCAGTCTGAATATTTTATTCAGACCAGCAATGCCACGCCATCTCGCCATGGCCGGTCCAAGCAAAACCATATGGTTTGAACAACGATATCACAGTTAGTATGAACTTGCACCAAACTTTATTTCCTGAAGGCAGCAGTTGTTGTTATTTCTCTGAAATACAGTAAACAAATGCTGGAATGGTTTTATCCGTCAACTTGACTTTGCATTTTCTTCTACAGATTTGCTAATATCGTTATCTGTTTCACGTTTGATTCTGTCATTATCCATGCTGTCCTCTGTATCTGTTAAAGCTATATCGTCATCGATATCATTTCCTTGGTCTCGTTTCCTATACCCATATAGAGACATACCACCTAAAGAGTCTATTCCTCGTTTCTTAAAATCATGAAATCCCATATTACCAAGAGTATCAAGTCCTCTTTTATAATTGTGGAACCCCATATTACCAAGTGTATCCAATCCTCTTTTGTAATCGTGGAACCCCATATTACCAAGTGTATCTAGTCCTCTTTTGTAACCATGGAATCCCATATTTCCAAGTGTGTCAAGTCCTCTTTTATTACCATATAACCCCATGTTACCTAGAGTGTCGAGTCCTCTTTTATAATTATGAAATCCCATATTACCTAGAGTGTCAAGTCCTCTCTTGTAACCATGGAATCCCATATTACCTAGCGTATCAAGTCCTCTTTTATAACCGTGAAATCCCATATTACCTAATGTATCTAGTCCTCTTTTATAACCATGAAATCCCATATTACCTAAAGTATCAAGTCCTCTCTTGTAACCATGGAATCCCATATTTCCTAGTGTATCTAACCCCCTCTTTTTAAAGTCATGGAAACCCATATTTCCAAGTGTGTCCAATCCTCGCTTCTTATAATTATGATATCCCATTCCACCTAATGTGTCAATGCCTCTCTTTTTTAATCCATGGAAATTCATTCCTCCAAGAGTATCTAAACTCCTTTTCTTGAAATCATGAAATCCCATGTTACCAAGAGTATCTAACCCTCTCTTTTTAAAATCATGAAATCCCATATTACCAAGTGTATCTAACCCTCTCTTTTTAAAATCATGAAATCCCATATTTCCAAGTGTATCTAACCCTTTCTTTTTGTAGCTATGAAATCCCATATTCCCAAGTGTATCTAAACCCCGTTTGAGGTAACTCATTCCACCTAACGTATCTAGTCCACGTTTTTCCTCATTGTTTTTCTCCATATTTGATTCTAAAAACATTCGGAGTTCCTCAGCACTATTTGGATTCACTGTATCTTCCAGAACTATTTGATCACCCGGTGACAATTCATCTAGAAGTTTTGCATCCCATGATCCATTATCAGAATCAAGTAACCTTTGTAGTTGTTCCTTTATTTTAGTCCAATTAATTTCTTCTTCCGTTTCACGGACGTGCGTACGGTGATTATTAACGCCGGAAATCCGGTCCAATGGTGTAATTGGTGTTGTTGTTAATGTCCATTTCTTTAATTCTTCCAATAGCCTACTTGAGCGTTTTTGTCTGAATTTGTCCTAAAAAAATAAAGACGAACATTGAATAACATAATATATATAGGAAAATTAAAACATAAAACATCAAGGGCAATTTCGTTTGTAATATTTGGAATTCCATGCCCCGTTTGATAATCGTTAAAAATATAGCAAATATTTTTACAATCTATATGTGCCTGTCCCAAGTCAGGGCCTGTTATTCATTGGTTATCATTGGTTTGTGTTTGTCCTTGTTTGGTGTTTGTTGATTATTTCATAAATAAGGTTGTAAGTTTTTTTGTTCGAATTTTATAACATTTTCATCTCGAGGTCTATCATAGTTGACAATACTGTATGTTTTTTCTCGTTGTTAAAGTCGTATGCTGTCATATCATTGCTTACATCTTCCCCATTTTGATTCGGATGGAATTGCAATTCAATGCATTTGTTATCATACCACATCTCCAAATCATTATACCATTTGATTTGTTTTGTTTTTTTAAATCTCGACGATCACCCGCGTATTCTTTCAATTTCTGTTTAGACAAAACATTGTACAATTTAAATAACTCTTTTGTAGGTTTGTTTACAGAATATAAAGCATCATATGGTACCTATTGCAATCATTTAAAAAAAAACTTTCTACATGTGTAAGAGCAGATAATTCGCCTTTTCAGAATCTAAAGGATTATGGGTAATCTCATTGTTCGTACACCAAAATGAAAATAACGTTACGTCATTGGTTGCATTTCCATTGTTTAGAACATTTTAAACCAATCACAAAGTTTTGATGTACGCTTTTGAAAATATTACCCAGAATGCATCAGATTCTGATTTGCCTAGTAACGTAGAATCTGCTAATAACTGTAAAATGTAAAGCAATGCAGAATCTTGTAATAACGACTAAATGTGTGGTAATAGAAATTCTACTAGAAACAAATCATGTTTCAACAACGCTTGTACGTGTAGTGACTTATATTTCCCTATCATCGACGTTTTGTGATAGTAACGAAGATTATCTTAGAAATAGCTATAGGTTGAATGAAAAAAACTATTTCGTATGCCCCATTTCTGAGCATCATATTTTCTGGTCTGTCCGTCCGTTCGTCCGTTTGTCGTACTTTCTTTCGTCCGTTCGTCCGTCCGTTCTTTCGTCCGTCTGTCTCGCTTCAGGTTAAAGTTTTTGGTCGAGGTATTTTTTGATGAAGTTGAAGTCCGATCAACTTGAAACGTAGTACATATGTTCCCTATGATACGATCTTTCTAATTTTAATGCCAAATTTTAGTTTTTATCTCTTTTTCACGGTCCACTGAACATAGAAAAAGATAGTGCGGATGGGGCATCCGTGTAATAGGGACACATTCTTGTTTTAAATGAAAATACAAACCTAGATTTTAAATTAATTCAAAATTTGTTTTGAGAAGATTGAATTGTTTAGTCATTAGTTGTTGAACATGAATTTAAATCTTATTTCCCCTGTAATTACCACTGTTTCATTAACTAACAACTCCATGCAAAAAAATAGGGTAATTCAATTTTGTTAATTGCTTGCATAAACAGACTTTGATATTTAATAATTTTACTGAATTTGATCATAATTCTATTTAAAGATGTGTTGTGTTGTATCAGAAAGTACTTTAAAGTCAAATTCAGTTAAATGCATTGTTAATTTTGACTATAATAGAATAAGAGTTGAAATTCACAGTTCAATAAGGTTTACCAGAAAATTTAAGAAGCGCAAACTATCAATATAACAGTATTCTATGTAAAACACGTTTCATAATGTTACCGTTGATTAAAATTTGTGGGTTTTTAAGCTCTACACCTGCGTATTGGACTTGATGTTTCAACTCAGTTAAATAGGGCACTACTGATGAGTCTTTTGTAGACGAAACGCGCAACTGGAATTACAAATTATAACCCTGTTATTGGATGAGTTTTTGGTCTGCACAGTAATTAATGTGAAGAAAAGAGTCATCTATAACATACAACCAGATAAGGTTTTACTGCATACGCTCATTGAACTTGAAATGAACATTCATATGAAAAAGTAAAATGACAAAAATACTGAACTCATAGGAAAATTCTGTCCGGAAAGATCCTTCACAAATGGCAAACAGCCAAAAAATTTAGACAGAAAATATAATGTTTTGTTACTAGATACAGTTAGTATGCTATCCTTGTTCCAATGTCTCCAATCGGGCGTTAGTGTAGTTAGGATGCTATCTTAGTTATAATGCCTCCAATCGAGCTTTAGTGTAGTTAGGATGCCATCTTAGTTCTAATGGCTCCAATCGGGCATTAGTGTAGTTAGGATGATATCTTAGTTCTAATGCCTCCAATCGGGCGTTAGTGTAGTTAGGATGCTATCTGAGTTATAATGCCTCCAATCGGGCGTTAGTGAAGTTAGGATGCTATCCTAGTTCTAATGCCTCCAATCGGGCTTTAGTGTAGTTAGGATGCTATCCTAGTTCTAATGCCTCCAATCCGGCGTTAGCGTAGTTAGGATGCTATCCTAGTTCTAATGCTTCCAATCGGGCGTTAGTGTAGTTAGGATGCTATCTTAGTTCCAATGTCTCCAATCGGGCGTAAGTGTAGTTAGGATGCTATCCTAGTTCTAATGCCTCCAATCGGGCGTTAGTGTAGTAAGGATGCTATCCTTGTTCCAATGTCTCCAATCAGGCGTTACAGCCCTTGGATGGTGTAAACTTCCTCAAAAAACGTGTATGGTGTAATGATGTATGACGTATGGTGCAATGGTGTAAGGTGTATGGTGCTATGGTGTATGGTGTAAGGGGAATGGTGTAATGGTGTTTGAGGAATGGTGTGATTGTGTAACGTGCGATCGGGAATGGTGTGAATGATTGTGTACGACATTTCATTGGTTGAAAACGAAGTTCTTTTTATTTTATTTTTTCGTATTGTAAACATAAACAAAAATAATAATTTTAATATTTGAAATTTAATTGCATTATGGGTAATTTCGGATCGTGTAGATAGAATGGGAAATGGTGTATGGTGTAATATGTAAGGTGTATGGTGCAAAGGTGTAACGTGTATAGTGTTATGGTACAAGGTGTATGGTGTAATAGTGTATGGTGTATGGTGTAATGGTGTATGGTGTTAGTGGGAAGTTTACACCATCCAAGGACTGTAGTGTAGTTCGGATGCTATCTTATTTCTCATGCCTCCAATCGGGCGTTAGTGTAGTTAGGATGCTATCCTAGTTGTAATGCCCCCAATCGGGTGTTAGTGTAGTTGGGATGCTTTCCTAGTTCCAATGTCTCTAATCTAGTATTCAAACTTGGCACACCAGGAGGTATTGACATTTAAATCTTCAATGCTACAATAATCAACTTTAATCAGATCTCATTGTGTAAAGGATGTACACCCTTATAAACGAGCTTATTGTATTCCAATCAAAGCATATTTCCCTTGAGAACATACGGTCGCAGTTGTAATTATTATATTTATTGTCACCGGAAGACGCGTGGAAATTAATTTTTAAGACACGGACAGTCAACGTATGAAATGATTCATTAGTTTAATTGAAACATTCAGAAATGAATGATCACTTGATGTGATTGGTCAATCATTTATTACTTGTACCTGAGGTTTATTCCGTTGGAATCAATAGAAGGAGATGTTTCAGTGAGATAGAAACCAAACAGAAGTAATATCTAGAAATATAGCCACTGTAAAGAATTTCCATTGGTTAAGTACAAATTTTATAACCAAGTCGAATTAATTGATTATTTACATTAAAATTGTAAAATACTGTGAGCTATAAAATTGATTCAACATTGGGATGAAAATACCAAGGGGACAATCAAAAACCATAATTTAGTCGACAATACCATGTTCAATAAAAAAGTTAAGCAGACAGACAAAGAAATCACAAAACGTAAACCTCTATAAAATGCTGGGTTAACTCATATCTACTAAATTACCAATAAGTGCAATATATATAAGTGATAACACGCATTCCTAACTAATTGTGCATATTATATATGAAAACATTTACATTACGAATTACAAGTACGAATGATTCTAAGCGTTTACATAATGAGGCATTTTATCTTTGAATTCATGATAAAATTAGTTTGTCTCTATAAATCACATAACATTTAAAATTGAAAGATTGGATCTTTTCATTAATGAATTGCGTGACGAGAGGCGTTTCACACCGATTAATATTGAGGTTTTGGATGACGGCCTTCTTTTCAGTATTTTTTTATTTTTATAGACGAATTTTCTCCATATTTGTCATAAATGTTGCTTGTCATTCTCTATTTTTTTTATTTTTTTTTTATTTTAGCATCTTATTATTTTCCATTCTTTTGTTTGCCTATTTTTATTCATTCGTTATTTATTTGGCATTTTATTTGGCAAATTTTTCCCATTATTCTTAAAAAAAAAAAAAAACTTTCAAGACCCTCAGTGATGTGTCTTCATTAAAGGTTTTTTGTATTATACTGTCACCGCTTTTTCGCAATGAAAATCTGAAATTTCAGATGTTTTTATACAATTCATCAATTGAATTTAATTTTCTCTATCTTTTAGCTGAACCTTGTATACGTTACGTTATCATGAAATGCTGACTGATTAAAAAAAGACTTGACTACAATAATTAAGCGAATACTTAACCACATACTACGAGGAGAACACAAATGATACCTTAAACTCGGTCAAGGTAATAGAGCTCATTTGGGTTAAGTGATTCAATTAAGATAATAGTCACGACAAGGCTAGTGTAATAAATTGATGTATAGTCTTTAAGCTTAATCAATTTGAAACATCTGCTCTATCGTAAAAAATAAATGAGATACAACTATTTGATGCTTAGTTCTTAAGAACTAACTATAAATTTAATAAAAGTTACTACTTAACTAAACAAGAATATGTCATTTCTGTGGAATACGATTTTGTAAGCAGAAAAAACGTAGTGCATTTTAATGTCTTGACGGTGTATACAAATTATGTTGATAGTCATTCCTTTTGCGATTTCACTACTTGTATTGCCCTAAAATAAAGGACCGTACAGTAATATTTGTACCTTATCTTTTAAATTCACCTTTTATGTCACATTTTGTTTATTAAGGTTCTCATTGTTCCCCATATATATATATATATATTAAAAAGTAAATAACAGATATACCGAACTTCAAGTAAAATTCAATACGAAAAGTCTCATATCAAATGGCAAAAAGAAAAGCTCAACCACATCAAACAAAAAATAAAAACAATGTGTGTTTGAAATTGAGCTTTCTAGTTAAAGTAAAGTTGATCAATTTCGTAAGTGTCACTCTGATTCATGTAGAAAAGAATGAATTGAGATATTATCTAACGGATATACGTTAACGCGTCATCAGCCCAACAAACAGTGAATGTAAAAACATTTATCGTTTACAAGCAAACGATATGACAATGTCACATCATAATATTATGTCAATGAAGACTTCGCGCAGTATATAATTCTATTAATATATATGTCATAATTTACAAGCAGACGATATGACAATGTCATGTGATATGTCAATGAAGATTCCGTTCGGTAGATAATTCTATTAATACATATATCGGATAATATTTTGAATAACGATTTTGAATTTTTTCATAATTATGATTATTTTCATTAGTAAAAATGTGCTTTCCTTCATTTTCTGTGGAATGCTATCACGACAAGACAGAACAGGAAGTAGGAATTCTCATTAGAAATAAATTTAATATCCATTCCACACTTTACAAATGTGGAGGAAATAATGTCCCAATAATGGAAGATAAAGCTTGACAAATGGGACAAATACTGTAGATGGCTAATTCTTTTTATAAATTATCACTTTCCTTACGATGTGAAACGGACGAAAAAACAAGAGTAATGGAGGGTCAATAGTCATTAATAATTCAATGTTCATTTCCGTATTACTGTAGTGGACATCAACTTCGTCAATGGCTTCTTTGGTCAAATTAGTATTCACAAGGCGTATAGTTGATGAGCTGTTGTTGCTGCTCTAATTAGAACACAGTCCATAATTCAAGAGTTTTACAGAGAGCAATATAATATTAACAGCACCATTTTGAGATCATAGATAAAGTAAAATAGTATACATATGCTATTTTTCTACTATTCATGTCAAAATAAGCATAGTCTATCTCAGTATGTAAAACAGTGATATTTTATGTGAATTTTGAGAGGATTTTATGTGAATTTTGAGAGGATTTTATGAATGTTTCGATGGGGTTAATGCCATGTTGTTGAGAAAAAGGGAAAGTCAAATATCTTTTTATCACAATTCAAGATGATGGCTTAATATTAGATACGCAACAAATTGAATTACACATATATGTTGCATTCCCCTGGAGTGGCAATTGTACTTGGTAAACGAGTGCCTGCTGTCCACAGCGTCATTTTCTTAAAAAGCGGAAAAAAGAACGAAACAACATCAATAAGTTAACTAATACGTTGTCAAGTAGACAAACTTTCAAACAATACTTAAAAGTTTACACAAATTACATTTGATATTCACTATAAACGAAGATGAATAATCGAAGGTACTTGTCGAAATAGAAATTGCCACTTATATACTTTTATATACGATACCAGCTTACTGAAGTCATTTTACAGAAACTGGTAAATAAGATGTTATCAATTGGCTCTTGATATCGACGCGATCACTCGGCTGTTGAGATCGACGCAATCATTTTTAATTTGGATTGACGCGTTGTAAAAGAGTGAACAAATACAAAAAAATATTTACGGTGAAATTCATATTGCTCAACCTTTATTTTTCTATGAAGCGTGTTTCACTGTATTTTCATTTGATCAAACTGATTTCAGTTTTTCTATGACTAATAGGTTTAATTGCCCTTATCTTTCACATACTTTTTTGGAGATAGGTAAAAAGTACTTCAAAAATGATTAAAACTCTCATTTAAGACATAGTCTACCTTCATATGTTATTCCATCTCCAGGGAATCAATAACAATCTAATCAATACAAGCATTAGCCTTTCAAAAAGGGCTAGTCGACTCTTAGCTGATGAAAATGGAAAGTGCTCTCGCTTTGTAGATTAATTCATTTACTGGAATAGCCACGTGCATCAATCAACAAATTTTACCACACACGTGAGGTCACACGTTATGAAGTAGTATATATCGTTTAACGTTGTTGTTTACGAAACTCCAAAAGATTCGACTATTTATAGATAAAAGTTACCTGTGTACCAATATCATGAAATGCATGATAAATGACCAGGCAAAATCTAATTGCTAAAATAGAGAGGACAAATCCGATACTCTACGGGATTGAAGGACATTTACTATGTTTGGATTGTCCTAACCAATCAATAAACTTTGATTATTCACGTCTCGTAATATCTTCCAATCAGGTAGCAAGAAAAATTCACGCACTAACTGTCCATCGTTTTATTCTTTATATCGACTCCTAGGAGTCGATAATAACATATTCACGATTTACTAAAAATTTGGACTTAATTTTAGTTTTAGTTTAAAATACCAATTGTACTTTTTGAATACTATCATAATTACATTGTATTGCATCAGTTTTGTACTTTTGTTCTATTAACAATTACTACTGAGAAAAGTCCATTAAAATCACGATGTCATTGATATATTACATAGAATCAAAATGCCAATATCTGAAACATATCTTAGTAAACATGTTCACTTTAGTATGATTAATTTTCTGTATAATATATAGCAATATTTCATTTTGGATGCTATTATTACATCGTTGTTACACTTTAAACGGTGACAATTAAGTTTGAAATATAAAACGGTATTATTATATAACTGTAAAAATAAATAATATTTGTGAAATAGAATTTTCAAATCAAATTTTTACAATTACCCAACCGTTGCGTAATTTCATTACATTCATATGACAGTGTTTTTCGCAGATCGACAGTTTTATTGAGCATTGTTGTAGAATTCATATTATAGACTTCTATTTAGATCCTTTTCATTGATATTTATTTGTAACAGATTATGTTACATGAGATTAATATCGGTGATAAAGTCGAGACAAAAAGAGGGGGAGTGATATCTGAGGATTGTCACAAAATGAGTTGGAATTAAGGATACTAAAAGACGAAAAACGAAAATAAAGAGGTGTGAAATGATAAATGAAACCATTTTTCAACATAAAGACCAAAGAACAAACATTTAAACAATTACCAGTGACCGTTCTTCCTTTAAACATTTCTTAAGAGACAATCATCACCACTGTCGATGGTACAACAAAGGGGAAAAGACTTATACTGAAAACAAAATCAATAACCAAACCACTGGATATCAGTTTCTAACACTGTTTTATCGGAAACCATTGGAGATTGAACCATTGTACTAGGTGGAAGTACAAGAAGCCAGAGCAACTCTGTAAGATATTAAAATCCACAAAAAGAAGAACAGATAACAGTCTGACCAAAAGAAGAAACGAATAGAAATATTGATTGCTACAAAATATATCCAATTGGCATATCAAACGTAACATGTTCTATTCAATACAGAAAGGCTTAAATTATTATGCGAAATAAGTAAAATCTGCATGATTGTTTATTTCAATAGTTGTGAGGTTATAAAGGTAAACAAGGTCGCAAAATGTATTGTTTAGTGTACAGGGTCTCTAACTATGTTGTTAATATATAAAAGAAGATGTGGTATGATTGCCAATGAGACAACTGTCCACAAGAGACCAAAATGACACAGACATTAACAACTATAAGTCACCGTACGGTGTTCAACGATGAGAAAAGCCCATACCGCATAGTCAGCTATAAAAGGCCCCGATATGACAATGTAAAACAATTCAAACGAGAAAACTAACGGCCTTATATATGTATGGTAAGTATGATTCTGGTATTATTTCTTAAAGGTCAGGATAAAAACAAGGTGTCTACCTGCGTTGTTTACAAGGTTCTTGGTACAGTTTTAAACAGTGATTGAGTTGTGCATTATTTCTGGATATACTGTCGTATACATTCAATATGATTTTACTAAGTAGGTGATATAAGTTTCATTAAATGCGTCAGCAATTCTTATAGAATTTGATTGCACAAACCGTAAAACTGTGAAGTATGACAAAAGCTATTTTCGTTTAATTATTGTATTTGAAGTGAAATGAACAACAAGTACAGAGTCAACGTATTATCAGATATGTCAATGGTTAAGTATGGGATATTTTGTTTATAAATAAGGAATATGCAGCTTTGATATTTACTTTTAAAATAATAAAAAAAGAATTAAAGAAATTCCGACAGTGCTAATATATATTGATTATGTTATTGGAATTGTGCCTTTGTATCCTGGATCAAAATAAAGTAAAAATGGTATATAGAGCAGTCGGTACACAAAGTAAAAAAAAAAAGAATATAGCAAGGTCAGTGAAGAGAGGACATTCTTAGATAAAATCGGACAACATTTACGAATCTTTCAAATACAGAAAATAAGAAGATTTCAAGAAGGCAATTAACGCATTGCATTTAAAATACAACAAGATATATTAACAAAAAAAAACATCAAATGGAATTACAAAAAGAAGTAAAAAGACAGCTGACTAGGAACCATTTCTTTGGAAGTAATAAGGCAAAACTTTAAAAATATCAACTTATAATTTGTTTCTCCAGACTGACGTTTCGTCTTCATGAGACTCATGAGTGGCGCTCGATTTTAAACAGGTGAAAGGTCAATCGGACAATTACCGAAACGTCCGAAACTTGTACCAAACACGTCTAATGAAATATACGCATTGAACTTATATCTTTTTTGTTCAAAACACGGCTAATAAAATATATGCATGGGATCGATATCTTTTGTTTAAAGATAAAATTACAAGCCTGTTTTTGTTAATTCCCTAAGACTTCTGAGAGATTATCCATTTGATTACATCTAACGTAGAATGGTATCAGTTAAAATGTAGTGCTTTACGATAACAATACAAAATCCTTTTGCAAATAAGACTGATTTTGGACCATCGTTTTTGTGTGTGTTTTTAAACCACATAAGACATTCTTACTTCCGGTATTTCTCGTTTTATCTACATTATATTTATCCAACTCTAAACAGGGTCCGGACGCGATCTGTTAAAGTTGCAAGGAAAGGAAAACATGGCTGTCTCTTTCCAACAAATCGTAATTTTCTAATTGCACTTGTACTTTTATTGGCCTTTTAACATTTTCTATTATAGCGTCGCAGATGAGTTTTTTGTAGACGAAACACACGTCTGGCTTTCAAATTGGTCAGCCTGGTTTCTATGATGAGTTTATTTATTAATTTGCCAATTAAAATATTAAAATAACAATACAACTTGTAAACTTTATAAAATATCGGCTTTCAATGTCAATAATAATTTTACTGAATGTATCTAATGATTTTGGAAGTGACTGCACCGTAAATGATAAATCAACCATACATGTGAAGTAATGTCATACAATAATAGTTATCAAAGGTACCAGGATTATAATTTAGTACGCCAGACGCGCGTTTCGTCTACATAAGCCTCATCAGTGACGCTCATATCAAAATATTTATAAAGCCAAACAAGTACAAAGTTGAAGAGCATTGAGGATACAAGGATCCATCTCATTTGAAAATTGTATGCTGTTTGAACTTTTGAACATATAAATTCCATTTGAGTTTAAAAGATTGATTATTTTCTTTTTCGGTAGAAACATCCATGTGATTTTTACCAATTCCAATTTAAGTTTTGTAATGAAATTAGAAATTTGTATGTCAGGTTTTCATGACAGTTTCATTATTTGTTTCATTAGCCCCCAAAAGCATATTGCAATACAGAAAACATAAATGATGAAGAATTTTCTGGTGACCTTCTACATTTACTTGCATGAGTATTAAATAAAATGATTTAGGTTTTCAATTTGTCACGATGTTTAGAGCAATTGAAAAGATTTTTAATATGTTCGTCCTTGATTGTATCAATAGCCTTGTTATCAGAGATCTTGTACTGACAAGGCCCGATGGTGACAAACCATTTGATGTTCTGTTAATTTACTGTTTTTAAAATATTAAAAATAATCATAAATTCTATTGATTATTTAACCACAGACGAAAGCCTCAACCAGATTCGACACAACCTTTATATAAATTTAAGTTTTCAACGCAAATGCAACGATAATCTTGCTAACGCGATACGCGAGTCGGATGTACTTAAATATAATTCTTGTGTCTTTGATTATTTTTGTCACTAGGTCATTATGCGGCCATCAAGAAACAAGACCCAATTAAATGTAGCTAATATTGAAATAAGAAAATGAGGTACGATATGCAATGAGACAACTCTCCACAACAGACAAAATGATATGGAAATTAACAACTATAGGTCACCATACGTCCTTCAGTATTGTCCAAAACTCATACCTCATAGTCAGCTATAAAAGTCCCCGAAATGACAATTCAATCGAGAAGACTAAGTGCCTAATCTATATATAACAATAAAACAAATAATGAACGAAAAACAAATAAGATACGTAGCAAAAAACAAAAACCACTGAATTAAGTCTGATTTTAAATGGAATGCAATCGGAACAGTTACACAAAGGTTTCGTTCTATAATATGAAATAATACGAAGTTACAAACAGGCATCCACAAATTATGAATTAATGGTAACCAAGGTTTGAGAGAAAAAAGATGAAAGAATATCTACTTATCGTTATACATTGTATACACAGAAACTAACGACAGAGAAACTTGTCACGTGCCCACTTAATACTCGCGTATACTTTGGATGCGTGACATGTTAGAATAATTCATATAATTAATCGCATATATACCTTTTACTGATCCCATTAATAAATTACTTTTCAAACGTTCTACTTTGTATCCCGATCAAATGCAATAGAAGATACTTTTATACTTTATTTAGATACATTATCTTTCTTGTGCTTTCTCGAAATTGTTATGCATACAACATTTATTACATTTTCTATTCGACCAGTTTTTCTTTCCTGTTCAGTGATCAATATATAACATGTATCACGATACCCTCTGACTGTAGCTAACATAATTGAAGTCAAATATACGTAAATATCTACAATTTAAGCTATAAACAAGACTAAACGTTTCATATACTTCAAAATAAGTTAAGATCGTACATGTCGTAATGGCCAGCTTGAGATTGAAATTCATTTACCATTGTACACACCACGATTAAGTTTTATGGTAATGCATCGCATTCACACACCTTAATATACACCAAACAAAATTTTTGACTTACATATATTAAGTACAAAACATGCATAAAATTCCTATTCTATTATATAATTTATCGAAGGATAAACGTAATTACAAATAAAGTATGGGGCGAACCAGGCGAAATGAATGTTGGGTATTTATTCTATCATTGTATCAATATTAGAACATGAAATTTAGGTACAAACAGTTCAAGTGTAAGTAGCATATTCTTATTCACTGTCACCTTTCTATGACATCATTATATATGTACTTTATATGACGACTAATTCATCTTAAGTATAATTTAAGTAGTGTGTTCTATCTATAGCTGATAATTTCTATCGGAAACACCTCCAATAAGCACGTAAAGAGTCTCAATGATATAATAACTTACCACCATTCATTTTACCGGATGTACCACCATAACATATTTTTAGTAATGCCCAGCCTTTGATAATTCATCTAATCAAATAAATAATTTGGTGCATGTTTTAAACTTTTAATCATAAATACATATCTGTAGACACAGTCTCATTGAAACATCTGTATCAAACGCTTTCATCAATTATATCGGAAATAAATTTGAGACCATGCATTGCCTCATCAATTGTATAATGATGGATGTATTTTCTTCAATAGTTTACATGATAGAAATAGTTGGTTTTGTCACCTTTGTTGACATCGACATATTTCATTCATAGATGTCCAACATCCTTCATTACTTTATTGAGATTGGATCGTAATCTATAACATTTAGTTAAGCTTTTGTATTTGTGGTTTTATCATCAAAATGAACCTTTAGACCTTCAGAAGTGTTATTCATCATGTTACGAAAAATTATAACGTAATTTGTAATTTATATACTAGTATTTGTTGCAATTTCGTTAAAATGTTCCATTGCAGACATCAGAAATGGAACAAGAAAAAGAAGATTAAAAGGAACTAATGGCAGACTCTATATGATACCATTAAATATAACTTCTCATTGGTTCCGTCGTTACTAATTACCTTTTGATTTTCTCTAATTAGTGCATTCGATTTTAAAACATGACAACGTATTTCTAAAAGTTGATCATTGTTCCGATAACGTTAATCAGTGCATGATTTTTCTTTGAGCAACACTCCTTTTCATGCTTTTAATGCTATGCTAAGTGCATATAAATCCTCTTCAACAAAACCTTTGTCCTATGAAGTGAACATGAGTGAAGAAATGTAATCCAATTCATTTAAAAATTTAAGTACAGTACAGTTCCTTCATTGTCTCTGACTCTTCAATCTTAGTGCGTTCCTTAAATCTAAAAACACTTTCTAAATGTGTAACTTACTAGGTCTACCATAGTTATAGATTAAACACAAAGGTAATCAAAGTGACTGTGATGAATATCCGAAATAAAATATATCCAGGTTTTTTGGCGATATTACAACAGTTACTGTATTTTTATATTCATTTATTCATAATTTGAAATTTATGCTTTTGCTTCAAATAATTCATGATTTAGGTTTGAGAGTTAGACTTTGAAAATGATACTTTCATCAGTGTTGTGTTGTTTACTTTCAGATTACATTAAGTTCCCGTATCATATATAAAGATTCGAGGAAGACATTTTAGATTCGATGTCTTTCTGAGCAAACACTGATGCGACTGTATTACAAGATTTATGAAATTCGTACACGGTATCACAACAAATCTTAAAGTAAATGTGATCTCTGGTTGGTTTAGTAGACCTTGACAAATTTGGACAGGGCGCTGTTGGTCATAGTCGAAGTTAGTGGGATGAAGTCATCAGTTCGTGGTAGACTTAATTGGGCGAGACGATATGACGAAGCTATAAAATCAGGATTAACCCACCATTTTATTCGGCAAATGCATGTACCAAGTTTGGAAAATGGCAGTTGTTGTTTACTTTTTATTGTGATTGATAGCGTTTGATTTTTTTTAGTTTTAAGGACGTTACCTTTTTGAATTTGTCTTGTAGTTAGATATTTTTGTTATATTTTGTCTTGAAATTCAGATTTTTTTTATTACCAAACACACATCGAAAAAATACGTTTTTGTTCCCTTTAGAGCAAATCCCCTTTTTAGTGAAAAGATTTCCCTAGGAGTCATTTTTATCTTATCTTTTTTGTAATGGTTTATATATATTCTCATCATTTTATTTTATATAGAAGTACGCGTGTTTTAATTTCTATCTTATATTTATAGCTTATATTCAAATAGTTTTACAAACAATAAAACCTTTAAATTTATGAATACCTTTTCCTGATTAGTACAGTGCCTACTTACATTGCAGAACCAAATATTTGTTATTGAATTTATACAAATTAATCGTCGTAGAAACCTAACAGCTGGTACTTTCTATTGATTTACATTCATTCATTCATAGAAACATTGTTTTACATCTCTCTAGGAAAGTTTGTTCCTGGATGTTAATAATAATCACATTTGTATTCTGTCTTTTTATATGCAAATAAGACATAGTTTCTTATACAGCATGGCCAATAAATCATATTCGAAAAGAAACCTTATATAAGTTTGTGGCCGCAAATGACAAAAGACTTCAAGACCAACCGAATGACTTCCGGATCAATCAGGAGCACTGCCGGATCAAACGAGAGTACGTCAAACTGGAATGACACTACTGATGTCTTAAGTAAATGTTACATGATTTAATTTAAAAACTAACTATTTAGCGACCTTACTGTCCAGAAAATTACTCTGAATGACTTGTTTTAGAATTAAGTTTGACATGATCTCACTGTTTTGAAATCAATGATCAACTGTGACTTGATGTTACAGATTTAAAGAAAATAGTGTATGTCATCTAAATATTCAATGTCACAGATAGATTCCTAACAAAATGATTTGATTTGTGATATTATTTCTGATAAAACTTTTGTTTTAACTAACACATTCACTGGTGGTAAGCGGATGGTCGTAACTAAAAGTTACGACCATCCGGAGATGGGAGACAACTCTAGGCATAAGTTTTTCTTTTCCGATTTTCGTGCACTAAAAGGTTCATTTGAACCAAACCGCTTGTCTCGTACATACTGTTCGGCAGTCCGGTGATATTAAAACCAAATTTGATGCATTAAAACATTCCAATTTTCGTAAAATAGTCATTCAAAAATTCAAGCATGATGGTCGTAACTTTAAATGTGTGATGGTCGTAACTTCAACTATAGTATTTTGGATGATGGTCGTAACCGACACAAGATGGTCGTAACTTTGAAAGATGACCGTAACTCGAGTATTTAGACAAACTTGTATTAATGTATTTTAATTGTTAAGGTAATAGACTCAGATGTAATATATGATTTGCTACAAACAATACTATTTATCTTACCTCCTATACATTTCCAGGAATATGATTGGTTAAAAGCGTCCGCGTGCAAACCGTGTATATTTGATATTAGGTTAGTAGGGAGGCGGGGCTTATCTCATACACGGTTAGTAGTGGAGTTACGTCCCTTTATATTCCTTATTAGGTAAGAAGGGGGCGGGGCTTATTTCATACACGGTTAGTAATGGTGTTATGTCCCTTTATAAAAAGCAAAACGGTACTGAGAAAAAAAATCTTAAAAGTTCCAACAGACGAAGAAATTGATGATTAAGATTGAAACAAATTCATAAAACACATTTAAACCTTACAAGTTATTGTTTGCATCTGTTTTTGTAGGATCAATGGAAGTATTTTCTTAGTGCTTACAGTATTGCAGACTTGCTCATTTTGAGAACCACTAGTCTTAATTTCACACGTTAAGATAGTCGGTAAGATAAATTCGTTACATAGTGTGCTAGTGACGTAATACGGTATATATGGGGTCAGTAAATTCCATATGGGGATTCGAGCTTCGCTCTCACCCCATATGGAATTTACTGACCCCATATATACCGTATTAGGTCACTAGCACACTATGTAACTAATATTGTAACTCTGGTAATGATATGCAGAAATCAAGCTAGAGAATTATTAAACATACACATTTCTGATGGATTTCAAACGCTCATCTTATAGGAGCAACAGTGAAAACTAATAAATAAAAATAAATAAATAAATAAATAATCTTTATTTGAAGAGGATGATCCCATTAGTTAAAACTAACCTTCCTGAGAGTCCTCAAAATAATAATAACATAGTTATAAGTACACACAGTATTATAAAGTTATATTATACACAATATACAATTATTATTGAAATAATAATGAAAAGGCATAATAATTTGCACAATTGATGAAAAATTTGTAACATTTTGTTTTAAAAGATACAAGTGTATCACTCATTTTGATTTCATTTGGTAAACTGTTCCATATTTGAGAACCTGAATATGTAAATGTTTTCTTTAAAAAAATTGTTTTTGGTTTTGGAAGATTTAATAGTTTTTTATCAGCTGAACGTAAGTTATAGTTTTGATTATCAGTAAAATGAAAATTTTCTTCTAAATAGTTAGGAACCATACCATTAATTGATTTAAATACAAGTATTTCCTTTTGGTATTGAATTCGTTTTTCCACATTTAACCAGTGTAAACTATTAAACAATAAACTGGATGATGTCATTATGTCAGCTTCTACTATAACCCTAGCAGATTTCTTTAATAATTGATTAAGTTTATCTATTCCACTCTCACAACAACTTCCCCATATATTGCAACAATAATCAAATAATGGCAGAATATAAGCATTAAAATAGATAATACGTATATGCATAGGTAAATATTTTCTTATCTTTTGTAATAAGTTGATTCTATTTGATATAGTAATTGACATTTTATCTTTTTGCTGACTCCAATTAAAGTTTTTGTCAATATATAAACCAAGTAGTTTTTCACAATCTACATTTTCTATTTGTTCATTTGAAATATTGATATCAAAACTGTTTCCAGTTAAACAAAGCCATTGTTTTGAACCAATAATCATTGATTTACTCTTTTTTTGCATTTAATTTCATACAATTTTGCGAGCACCAGTTTTCAATTACATGAATATCATTTTGAAGGTTAGAAGCTAACTGAATTACATCATTACCTTTACAATGTAATGTAGAATCGTCTGCATATAAATCTATTAATGAATGTTCTATGTTAAGTGGTAAATCATTGATATATAAAATAAATAACAAAGGGCCCAGGATAGAACCTTGTGATACACCAGTGTTTCTGCATTTAGTATTAGACATGACGTTATTGACCTTAACTTGTTGGCTTCGTTCAAACAAGTATGACTTAAACCAGTCAAGTGTACTATTAGACCGTTGATTTTCCCGTTTGAATGGTTTTACACTAGTAATTGTGGGGCCCTTTATAGCTTGTGGTTCGGTGTGAGCCAAGGCTCCGTGTTGAAGGCCGTACTTTAACCTATAATGGTTTACTTTTTAAATTGTTATTTGTATGGAGAGTTGTCTCATTGGCACTCACACCACATCTTCCTATATCTATTAGAAACATTATAATATTCAAGTTTTTTCAATAAAATTATATGATTAACCAGATCAAAAGCTTTCTTTAAATCTAAAAATATAACTCCATTTATCTCTCCATTATCTTTTTTTGCTAACCATTCATCTACTAATTTAGTATGTGCAGTAGTATACGAATGTTTAGTTCTGAAACTTGACTGTGTAGTATTAAGAAGGTCATTACTATTTAAAAATATATACAAACTATTAGCTATATGTCGTTCTATGATTTTAGATAGACAAGCCAAAACTGCTATTGGTCTATAATTATCAGGATTACAGGCATTGCCACTTTTAAAAATTGGGCATACTCTTGCAGTTTTAAAAATACTTGGAAATTTACCATAATTGATGTTTAGATATATGTCAAAGCTGGTAAAATGACATTGCTGCACATACTCAAAATAATTGGTCCGACATCATCTAAACCAGTTGCTTTCGACTTGTCAAGTTTTTTTAAATACATATTTACATCTAAAATGCTCATTTCTGGTATAATGAATTTTTCACTACCCCTTTGTAACTTTGATTTTACAAATTTATTAAGTGCATCAATTTAATCAACTCGCATTAAGCCAAAAAGTATGTTAGGGTTGAGAATTGATATATTTTTTACTGTACGTTAAGACATTAAATTATTAAATGCACGTGTATTCCCTTATATTTGTTTTTAGTATTTTTTATTTACGACTTTTTTTTTTATCTGCAATCATGTCGGCAGATGAAATTATTAAACGTACAGTCTGAACAATCATCTTTAAATCATTTATTGCAGCTCTTATGTCTTAGAGTTTTTGAGTCTTTGTTTACTCCTTGACTTTTTTAAAATTGTTATTGTCTTATAAACTATTGGCCTTCAAATATTCGTCTTTTGGTCGTTCATGAGGAAATAGAATCCACAAATGCACTTCTGAGTCAGGATTGAGTTCAATATCGTAGCTGCTACGTAGTGCTACGTAGATCTTGACGATTGAACATGCAGCTATAGACTAGTTGTTACATAGATATTGATAGCAGCTACGTAGCCGCTACGATATTGAACTCAACCCAGGATTTTATTACGTGTTGTCGTTATTTTTTATCGATTACATAACGATTATATATTGCTGTATAGTATTGATATTAGTTCTAAGTATTGGTACGGAATGAAAACTGAATCCATGGTGTCGCAATGATCATTGTGTTAACTTCGAAAGTAGGAAAATTGTTGATATATATTTTACACTGCTACATGCACTGAATTTAAGAGTAAAATAAAATACTTGTTTGTAGCCAGGATAATGTTACAAAGACTTAGGTCAAACTAAATGTACTGCGGCAATTATTACATACAAATCCCGGTATGCAGGTTGAAAATCATGTGTAAGTTATATGTTTACATTGTATGAATGGCTACAAGCTACTCATGGACTTCGTCATTGGGCATTACTGTGCACCTGATTATCAGCTTGATTTCACCAAACAACAATATGACGTCTAAGCATCCAGGCTAAGAATAAAGCGTATGTTCTTTTTAAAACTCAGGTACGTTCCTGCAAATTCGCGGGTATGCTCTAGTCTCGATAACGACCTTCATAACCTATCAATATGTTAAGCTTATTTTGACTCCTTATTAATACTCTTTCGACTTAATGTATCATTCTTCAATTGAAAATTTAAAAAAATCAACTAGTAAGTACATCCTCAAAAAGTTTATGTTTGCAATAGATGCGAATTCCAAACGGAAAAAAAATTAGGATACTGCTATTTCATGTGATGTCCAATTTGTTAATTTGTTTCTTAAACTCATTTATTTTGTAATTAAAACAATTACATGTATTTGATACATTTTGTGCTTTTTATTTCTAACAAAGAATGATCATAACCAGAGCTGTGTTTCTTGTTTTAAAATGATTTCTCCACTTTTGAGAAATTTACATTGTTAATGAATTTAACCGCTTACATTAATTCAACTATTTGCCTCTTTATTAATTTTATACATTATATTTTAAGAATATATGACTGTTCATTTCATTTTGTATTGTTTCGTTCGATTCGTTCCATTTTCTTCTTTACAGGTATCCCTCTCTCCATCTAGTTTTTATTATTTGGTGAAAACAACTTCACAAATATATAATATGATATATGATATATTCATATAACAGAAGACACGTTTAGAACTCTTGACTGGTTCGGTTACATTTGAAAAATTTGGAATTTTAAATCGAACTTTAATCAAAGTTCCCCAAAACTAATATTTGAAAACTTTTAAAATTTCTGAATTGATAAGTGTTACACGCATTGACATTGCTTTATTTTACATTGTATGTAAAAAATGAAAAAAAAATCTTCAGAAGTACATCATATGAAATACTAGTATGCATATAATAAAAGACACGTTTAAAACTCTTGACTTGCCTTATTCGGTCTTATTTAAAACAGAGTTACGACCATCACAAATTTAAGTTACGACCATCCTCAATATTTTGTTTTTTTAGTTACGACCATCATGCTTGAATTTTTGAATGACTATTTTACGAAAATTGGAATGTTTTAATGCATCAAATTTGGTTTTAATATCACCGGACTGTCGAATAGTATGTACGAGACAAGCGGTTTGGTTCAAATGAACCTTTTAGTGCACAAAAATTGGAAAAGAAAAACTTATGCCTAGAGTTGTCTCCCATCTCCAGATGGTCGTAACTTTTAGTTACGACCATCCGCTTACCACCAGTGCACATTGGCTCCTTTTACTTCTTGTGTGTTTATATGAATATCGATTTTCCTTTTAATGTTTGTCAATAACAGGAGTTGTAAATTATGAGATAAAAATAACAGTTACCTATCGGTAAAAACAGTATAATAATGTTAAAAAGAGATTTCACTTATGTTTTCTACCCGGGTCAAGAGTTTTGAAAAGATACTAGAGTCTATAAAACAGGTCCATTAACAACAAGTTTCATTTAAGGACAGACACATTGATACATAATTTGAGACAACACTTTTGAAAAGATTCCTCATATGGGAAGGACTCGTCAACATGTTGAACCAATTTTTAATCACTTTTTTATGACATGGAACTCTTCTATCTATAGCAAACAAAACAAAACAAATTACTGTGAATGACTTTACTGTTTTAGATTTAAGTTTGACATGATTTTACTGTTTTAAAATAAACTGTGACATGAATCAATTATTATGGTTGTAAAGATCAACTGTGACTTGATGATACTGTTTTGTAAAAAAATAATGTAAAATTATTTTATTGTCACAGTTTCATGTAAAAATATTTCGTGACATTTTTGTTCAGACTTTTGTCATTACTAACATATACAAGGTATATCATATGGTTATACCAATTTCTATTTTCTTTTTGTTAATAACTGAAGATGGAAATTGTGAAATGCTAATAACAGTAACCCTATCAACAGAAATACTAAGAAGATATTTACTAATGTTTTCTACCTCCAACCTATTCAAGAGGAGTTTTGTTGTTTTAGATTGTACAGTCTAAAACAGGTCCATTAACAACAAGTTCCCTTTAAGGACAGACACATTTATAAATTATTTGCGACAACTCATGTCAAGATTCCTCATATGAGACTGACTCGTTAGCATGATTAACCATTTTCAGTTACTTTTTTATGATATGGAACTATGCGGTAAAACAAAACAAAAATAAACGTTACAGTATTTGTTAGATGGCATTTTTCAATAATTTAGTATTTGATATATTGGATTGCTTAATAACTCATTATTCATTAGAATGTATTTCATAAGTTTTCGTTATTTTGTTTCAAAGGTTTACAGATAGAGGCACTAATTTAATTATTCAGAATCTTTAACAAATCAAGATGTTCCAGGATGCCAATGAGACAACTCTTCACCAGAAACTAAAATTAAAAGGAACCACCAACCATATGTCATCACACGGTTTTCAATAGTGTACTAAACCCATACCACATAGTAAGTTATAAAAGGTCTAAATGACAAATTTCAAACGATTCAAACGAAAACAAGAATATGATATACAGAAGCAAACTAAAACCACTGAATAAAAGACTCCTGACTTGGGACAGGTACACACAGAATGTGATGACAAATCTATATAACCTTATTTATAACAATCCACAGCTTCTACAGTTTAAACACAACTAAAAAATATCAGTCAGATTTTACAGAAAGCAAACAAAACTCACATTACTGGCTAATATACTATCATGATGTTCTACCAAAGTTTACTACTGTACTTCCGAGAAGATTTAATACATGTACAAGTGAATTAAAGAGATCTACTCAAGGATCGTCGATTGAAATTCCAAATAGATTGTATACATGTACAGGGAAATTAAAGATACATGTAACCTACGCAAATGTTGACAAATATTGTTCTGACCAAAGTTTGGAAATGTATACAGGGTATAGGGAAATTATAGAAATTGAATCACATAATGAAATACTAGACACGATATTAACTTTCAATTGTGTGTTATCTCAAATGATTTCCTAAATAACTGTTATTTCATCTGCCAACAGCTAGACATTTGATCCTCTTTTCAACAATATTACGACTTGTCATCACTTTAACAATCAATATATTTTCATTATCTTTCGGAAATGAACAACTACAAATTAAAAAAAAGTTATAACAATACATGAATGTCATTTGGTTTAGACATATTGTTGGGGAAAAAAATAACCTGAAATCATTAGAATTTCTGCTGACATGTTCATAAAATGCATTTTATCTAGATGACATGAAAACACTAAATTTAACAGAAATAATAAGTTATCCCTTTTAAGATCATCACAAAAATCATCTATATTTATCAAAGTCGAATTTTGTCAATACAGATTGCAATGATATCAAAGTCAGTGACGTTTTCATCTGCCTTTTATTTACTCCTTTAGAATAATTGATCCTTTTAACCCCGAGACTAGCAGATAAATAGGAGCATCTAATATATTAAAGCAGCTTACACAGCTTATTCTACATGAGTAATTCCTTTTAACATTAACTTTGTATAACATATAGTTTGTAATACAATTGTCAGTGTTTTAAAATTGTCTAAATACAAGCCCTTAGAGATTGCAAAATACAAGGTGTAAACAGTAGCATTACGAGATTCAGTTTTTCTATAATTTGATAATTTGTTAAAACCAAGTATCAAGCCAAGAATTGTTTTCCATTCGCTCGGTGTGTTTTGTCATCTGATTAAGGACATTCCGTTTTTAGTTTTGCTCGGAGTTCGGTATTTTTGTTATTTTACTTCAAATGGCAAAATAAAAAGCTCAAACACATCAAACTAACGAATAACAACTGTCATATTCTTGAAAATGGTAGATTGGACCTGGTTCTATAACTAGACATAATAGATCAATCTAAAGCACATTCGTTCAACTAGCGCAAGCAAGTTTAAACCATTGAACTCAAACAGAATTTGTCATTGACAGATTTCAGAGATCTAGATGATGAAAACAATCTATCACCTTTTACCTAATACAACATGGCAGATATCCTTTATCATTTTTTATTGTCAATGATGATATTTGAGCCGTGAAGATAAAATCCGACACATCGGACTATTACAGACAGAATAGAGTATTGAATAGAAAAGCACAAGACAAGGACTATTAAACACGTCATTGTATAGTTATAAGAGGTAATAAATCGTAGAACAGTTGTTTACATTACGGTAAGGATTAAACTAGGTTAATGATCAACATAAATATAGCTTAATATTATCAAACGAATTATCTTATATAAAAAGTCGAACTAAGAGTTTAGCAAAGTTATCTCACAAAAATGTATATTTTATTTCACATTTTCTGGAAATGGAAAACAGCAAAAACAAATACAAACCAAACAAATTAATAAATGGAAAAAAGAATTAAAAACAAAACAAAAAACAAGTAACACACACACACACACACACACACGCGCGCGCGCAAACAGAGGAAAACCTTTATTTCACTATAAAGGAGAGTAATTTGTTGGACACCTTTCCCATAACGGTCTTCTCAATAAAATTGATAAAATGTGCCTACTTGATAAATGTGTTAACCCAAAAGGTGATTCGAAACCAGTCAAAACACTTATATGTTTGGATAGAGGGTTTAATTGTCGTTTGATCCACTCAAGACTTATTTAAGGTATACGGTATGTTGACACTTATTTAAAGCCGAACGTCCACCAGACATCAGCGATAACATAACGGGGAAATATCTAGCATATATAAATATTTATATCCTCTATTATAGCTATTAATTATATAGTACTTGACTTCCCTCGTTATACTATTTCATTGCCGCGTGTAGTTTTATGATTGAACCAATCTATAGATACCACGAACTGCTGTATAAAACAATCCTGTCGAATGCAGAATTTGATAAAAAGATCAAATAGCAATAAAAATTCTCCTTTCTTGTCTTCTCATTACCAATAATTAACATTGAACAGAATGTCAATACTCTTTTGACAAAATCGACAATTACAGACATCAAACGTGGCATTACTGCTTTGATTTTGAGTATTAAACCAATGAATTCCTAGTTAATCACCTATCGTTTATTGCCTAATTGACACACGTAATTAAAGTACATAATTTGTCAACTGTAGTTAAATGTCCGTGTTATTACATGATAACATATAAATTAAAAACCTGTATTTTATCATGATCTGAATTAGGATATGCCTCTATCTATAGTAGTTAAGTGGAAACCAAAATACGTTTCTCAGTTATTTAATACAACATGCGTTTTAATTTGAGATTTGTGCAGTCGCCTAAGAAATTAAGATGGAAAACACCGATAGAAGCCGGTGTAATGAAATTATATATGCACTCTACATGATTTACTCCTTAGTTAAACATTAGGTTTTGTTTACCATTTAAATAAAGACAATAATTAGTAGGGCGTGATCTCTCTGGTTAGGCTTGACTCCGCGTTTATTTAATAGGACGAAAATTCAAAATACATGTAGAAATAATTGGTGTCAAAATGTTCTGATATTTGTACAATGGTTTTATGCCATTCAAAATAATCTATAGTAAATAAAGTCATGCACAAACCTCTGTTTTATGTTTGAGTACGAAATAATCATTGGTCCTTTTAATTAGGATAAAGCCAATAAACTGGTTAGTTCAATACCTATAATATTTACTTGAGTTTCAATGCAAACAAAGGAAGAATCCAGTTTCAAGCAATACTAATGAATATTATGTCTTTTGACTAAATTCGTTTTATAATTTAGAAAATACTGTACGAGTTTTCAATTTTTTACATCACTGGGTCGATACCTCTGCTGGTGGACTATCAGTACCCGATGGTATCATCAGCTCAGTAGTCAGTACATTGGTACTGACATGATTTAACAAACTTTACTAAATTTGCCCGTTTATAAATTTTGAAATTATCAAGAAACTAAGGTTTCAACTCCCTCAGGCAAAGTTGGCTTTAAATGAATTTGGCTATTTATTTTAGGTATATTTGACGTATAGCTCTTCAACGGTTTCGGCACTTATACATCTTCGGATTTCAAGTGTTTAGCTTTGAGCGTTCCTGATGAAGGTAAATCCAGAAAAGCGCTTCGGACGCAAGAAATTATTAAACGCGTTGTTTTCTTTGTTTTTAATATATAAATGGACATCGGTACCATATCGAGCTGATAAGATAAATAGTTCAAAGTGCTCCAAATTCATGTTTGATGCACGTCTATGCACATGTTTTCTCTGACTTCTACATGTACGATTTTGAATGTTAACAAACCATTTTTACTACGAATTTCACTTTTAGAATATTTTACTCTAATCCTTTCATGTACGACGGTTTATTTAATATCTTTAAAAATGGTTTGAATATAGAGGCGGATCTTTCCATTCGATTGGTGTGTTTGAGCTTTTGATTTTGTCATTTGATAAGGGACTTCTTGTTTTGAATTTTCTTGCTATTTTACTTTGGGACTATGGTTCCTGTTAACAGTTTTCATAACCAACGTATCGCAATTCTTAAGAACAGAAAACACCAAATATACTGATCTGCAAGGTGGTTCCCTAATCAATTATTCAAATTTCCATGCATGAAATTTAATAGAAACCTAGAACTTAAATGAAAGAATGTTAAAAATACCGAGTGGTTTGCTTCATCTCAAAACTTTTAATACATTTATGATAAGTTTCTGTGTTACGTATAAACCCTGCACTGAAGACAGTATTTTGTATAAACTGACTCACGATTTATTTATTGTTTGATTATAGTCAAGAAAGTCCAGTCGTTGAGTTCACTTACATTAAGTACTATCATGCATAATCAAAAGTTGTCGAATATATAAAATTCTGGATATAATTGGCAGCAACTGTCATTATTTGTATGATATAATTTTTGATGAAATAACATTAAAAACGATTTTAGTCCTAAAAAGGCGACACAATAACTTTTGAGGCAAATTAATCATATCTATGTCTGGTATCAAATTGTTTCTGTTTTTATACTTTACTTGGAAATAATAAAACGCTTCATATTACACCTATATAAGTACTGATGCCCGTTTATGAATTTTGAAATTATCAAGAAACTAAGGTTTCGACTCCCCCAAGTAAAGTTGGCTTTAAATGAATTTGGCTATTAATTTTAGGTATTTTTGATATATAGCTCTTCAACGGTTTCGGTACTTATACATCTTCGGATTTCAAGTGTTTAGCTTTGAGCGTTCCTGATGAAGGTAAATCCAGAAAAGCGCTTCGGACGCAAGAAATTATTAAACGTGTTGTTTTCTTTGTTTTTAATATATAAATGGACATCGGTACCATATCGAGCTGATAAGATAAATAGTTCAAAGTGCTCCAAATTCATGTTTGATGCACGTCCATGCACATGTTTACTCTGACTTCTACATGTACGATTTTGAATGTTAACAAACCATTTTTACTACGAATTTCACTTTTAGAATATTTTACTCTAATCCTTTCATGTACGACGGTTTATTTAATATCTTTAAAAATGGTTTGAATATAGAGGCGGATCTTTCCATTCGATTGATGTGTTTGAGCTTTTGATTTTGTCATTTGATAAGGGACTTCTTGTTTTGAATTTTCTTGCTATTTTACTTTGGGACTATGGTTCCTGTTAACAGTTTTCATAACCAACGTATCGCAATTCTTAAGAACAGAAAACACCAAATATACTGATCTGCAAGGTGGTTCCCTAATCAATTATTTAAATTTCCATGCATGAAATTTAATAGAAACCTAGAACTTAAATGAAAGAATGTTAAAAATACCGAGTGGTTTGCTTCATCTCAAAACTTTTAATACATTTATGATAAGTTTCTGTGTTACGTATAAACCCTGCACTGAAGACAGTATTTTGTATAAACTGACTCACGATTTATTCATTGTTTGATTATAGTCAACAAAGTCCAGTCGTTGAGTTCACTTACATTAAGTACTATCATTCATAATCAAAAGTTGTCGAATATATAAAATTCTGGATATAATTGGCAGCAACTGTCATTATTTGTATGATATAATTTTTGATGAAATAACATTAAAAAAAGATTTTAGTCCTAAAAAGGCGACACAATAACTTTTGAGGCAAATTAATCATATCTTTGTCTGGTATCAAATTGTTTCTGTTTTTATACTTTACTTGGAAATAATAAAACGCTTCCTATTACACCTATATAAGTACTGATGTGAACCCGGACATATGTAATCATAACATATATATTTCCATTTTAAATGATGTATGGTTTCGTGATTATTTTGTTGGGGATCTACCTCTCAATTTCCCCAACTTATGAACACTTTTGTTTTAGAAATGTCACACCTATAATTTCAAGACACAATTAAGTACTTTATGAAAAATTATCGTAGTTTACTCACATATGATCGAATAAAATGTCGTTTGTTGCAATTGATGTTCTCTAAAACCTTATATCAAAATATAATTCATATTATTCATTAATTATATTTATTGTAGCGGTTTTGTGTTTTAGTGATGACTGTTATGTAGACCTGTAATTTATAATCTGATAAGTTGACATTAATTTGTTTTGTATATGTACTTTTGTACGATATAGGATGGTTGCTTCAGTACGAAAATAATTCCATGTAATATGTTGTGCAAATGAACCTCCATTATACAGAATCTTCAAACAAGTATTGAATAGACCTACAAACAAAACATTGCATGAAATCCTCAACTTTTTTTTTTTTGGCTAGCCATCAAACTCAAAAGTTTTTTAAATTTCCGGTACCAAATCAGGAATATGACAGTTGTTATTGTTTCTATGTATGCTGGCGTTTGTTTTAAATGCACTTCTATGTTCCTGTTGTTCCTTTGTTTTCCTCTTAAAAATAATGTGTCTCTAAATTTTAGTTTGTAACCCGGATTCGTTTTCTCTCAATCGATATATGATTTTTGAACACCGGTATACAATAAGACGTGTCATGGTACTTGTCTATCCCATATTCATGTATTTGGTTTTGATGTTATATTTGTTATTCTCGTGGGATTTTGTCTGATGCTTAGTCCGTTTCTGTGTGTTAGTTACATTGTAGTGTTGTGTCGTTGTTCTCCTCTTATATATTTAATGCGTTTCCCTCAGTTTAAGTTTGTTACCCCGATTTTGTTTTTTGTCCATGGATTTATGAGTTTGAACAGCGGTATACTACTGTTGCCTTTATTTATTCAACTGTTGCCTTTATTCATGTGAATAAAACATAAGGGTATTTAACATTCTAAACATACCCATATTTAAAGTTAAATGATCGACCCCTTCTTAAACAAAAGAAGTTTTGAAGTCTTTCGAATTTTGCACGTCTGGTGTCGGTTGTTCAAACGGTAAAAATTCAGGGCACAAACTATACTCAGATAAACAAAGAATATCAGAGAAAACAGGTCTACAAAACAAACCTCGCAAAAATATATTGTTAAAAACAAAAAACACTCATAACCAATTCTTAGGAAATTTGAAGCTATTTAAAAAGGTGGTACTCATCAACCTACAAACAATTGTCACAATATCAGAAACTTTCCGAAAAGATCTCGGTTGTCTGACTGCATCCTTTTGTATCATCGAAATAGTATATTATAATATAGAACTAAACAGCAAAGTATTTGTAGCGTTTCTAGACAGTAGGAAGACCTTTGATACGATATGCCGTTATGCACTTATGTTGAATTATTCAACTTTGGTATCAAAGTTAAGCATGATCTCTGATAAAAGATATGTATAGTATAAAAACCAAGTTATTGTTAATCAATGCAAATCAAATATCTTTGCAGTTTAAAAAGGGGTTAACCAATGAGGGGTATTGTCTGGGTTTTTTAATTTAGTGAATTGGTACGATATCACCTATATATATCATGTATATTAGTGATGACAACTTTCCAGATGAGGGGAATGTAATGTTTCGAATGTAGTCGAGTCGAAACATGACAATGAATTGTTGATTCGCATTTACTCAAACAATGTCTTTAACTAAATATTTCTAAGTAAATACCACTTTTTGTTTAATATATTTCAATAGCAATATGGTATATTGGGTTATGTTTAAATAGAAAATTTCATTCGTATTTCGATGAAAAACAATAACATGTATTCTACTGAAATATATAATGATTACACCGAACGACAGACGACAGTCTGATATGACGTCACATATCCTGTTTAGACAGATTCACCATATCACAATAATTACCAGTAATGTTTCATTATTTCTTTATTAGATATGATTCTTACATAAACTATGCATAAAGAATCACTCAACAGAAATAAATTCAAATGTCAAGAACTTACAAATTATTTGTCTGAATATGATATACCACGCAATCTCAATAAAGGCGATTTACTCGCTTGTCGTAAGCAGATGAGAAGTTAAAATTTCTCGGAAAATGACAAATGAGCATTCAATTTAACCTTAAAATTAGCGTTCTCTCGTTCTATACATATAAAATTGTTGTCGTTCCACGACATATTTTGGCGACTAAAATTTAGCATTTAACTTTTGGTGCCATTTGATTAATGCAAAACAAAAATAGTTATGCTTCAAATGCCTATAAATGAGGGTCTGTATTGGGGGGGGGGGGGGGGGGGGGGGATCTGTTATTCTGTAAACATTTAATTTTCACCCCTTTTTTCTCTAATCTATAAAAATTAACCCCTTTTTTCTCTAATCTTCAAAAAATTAACCGCTTTTTTCTCTAATCTTCATTTTTTTTTGCCCGTTATTCTCTAATCTTCATTTTTTAAAGGGCATTATTCTTTAATCATTTAACCCCATCCAAACCCTCATAAATGTAGATTAAATTTAAATAATGGTTTTGCGGTCAAATTAAAAAATGCTCTTTCAAAAATAGGGTTTAATCATGTATGGGAAAATCAAAGTACGTTCTCTAAAAAATGCCTTATAAATACTGTAGGTAAAAAATTGGCTGAAAGGCATACAGATTTCTGGAAAGACAGTCTTTTTAACGACCAAAACAACCCTAATGGAAACAAATTAGGAACATATAGAAAATTAAAAAAAGAGTACAAATAAGAAAACTTTTTATTCATAGATTTAGATCGACACATGATATCAAATTTTATAGAAATAAGAATAAGTAATAGTTATTTAAATATTGAACAGAGTAGACACCGTAAATTACCGTTGGAAAAAATAGTATGTCATCTCTGTAAAAAGGATGTAGAAGATGAATATCACTTTACTTTAAAATGTCAAATTTTAGAAAAATGTAGGCAAAATCTTTTTCAAGAAGTAGAGAATATAGTTCCAGATTTCACCAAAATGTTGATGAGGAAAAATTTGTATTTATGTTTACTTTAAATGAGTATGACGTAACTAAAATTATTGTCATGGGAGTTAATGGTTTATATGTGTTAAGAAACAGCCTAGCTGATAAGAAAAACTAGTGGATGTAAAAAAATGATGACTATTTTATATTTTCCTATAGTATTTGTTATGATATATTTTATAACAATTACAATAATATGAATGTTTGTAATTGTACTTTCAAATTTGCAAAGGTATTACCTCCTCCAAAACATTTAAATATATAGTCTTATAAGAATATGAATGTTGTTTAAATTTAGATATTATATGTTTGTAATGATTGTCATGCTTGTCTTGGTAACAATCCAATGTTTGGATTTTACACCAATAAAATGATTTGATTTGATTTGATTCATGATTTCGAACTTCAAGAACCGATACCCCATATATACATGTGTCTACTCCGTACTAGGAGGGAAACATAAAATGTGACAATAAGTTCATCATTACGACAGAAGAGATAAATTCGGATCCCTTGTTGAACATCACACTTAAAATGTGTTTCCTGAAAACCTTGATAATCAGTCATACGTCCATTTACTGATGGGTTATACATCTGGTAATGTACAAGAATTGGAGGGTTCAATACTCCTAAAACTAATTTGTCTCCGCAAACAGTGTATGCCTCGTTCCAAGAATTGTCTTGTGATGTTCGTCTGTAAATAATTGATAAGTCACACATTATTCGTCTGTTAATAATTGATTGGTTACACATTATCGGTGCTGTCCCTTAATTTGCAACTTAATCTCTATTTTTAGTGATTTACTTCCAAATTGTGCAAGGGTACGAAAATTGTCTGGGAAAAAAATTTAATAATGATTATAATAGAAATAATAATAATATCATGCATCCTGGTGGTTGAAGGTCGTTATTCGAATAAGGTAAGATACACAGTAAGATAAACACTTTAATTTTTATTTTAAGAATTGAAAACGTATCATCAAAGGCATTCGTTTAGACAAACCACAACAAATCGGATAACTCTTAGAGAAATTCGAAGACAAACCACAACAAATCTGATAACTCTAGAGAATACACAAACTTTAATTTAATGAACTGCTTTTTGTTAAGCCTTATGACATGCGGAGGACATCTCTGCTCGCTGCGACAAATAAGACTATTTAATACACTGGTTCCCTGTTTATTGCTTCTTATGAATTCTCTGACTATAACACAAAGACTTTCTAATTATCTCCCTAGGGAAGAACACTCCTTTGTTACTAATTGGACAATAGACAGTAAATAGTGTTTATGAGATTACAAAACAACTTATTTTGCAAAAACTTCAATCGCGTCCTCGTAAACAACATAGTTTGATAAATAGGTTGCTGATAATACTGCACTGGTACGGCTTTACAATTTCAGATGACCTTTATAGATGCGTTCCTCGATGATAATCAACCGAAACAGGCAGGTGACCATTTTTCACTGCAATTTACACTAGTGCCATTTTCAAAAAGGTTCGTCAGTCGTTAGAAAAAATAACAGAATCATAGTTTCATTTATGTACTTGTAACAACATTAAGTACTTTCTTCTGTTTTTGATAGATTATCATAATTACAATGCCCGTAGCTCTGAAATGTTACAAAATTTTTAGAATACTTCTAACTGTAGAAAACTTCTCAAAGAGGTTCGGTTAATGCATGATTCAATGAAGAATATCGTTCATAAAACGGATTCGTTAAGACAAAATTCAATGAAGAAAATATCATTCGTAAAGATGATTGGTTAAGTCAGAATTCGATGAAGAATATCATTCGTAAAGAGGATTGGTTAAGTCAGAACTCATAGAAAAATACTGTTTGTAAAGAATCTTGGTTTGGACAGAATTCGATGAAGAATACCGTTCGTAGAGATCAAAAGATTGAAAAAAATTAAAAAAAGATGGAAGGTTTGAGAGCATAACAACAAATTGACTCCTTATTTAAAGACAAAAACATTTAACGAAATACTTTTCCTTAGTGAGTTGCGCGCCTTTTTTTTTTATATACAATTGAATAATTTCATGAACTGAACATTCATCAAACAAAATATATTCATTAACATCATGCCAAATTAACATAAATAATTCAGCCGTTATATTCTGCTGTTCTATGGTGGTTGGTCAATGGTAGACAGTCGTCTCCTTGAAATCATACTACATCTCCTAATGTTATACAGCAGACAAAACAGTAGTTAAACAACTATAGTAGTCACATTAACTCGTACCAAAGTGAGATATTTACTTCAGATTAACAATCTAAGCTTTCTAAGTATGTAATAAAAACACAAGTTTTTTTTATCATTTACATATAAGAATATGTCATCCATTTTGTATTATTTAGGAATTGCATCATATAAAACAAATTCTATGAAGAAAAAGCGGATATATTGATGTCACTATTCTTTTTTATGCATATCCTGTTATTTTATAAAAGTAAAATCACAAAAATACTGAACTTTGAAAAAAAATTCAAAACGGAAGATCACTAATTAAATAGCAAAATCAAGTGATGAAACATTTAAACGAATGGACAACAACTATCATATTCCTGACTTGATACTGGCATTTTCAAATGTAGAAAATGGTGGACTGAACCGGGTTTTATAGCGCTAATCCTTTCATTTGTATGACAGTCGCATCAGATTCTAATTTATTTACAACGATGCGTGAACAAAACAGTAACATTGTCAAAAAAGGTGTACAGCAGTCATCCTTATTTCCATGCATATTTTTTTTAGATATATTTTTAACGTCTGGAATTTCTCATAATTGTTTATCGTTTTTGCTATGGTATTGTTTTTCGTTCGTCCGTTCGTCTGTCCCGCTTCAGATTTAAGTTTTTGGTCAAGGTTGTTTTTGATGAAGTTGCAGTTCAATCAACTTGAAGTTAAGTACATATGTTCCTTATGATATGATAAAGCGTTTGACCCCATTTTCATGGTCAACATAGAAAATGATGAGTGGGGCATCCGTGTACTATTCTTGTTATAGTATCTTTTGATTTTCTCAGTCTGATGTTTAATCTCACGTGATGAAATATATTATGATGATATAATTTCTTTATTATATATTTGTAATACCATTCTTTGTCACTCAAAGAAATCTGCATTAATCTGTACAAACGATACTTCAGCACGATTTGTAAACCTAGCTTTACTTTTTGGAAAAGATAATCAAAACTTCATAGAAACTCGATTTAAAAATGGATGCTTAATATTAAACAAATATTTAGAATGATATAATTTTAGGAGTTACCTTTTAAGTTGTGAAAAGAATGACTTAATTTTTAGGTATTTAAACTAATGTTTTAGTCCCAATTGATTTGAATTGTTGATCTAAATGTAATTGATATTTGACAAATTTTTGTTTGATGTTGGTAGATTTTGAGATATTATTAATTTGAGATATTTAATTAATTTTTAGCTAACAATAGCTATAGAATTTAGAAACAATTACTTCTGTCAATAGCGAATCACGTATTTTAAGTATATATAAATTAGTCTAAGCAATCTGATATTCATGTTGAGTGTAGCTGAAAGTTCTTAAAATTAATAATTTAAAGAAGGTGATAATTTGTGTGTATATTTGAGTTTCCTTGCTTATGATGACTTTGAAAAAAAACCACATTACAAATACTAAAGTAAAACAAACAATTTAATTGTTTTACATTGTCATTTCGGGGCCTTTTATAGCTGACTATGCGGTATGGGCTTTGCTCATTGTTGAAGGCCGTACGGTGACCTATTATAGTTGTTTTAAATTTCTATGTCATGTTGGTCTCTTGTAGAGAGTTGTCTAATTGGCAATCATACAACATCTTTATATTTTAGGTCTGTTTGATTTCATATTATAGGTAAAACAAATATGTTAGTCATCGTTTTTACCCTTGTTAGAATGTGTTTTGTGGATCGAATAAGTCAACCAAATGGTTTACACTTGCTTCACGTCCAATGTTGACGTTCGTTTACTTTTGATAGCTAAATACGCCTAGTTCACGCTCACCTCATTTCTAGCTAAGGGGTTAATTTAAAGGTAATGGTATGAAAGGATTTATGACGTTTTTAGAAAAAATTAGAAATTCAAATAAAATAGATCTCAGTTAGATAATAGTATATGTTTATAGTTTATTAAGATACATGTAATTAAAAGTAAATAGGATACATATTTCAAATCAATCATAAGAACTTTATCTTAGATGCAAGGTGATCAGTACTAGTACAAGTCAAGTACCTCATAACATAAGTTATTTGGCACGCTAAATGAAGGTTATAAGGTTAGTATTGTCAAGGATTTGTATAGTTTGGTATTGTCGGACTGAGGTGTGAGGAATTCGGTGGTAAAATTACTATTAAATTCAAGGTTATAACCATATTCACAAAATGTGTAGATACTACAGCATCATGAATATTCAGTTATACATTTAGGCACAAAGGATACATTTAGGCACAAAGGAATGTTATTAATAACCAATCATAAAGTTTAGATACGAAGATTGACGTATAAAAAGACACTGCTTAAAATTGAACAAATCTTTAATTATCTACTATTATAAAGATCAGAAATTGAAATTCTTCCAAAAATATTATTCTATTTAAATTAAGAAATAATAATCCTAACGCTTTTCAAAAAAAAATAAATACATTTTGCATATTATGAAGCAATAAATGTTTTGGCAACAAATTCCATCGTTGCAAAAGAAGCTCAATCTTGTCTGGGGAACAGGAATGTCGGGTAATGAATAGTGACTATAAAAGCAAATATATTAAGTCTACTGCCCGTATATTACAATCCTTGTTCCTACCAGCAAATTGAGTTGTCTTATTTATTTCATTAAAAAGGTAATTTATATACTGTTACGTAAAGTTATTTAATGAAAGAAATAATTGCAAATTATTAGGAAATAATTCAATAAATATAAATATATACGGTCGGGGTCGAGAAAATTACAGAGGTCAGAACGGAGTTCAAAATCAGAATAGCCGTGGTGTGCATAAATAGGTAAATTGCGGATTTTGGAATATTAATGGTTGGAAGTCTGATGTAAATAGCGATAAATATATATTTTTAATCTCATGTGTAAAACATTATAATTTGGATATACTTGGGACTAGCGGAGACGCATCTTGCTGGAGATAAAGTTATTAGCGTTGAAGGTTATCAGTGGTTTGGTCTTAATCGTAAAAATATTCATGTCCGAGCAAAATCCGGATCGGGTGGTGTTGGAATTTTAGTACGAAATAGCATATGCAATGTATTTGATGTTACAATTGCAGATAATGACACTGAGGGAATTTTATGGATTAAACTTGAGAATAACTATTTTACGATCAAAAAGAAAAGAAATAATAAACATAACAGTCCTTGTTCCTACCAGCAAATTGAGTTGTCTTATTATTTCATTAAAAAGGGAAAGAAGGCGCGAGTCCCACTCTCGCTGCCAAGC
The DNA here is from genome assembly GCF_963676685.1 of Mytilus edulis. NCBI lineage: Eukaryota > Metazoa > Mollusca > Bivalvia > Mytilida > Mytilidae > Mytilus > Mytilus edulis. Next base: position 65,210,954 of record NC_092356.1, read on the forward strand.
CAGTCCATAACAACGACATGCAGTCCCCAGATGTCCAGACATTCTTCTACCTACAAGAACCGTAGAAGAACTGAGCAAATGAGTGGAGGCAAATCAAAATCATGTTTATCAATTTCGAAATCACCAAAGACAACCATAAAAACAACAGTAACAAGGGACCTCCATGTGAAGTCCTCATTACAACAAAAACTATAAAATCCCCGTCACAACAGTAACATGGAAACAGATTCAATGAGGTCGAATTATTCTCCTTTTTATTAGTGAATATTTCATCAGCGATGTTTCTTCGCTTATTTTAACAAAACTGAACAGAACTTGCGTTGAAAGCAAATTATTATTTTACTTTCATTAATCATGATTGAACAAAAAAAAATCACATCTTCATTTTTTTTTATATCTCGTATCTAGTGCCCATGTAATTAAGACAAACGTCGACTATTTGTTTGATGAGTTAATCTAGAAGCTTAATACACTGTGCTGATTCAACCAAATACACCATCTTACAATCTGTCATGTTTTTTTTTTATCTGTTTTTTACTTGTCGTCTTACCTTATACTAATATAATATGTTCTTGTTCTTTCTACTAAACTCCTTCATTTCAACGGTGAAAAATATCTTCCTCTTGTTGTTTTAAGGGTTTATCGAAAGTTTATCTCAATTTCAATTAAAAACTGTCCAATGGAGAGCTAAATTTATCTTTTCATTAAGATGCTCGTGGTCGTAAGTTTAAGCCTCGAGCAATTAATCAATGTATTATAAACTTTGTATTTTCTGAAGCTAATGCACTGAAACTTTTGTTTAAAAAAAGGAGTGGATATGCCAAAGATGGCTATCAGACTGCACCTTTGTCAAAAGAAAAAGGACAAAAAGAATAATGGTTACAACCACTAGTCATTAGGCATCCTGAATCACACCCTACAGTGTGAGATTCTCCAAGAGGATAAAGAATGAATCTTGGAGTAAACATTTAAATTATTTGCCCTTGTTGATGTGAAAATCAAAATGTAATTATACTTGAGAATCAAAAAAGGATTTATACATGTGTTAGCGTGAAATTAAAAATTCATGAAATGTTAAGTTATCATATCATAGTGAAGTATAACACACGTGAAGTGTTTGTTTTAGCATGTATATACAGCTATGGTTCTAGCTGGTTAGTCAGTGCTTGATAAGAAGTATTTAAAACCCCTTTCTTATTAAACCTATAATATATAGTAATCTGTTTTACACATTCCCCATTTATATTATTAATTTTAAGTTTCACATTCGCCCATTTCTTTGGTTTCCAGGAAAATTAATCTGTAGCATGTTAATGTATCATTCTTATTTTCCTAGACAAGGATCTAACTTGTTCGAAAGTTTTTGAAACTATTATAATATATAATTAAAAACAATTAATTTTCTCTCAACCCACCTACACACGACAAAAATCTAATGTTTCAACACCGATGGTAATTGAAGTTATACTGTGTTACATCAAGAACATTAAATTAGAATTAAATAGGCCTACAGTAAAGGTGATATCTAGTAAACAGGTTTATACGGCTTCAGTATACTGCGTAGGATTTTCTGGATAGGACTAGAGCTATAATAGTATCATGAAAGTTCATCTCACGTATCCTTCATTCATATCTAATTCTCATATTTTTGTTGGCAAATAAAACTACAAGATGTTCCTGATAGAAGTATTGACAAATTCCTTGATGGTTTGATACGATGTCTTGATTAATATTTCTTATATTTGTTAATATTGAATTTTTAACTTCATAATATGGAAATACGGAGGAAAATACGGCTTATAGTTTTAACATTTCAAATACAAAAACTAAATCAAACAGATGAATATGAAAATTTAGATTGTAACATTTGTTTTAGCATTATGTCGTCATACGGTGAATTATTAAACAAAAGGAAACTATTAGATATATCGTTTCCAAGGTATTACAAGATAACGCAAAATTAATAACGCGGGGAAACAAGAATAATGATATCAACTCTTCCGATCTAAAAGGAAATACAAGGTTATTAATTTTTTTCTATTAAAAATGTTAATATTTTACCGACTATATTGCAATGGTTTCAGCTAAGGGCAATCCACAGGAGAGGATGGTAGCTTGAGTCTAGAGTAGATTGGTGGATATTATTTAAATTGACATTATTCTGAACATTATTCTTGAGTGAACACTTTGATCATCGAACTAAATTAGACATGAAAAGGAATACCGAAGCAAACATTGTCAATATTTTGTTTTTTCAACAGTACAGCGAAAAGCTTTTTCGATTGCATAACGTTTAAGATTTTTGTTTTTTCTGATAATTTTCAACAGGTTGACATGAACAATAAGTAATACACATTAATTTAAATTAAAACATTTAGACAGAAAAAAAGAACACAAAGCAAAGGAAGAAAGATCCCAAAACCCGCCAATAGATATGGGGTGATCAGAAGAGGTTTGTTTTCTCCTTTGATTTTTGTTAACATTTGTTATGTCAGTGTCTTTTATGGCTTGCTGTATGTGGTATGTGGTTCGTTCATTGTTGAAGGCGAATTCCGGTTAATTCTCTGAAACCAAAAAAATGGACGAAAAACTTAATATACCAAATTATCTAACCTAAAAATGTGCACTAACTAGATATAGGAAGATGTGGTGTGAGTGCCAATGAGACAACTCTCCATACAAATAACAATTTAAAAAGTAAACCATTATAGGTTAAAGTACGGCCTTCAACACGGAGCCTTGGCTCACACCGAACAACAAGCTATAAAGGGCCCCAAAATTACTTGTGTAAAACCATTCAAACGGGAAAATCAACGGTCTAATCTATATAAACAAAACGAGAAACGAGAAACACGTATATATTACATAAACAAACGACAACTACTGTACATCAGATTCCTGACTTAGGACAGGTGCAAACATTTGCAGCGGGATTAAACGTTTTAATGGATCCAAACCTTCTCCCTTTTTCTGAAACTAGTATCGATTCTATCAGTGTAGTGTGGAGTATTTTGTGAACTTTTTTCTTCTTTTTGCCATTGTGTTATATATCTTTTTTCGATTTTTGTTGTCATTGTGTTGCGTTTATCTCTTCAATAAAAGTTTTAGTATTTCGACGTATATATATATAAAAGCCTAGTTTTATAGGTTAATCTATAAGTTCGTGTTTTTATACTCTCCCTATGATATCATGACTTAAAATTTCGTTTTACAACAATATGTATTTTTAATTTCAAAGAAGATACTTCCGAATTTAGATGACAAACAGATGTTAACTTCTGCGTTATTTGCTGGAAATGTATTTCATTGGCAATCATTACAAATCTTCTGCTTTTTATAAGACATTGGATGTCATTGTCATCACAGATGCCTACCATAATGCATTTGTATTTCAGAGAGACCACGAGGTTTGATATTCAAATTTCAGGAACCACATACCCTTCCGAAGCACCTAAAGCCACCCAGAGTTTTAATGAGTTCGTGTTCCTTAATTGTTAGTTTAATTTGTAGTTAAAAGCAGCTTTGCTAATGAATCTTAACGATTCAGTAAATTGTCGAACTCTTTACCACTACGTTACATTGCAGAAAAGACCACAATGCAGGGATTATCTTTTTAACAATTGTTTATCTATAAAAAAAAATATTTTAGAAAAAAAAACTCAGAAGTCATTAACGCTACATGTAACTGCCTTTCTAATTACACGTTTAGATGGCATGCTTGTTTTGATTGCAATTTAGAAGACTTATGAAGAATATCTCTTGTTTTATACTTGTATTCGGCACGTTGTTGTGTATACCGTTTGTATTTGTTTATAATGAACGGCATACACAGATTTTTAATTGAAATTCACTGTAAAGTTAAACATGGATATATTTTTTACTTGGATAAATTCTACTAGATTAGAGAAATCTTTTTCGGTTGGATTGACCAGTAATATATTTAAGTATAATGCAAATTGATTGATATTTCGTGTTATTGGTTAAAGATAAAGGACGAGTATTTTCTTAGACATCTAAACAAAATATCACCATTCAATGATTCATATAATGGCTTACATATTTCACTAAATAACCCGTTTGCAACTGACGCGATTCTTGCTGGTTCTAGATCTTCGCAAAAGAAAATCATTCATCATAACTATACTTTTTTCATATTTAATATGACTTTTATATCTTCACTAAAAAGTTCATTCCGATTAAAAATAAAGCTCGTTTTGTAAAATACTACCTAAGCTCCCCATAATACTTAATATATTTATTTTCTCACAATTCATTAGTGTACATTAAAAGGTAAATCGGTTTACTACTGGGTATCATCGATACCATTCGTATAGCCTCGGTGGTTATCTTTATATATCTTGTTGTTTCCGTCTGCTAAGCCTTATTCTCTGTGGATTGGTATAAATAATTTCAGCATAATGACATTTAAATAAAGTTTGACGTTTTCAAATAAGATTGACGTATTATTTCAATTGTTCGTAAATTGAAACAAACCTTGCAGAGATTAAGTTAAAATATTGATACAGACTTTGATCAACAACGACGTAATTTACTGAAAATCATTGGCAATCATACACCATCTTCTGATTTTTATGTTTTTATTGTAATTAAAAAAAATCAATTTGGTTTTAAAAACTTTTATAAAGAGGTGTCTATAAATAAGAAAATCCTTCTTTTTTTATACTGTGACTTAAAAAATATAACTTTGTAAAATTTACAAAACCTTTTATAGCTGACTATGCGGTATGAGCTTTGCTCATTGCTGAAGGCCGTACTTTGACTTATACAATGTAACTAACACTTTCTGTGTAATGTAGTGTTTTGTGGAGAGTTGTCTCGTTGGCAATGATAGTTTAAAAAGAACAATACTTTTTATGAGTTATGTACTTTCTTGATTCAAGTCCCAATAATCGACCATCTACATGTGTGAGAGTAAAGTTCGAAGGCCGTACGGTTACCTATGATTGTTGATATCTGTGTCATTTTGGTCTCTTGTGGAGAGTTATCAAATTGGCAATCATGCCACATCTTCCAACATCTTTTTATTGTTTCTGTGATGTCATTTACTTTAAAATAAATGGTACGGATGCGATCGACATAGTCATGACACTTGGAACTATTTTAAGTAAAATGGTTAACTCTCAAACTTAGCTATCAGAGCGTTGAATTGTGAAATTCTCCCTAACATCTCTTTTGTTCTAATACAAGGAGTCAGAATATCATTTTCTTGTTAGTATGCGTCAGAACTGTGTTGTATTCATTTGTTTGCGCATGTCATTTCTTGAATTTTACAGATATTTGTCATACCATCCACAAGTATGAAACTCCGGAATGTCCAACATAGACGCTGTCAATTATCAAATTCGATACATATGTTAGATTAAAACTGCCCTTTATAACATTTTATGTTCTTGTAAGTCTATTGGATGTTACGGTTAATTAGAGGACAACAAAATAAAAGATTGTATAAAAAATGTAGCCTTCAGTTGAATGTTAAATTCTATAAAAGTCATTTAATTTATTCTATTAAGTTCCTGCTTTTGTAGAAGTCATTAGAGATGAGGCCGTAAAGCTTTCAGTCAAATGTTCAATATGATAAAAGTCATTTGATTTACCGAATAAGATCAATTTGTAGAATAATGTAGGGAGGTTCACGATAAATCGCCGAGGTCTTGTCACTTTATTCTCATGTGTGACGAATGAAGACACCCATCTTCTTCATCTTTATACAAAGCAATGTAAGAAATAGTCAAAATATGCATTAAATCCTGAAGCGTTAAATTAGAAAGGTCTTGATGGAAGTTTATTGAAAAATATTAATCAAATTATTATGTTATATATGTACTTCCATTACTTGTTATTACCGAGAGAGATACTTGAATCATCTCTTGTGAACAATCCTTTATAAAGCCCCAGTAACACTTTCACGTTTTACTACGTTTTAAAATGCTACGTTTCAACTACGTTAAAAAAAAATGTCCCGTTATTTTGAAAGCTAGGTTTTACTAGGTTTTAGCTACGTTCTTATCACGTTTTGCTACGTATTAGTACGTGTAGACCCACGTTTCCACCACGAATTGATACGTTTTGACACGTAGTAATATAAGCACGTTTTGTTGAGTTCCGTTAAGCTTTGATACGTATTTACTAGTTTTCTATTTCGTTTCAATTTTCGCTACGTTTGTTGTTTAATTTTCAAAACATACGGGGCAGGTTCCGTTTTGAACAAAAGATCACTACGTTTCGATAAGCTTCGTTACGTATAGTCCCGTTTCGCTACGCTTTAAAAACGTAGTAAAACGTAGCTCTTGAAACGTGAGTGTGTGACTGGGGCTTAAAAAGAACACCAGTTTTGTAGGCGATTCAGTCTTTTAACTAACCTTCTTAGCAAATACAATTGTGTCACTCATTTTACTCTCAGAACTTAATGTAGAAGGTCAATTTATTTTCAAAATTCTTCCTTTTGACAATTTCATTTGGTATAAAAAAATAACTTGACTCTGACTACCACGCGTACCCTGTCGACGCACTTGACCTTTCTTTTTTAAAGGTTCAATCTAAACCGATTGTTTTTTACTCCTACTTTTTACTGTTTTATACAATAATTACATGTCATGTATCCTTCATTGGAATTCGTTATTTTGACAACAATCACGAAGCACTCTAATACCGTATGAAATACAACAGCTATTATTACACGTGCTATTGTGCAAAATTAAAATAATGCATTAAAAAACAAACGAAAAACTTGACATCACTCATAATTTCATGTTTGAAGCATTAAAATGTAATAATAAGAATTGGATGCATCTTTTTATAATAGTATAGCGTGTGTAAATGCGTTGATCGTCAGCACATTTCTTTATATAATTAATATACAAAATATGCTTCGGTCAATAAGAGGAACATTTTTCATTCTTTACGAGTTAAGGGTTAACTGGTAACCTACCTTACTCTTACATTTAATTTTAATACTTCGTACAGGTTTTCGATTGTGTGTTATGTATACATACTTTCTACCCCGGAAGGTTACACCAAACGCTATGTCAATACCTCAACGGAAGAGATACTTATATCTCATTATATTCTCGTGCCTAAGTACTGTTCACTTAACATGTTTTGAAATAAGTCATCTTCAATTTTCTATATTCAAATGTACTTTTGACAGACTCTTTTCTAAATCTACTTAGTAAACACCTCCTTTTAACAAAAGAATGTTGAACATACTACAAAAGTTGTATACCAGAGTAACATATCAGACAATTAAGTGAAACATTTGGTATTGATTCTTGTAAAAGCAACACGTGCGGCTGGATTACCCACGCGCGTCTGGAATACCCGGATGTTACAGGTACATCTCGCGGGAGCAGGTACTGTGCGCTCCAGGAAAAGATTTTGGTAGGTTTGAAATTTAATAAGGCGATATGGTATGATTCCCAATAAGACCCAGCTATTCAACTGGTTCAATTTATGTGAACAATGGCAACTATAGAAACAATGAGCAAACCCCATTCCGTATAGTCAACTATTAAAGGCACAGCCGTGACATGTTAAAATGTGTGACAATCAGCATACTGTCGGTACAAAGCATTATTGGTTATCTACTAATGATAAAGAAGTTACTTAATGTGTAAATGACAAGTAGCAGGAAAGAATAGGACAATATTCAGTTATATATGAATATAATTTTGTATTCGATTTGTTCCTTAGTAATTATTTGTGACACATTCTTTTGGGAAGATGAGTCGAAAAACCTATTAAGTATATACTATTATGGCTTGATACATATTTGGAATTGACAATGACAATCATATACTAGGTGTATAAGGCTAAATTGAAGATAGTTATGGAAATATGTTTTTCTATATGATGGCAATAGTGATTATGACCAGCACGCAAACGTGTAGACTAGAAAAATAACAACGATGCTTTCTCATGCTCAAAATCATTTTCATTATTCTAAGTTAATATATTGAGCTCATTTGTGAAATACGATGATAGCAAACCCAGCGATAGACGGATGCAACGGTGTGAGGTCAGATACTTAACAAAGCTATGTAATATGAACGTAAATTCTATTCTTCTTCTCCCGTAGGGAAGTAACTGAAATGTCCTTTATCTGTTCATATATAATTCGAACCTAATGCATGTATGGAAGATTATTAACTATTATTCACATTATTATTGAAATAATAAATCTCCTAAGTAAGAGTTTCCACGTAGCTGTCTTTTCAGCAAATACAGAATAAGTATAAAACTATCACCTATACAGATTTAAAATTCTCTACGAGAAAACAGAATCTCCGGAAAAGTTCCTCTTTCTTAGCAATTTGAAAGAAGGAACATGGCTTGGGATTTTTGAAGTTTAACTTGAGAAGTACCGATAATTCACATGAGAAAATTTTGAGAAGTACCGATAATTTACATGGCAAAACCTTTAGAAGCATCGCTATTTCAAATTGCAAAACCTTGAGAAGTACCGATAATGTACATGCAAAACCTAGCAAAGTACCGATCATTTCCATGAGAAAACCCTTATTACAAAAGAACTGGCGACAAAAAACGTATGGAGTATAGTGACTTAAACCAAGATGACTTGTAGAAATCTAAAACAATAGACAGGTGTTTTAATAGTTCATTGTACTTCGATTTAAAAAAATGTAAAAGCTACATGTAAATTAAAAATTATTGAAACAGTCTGAACCAAGTAACCTGGTCATTTTTACCCGATGTTATTCACATTCAACAGATTATCCTAAATTCAGATTTAGTAACTTGATCACAGTTTTACCAAAATTATCAGACTGCCATATTCGGATAACTTTGCATTGTATTTCCTGAGATCCGACAACGTTTTATATTATTTCAGTCTTTTATATAATTCACCAACACATCTAATAGATCTATGATATATGATGAAGTATATAAAGTTTAATGAAAAAAATAAGAAAATCTGTGTTCACAATTCATATCACTTACAATATTCTAAATAAAGATTAAAAAAACTATATAAACAGTATAGCAATGCCACTATTGATCATCATAATAAAATAAATCATCGTAGGCTGCTTACAAGATACAAGTTAACAGAACTCGGTTAAACTGTTTATTACAAACTTTAGGTAAATACTTGTTATTTTTGACAGTTGAAGCAGTTATAATGAACTAGCTCAAGGTTCTTAATGTTATCAAGTAGATAATCAACGTTTTTGTTCACTTTCTAATTTTGTATTCTGTATTCGTTTCTCATGCTTTCAAATTTGACAACTAATTGAATGATAAAATGATTCAATTTCAGTTCAAAATAAGTCATTGAAATAATTAATTTATCTAATTTCAAGTTGAAACAATAAATTTATCTTTTGATATGAGTCGAATTTATGAGTCAATTTTGTACATTAATCTTAGTCTGTTTGTCTTAGTATGAAGATACATGTACTAAGAATGGACGATCTAACTATTATCAGTGGAAAAAAGTGTTACGGAAGGAATGAAAAGACGACGGTCGAGTAATAGTAAAAAAAACATTCAACATAAAGATGAAAATCGACCAATACTAACGCCACAAAAACAATATTTCTTTCTGAGATGATAACAGACAACAGATAGCAAAAGAAATAAAATTATAAAAAATGGTGAAGAAATATACGAAACTAAATGTCGGTATATACGTGAGAGAACGTCAACTTGAGAGAAACAAAAGAGGAACACGAGGAGCACTTTTTACAATGAGGTGTTTAAAATGGACTAAAATTAAACGACTTTTATAGAAAAAAATTACAGAATTCAAAGCATTGAAATAAGCAACATATTTGTATCAAAAGAAAAAAAAAACTCTATACAGAAGACAACCATTGCAGTGAATTATTTAATTAAAAAAAACCCCACAATTATTAAAATGTATGTAACATGAAGCCAATACAAGCAATATTTAGCATGCAATGGTCGCCACATGAAATTTTTTATTTTTCTTCAAAGTGGGTTTGAATTTGTATCGTTTAATCATTACTTTGCTTTAAATTAGTCAATCGTATCACATATTGTTACTTAATATTGCTTTGTTTTCTGCTTTTTTTTTGGTATATTGGTCTCTAATGTTTATAACATTTGCCATATTTTAAATATGTTTTAGTGCTATAGCATAGTTAATTCTTTTTGCAATAAAGAATTCATTCAAATTAAAATGAAATAAAGGAAAAGTTAAGCTGTTTCATTTAGTGAAGACGGTGGTATTACATTTTCGCAGCATTAGGTTGGCCTTTTGTGTACCCATGGCAGGTGAAGGAAGTCAAATTAGGAGCACTGTGATTGGATGTAAGGGAACAATATATTTTTTATTTATCTATGAATAATTGCAGTGTGTATACAATTACACCATAAATTTTGAAACCTATTGAAATATTTTCTAGAGAATTATTCGAAAAGACTTCCAAAATTTCATATAATTGGTGGAAAATGACGGTGGGCATGGATAACATAAACAAGCTCCGTTGGAACTTGGTCATGATACTATTTGGCATTAATTTTCAAAACAGAATAATAAAGCACTAACACTACTTATAACTGTTTTATCCAGGTTTTTATCATAAAAAGTGGTAAATTTAGAAAATGTTAATATTGTCGCCTATGGCAGAATAAATAGTACCGTTTTCCCTTTAAAGTTCTAATCAATACTAGCGAGAAAAAAACCTCTGTTCTATCAAAGATAATCATTTTGTTACATTTCCGTTTTTTAAATGAAAATCTGTTATAACTATCTTAAATATCAGATACACACTTTGCTTGGCGGATATCGTACCTGCAGGGGGAAGGTTTTAATTTCAAACATTCATTTGCACCATAGACTTCTATTTCCTTTTTAATATATTTCAACAATATGATCAAGTATCTTTCAAACGTAATTTGACGGAATATTAGCGGTTCAACATCATGAGTTGTCAAGTATTACATTATATTTTATCAGTTTCTTGTACAAAATTCATCCCAAACGTTTACATATATCAAGCATAAACATGAACAATTTATTTAAAGTCGGCTGTGATACATTAAACATTTCATCGCAAGCTTTACATATATATCTGTGAATGAAAATCAAGCCATTTAAATTTACTTAAATTATGTGATACGGCTTCAGATTAAAGAGTTCTCCTATGTATCTAAATATAGGGTATATCATTTTTTTTAAATACCAACGCATTCTAAATATGTTCAAAAGCCACAGAAAACTATGAAAACATACGTGGGTCTCGCACATACAAAACCAAACAGAGAGTTTCTGCTTATCTATATAATAACGTAATTTTATTTAATTTTATAAAACGATCTTTTGACGTTTAATTATCCTGCGATTTGAAAAAAAAAATAACGACCAAATTTAGACTTAATTTTTGTTTTTCTTCCAGAATTAAAAAAAAAACCTATATACAATACATGAAATGTTATAATTCAAACTTAATGGTGTTTTTTTGGGGGGTGACAAAACCTTCTACTCTTTATTTACAATTATTCTCAAAACACTTTCTTTCTCGTTACCTCAAGTTAAATTTTGTATTGCTTTCAGGCAAAACTGTTATATTAAGGATTGGACTAATATTAATAAATATTACTTACAGAATTTCCTTCATTCTTTAAAGATTTCCCATGAATACTAATTAGCATCAAGCATAATATTCCTGGAAGTAAGGTCTTTCTCGTCATCCTAGGACGGAACTACAAGATATGTCACTATATACAATGTTTCTCCAAGCAATTAACACTTTGGATATGTCTTTGGTAATTTTCCCGGAATTGTCGTCTCTTTCCGATATCCGAGCGGGTATTTTATAGTCATTATGGACAAACCCACGACACACGTGTTATGGGAGGCGTTATAAAAGTTTGTTTATCTATTGAAGTTTTATCAATATCTGTAACAATAGACCGTTCGAACAAATAAATTACTTCCTTTTCAAATTGAACGACAGTAGTTGTCATTTCACTCCATTGTCTGCCATTGGTCAACTTTGAAAATAAATATTCAATTATTACTCCGATTATAAACATTTACTGTAAATTTGTAAAAGCCACATAGTACGTGTTATATGTCAGAGCATGAAGTCAATTGATAAAATGACTATTTATAACGACTACATCTCGCTTGACGACTTATAACGAGCACTTGTTAAGTGATTTGATAGTTTAACTAATTAGTCTCGAGTGATGCTATGTCATATGTAGCCTGTTATTAAGAGAGGCGTACTATTTCAAATATTTGTTTTACTTATGTTTCTATTAGTGTGTTGAACATCTTCCAGAAATGAATTAAAATAGATATTGTTTCTATAAAAAAAAGAAAGAAGAATTTAACGGGAGAATCAAAAAAAAAAAAAAAAAGGAATGAGACGAACTGTAAAATACAAACAGACAAATGTCCACACGACAAGAATTAGGTTATTCACGTTATGTGAGTAGATATAGGAAGATGTGGTATGAGTGCCAAAACGAGACAACTCACCATGCGAGGAATGTTTTTCCATATCTCAATAATAACCATTGGTTTTGGTATTGAGATTTCGCGTGTGACAAATATAGACAAAAATCCAAACATGTTACCCTATTCATATGATGTAATACCAGATATTAATACACTTTCGTTTCTAGTGTATATAAAAAAGAAGATGTGGTATGATTGCCAATGAGACACTGACAACTATCCACAAAAGACCAAAATGACACAGACATTAACAACTATAGGTCAACGTACGGCCATGAAGGTTAACTCATTTATCTTTTTGTCAATTTGCACTTGATAACTAGCACATTAAAACTTCCACTGTATCATTGTATATGGCGAAGTCGACGGGTTAAATTTAACAAAGCTGTAAATTTCCCAGAATTTCAACTGCATACTTTTTTTATGTCATTTTATCACCATAGTTTTTGTGCACCTTTGATTAATAGGTAATGTAAAATTGTGTGTGTTATTCTTGGTAAGACCTTGGTGGTTATCATAATTATATAAATGATATATTCGCTTTATCAGCGTTAAAAATAAGGAGATGTGGACACTGTAATGATTGTCAATCCACCAAAGTTCAAATGAAATAAATATTAGCAATTATAGGTAACCATACGGCCTTCAACAATGTTCTTTTTTTACGTTTTAACGAACCCAACTACAATGTACATAAAAAAAAACAACACGGGACCTGCCTGGTAGAGGTAAACTTTCTTTCAGTTATTTGGAACTGAAATTTTGATCGTGTTGGCCCCTGCGTAACGTTTTGTGTGCGTCCGTTCATTCGTCCGTGTGTCCTTCCGGTCTTGTTAGCACTTTCGCGGGTACAATTCTTGCCAGATTTTTATAAACTTATACTATAGGTTACTATCAGGAATATCGCAGACAAGTTCTAAAATTATAGCCAATCGACATTTTTGAAAAGAATTATGCCCCTTCGAAATATTGATTTGATGGAAAATGGCCTCGTTAGCACTCTCACGGGTCCAATTCTCGGCAGAACATTTGAACTCTGCGACTGTCATACCAGTGAGAGGTCTATCTAGCTCTAAAACCAGGTTAAATTAATCTTTTTTTAATTAATAAAATACCTGTACCAAGTCAAGAATATGACAGTCGTTATCCATTCGTTTGATGTGTTTGAAATTTTGATTTTGGCATTTGCCGAGAATTGTTGTAGAGAAGGCTAAACGTGAAATAAAGTATCAGCGAAAATAAGTAGGTTTACAGTATCTGTTTTTGTTAATTCTTTTTGGTACATTTGTTAGACCGTTAGTTTTCTCGTTTGAATTGTTATACATCTGTGATTTTGGGGCCTTTTATAGCTGATTATGCGGTATGGGCTATGCTCATTGTTTTAGGCCGTATGATGAACTATAGCTGTTAATTTCTGTGTCATTTGTTCTCTTGTGGAGAGTTGTTTCATTGACAATCATACCACATCTTTTTTTTTTATATAAATGTACTATAATTTTAGTAGAGAAGTACACTAAACAATACATAAATATACCATTATGCAGTGTATACATTATGCAGTGTAGTATACATTAAGCAGTGTATACATTAAGCAGTGAAGTATACATTAAGCAGTGTAGTATCCATTGTGCAGTGTAGTATACATTGTGCAGTGTAGTATACATTATGCAGTATAGTATACATTGTGCAGTGTAGTATACATTATGCAGTGTAGTATACATTGTGCAGTATAGTATACATTATGCAGTGTAGTATACATTATGCAGTGTATACATTATGCAGCATAGTATACATTGTGCAGTGTAGTATACATTGTGCAGTGTAGTATACATTATGCAGTGTAGTATACATTGTGCAGTATAGTATACATTATGCAGTGTAGTATACATTATGCAATGTAGTATACATTGTGCAGAGTAGTATACATTATGCAGTGTAGTATACATTATGCAGTGTATACATTATGCAGTGTAGTATACATTATGCAATGTAGTATACATTATGCAGTGTAGTATACATTGTGCAGTGTAGTATACATTGTGCAGTGTAGTAAACATTATGCAGTGTAGTATACATTGTGCAGTATAGTATACATTATGCAGTGTAGTATACATTATGCAGTGTATACATTATGCAGTGTAGTATACATTGTGCAGTGTAGTATACATTGTGCAGTGTAGTATACATTATGCAGTGTAGTATACATTGTGCAGTATAGTATACATTATGCAGTGTAGTATACATTATGCAATGTAGTATACATTGTGCAGTGTAGTATACATTATGCAGTGTAGTATACATTATGCAGTGTAGTATACATTATGCAGTGTAGTATACATTATGCAGTGTACATGTAGTATACATTATGCAGTGTAGTATACATTATGCAGTGTAGTATATATATTATGCAGTGTAGTATACATTATGCAGTGTAGTATACATTATGCAGTGTAGTATACATTATGCAGTGTACATGTAGTTACATTATGCAGTGTAGTATACATTATGCAGTGTAGTATACATTATGCAGTTTAGTATACATTATGCAGTGTAGTATACATTATGCAGTGTAGTAACACATACAACATAAATATACCATAATGCAGTGGAGTAGCAAACTAAATAAAACCTTAATATGCCATTTTAGAATATTGATCAATATGATCAAAGTAAAATTTAAAAAAATAATCATAAAAGATAAGTGTTTATGCTATTTACTTCATCTTTTGTGAACAAAGTTTAATTATTAACTTTAAATGGAGGCGAACAAACTTAAAGGGATTAAACCAGACAAGTTAATGCAGCCTGCTTCGTAAACAGTTGGAGGAAAAATGATTTTAGTTGTAATGCCATAAACAACAGTTTTATACATATTAATACAAGGATAAAAACAGAAGATTATCGAATTATGGTTTAAAATAATCATAAAAATGTAGCTAAGTCATACGTAAATGATTTGAAATATAAATCTTTTTGTGCGAATTTCAGATTTAGCATATTAATTGTAACAGCTTTTGTTGTAATGAAATTAAAGTTTAATACATTTGATATTTCACAGTTTATTGACAAGCACGATATTAAATATAAAATAATTGAAATCAATATGCAATTGAAAAAATGAAAAGAAACATTAACCAAATTTATCATATTTTGATTGTGTAAAGAAGTAATTAATATTTAAAGCATTACATATTGAGTACTGTTAGATCGATTCTTATTTTCCCTCTAAAACTAGGTAAGTTTTACGCTTATATTATTGGATATTGTAAAAACGACCACTAAACATACAAAAATACCGTACCGCTCTGATATATAAAAAGTCTAATAAGCATTTCTAATAAGCTATGCTAGTTTATAGTATGTGCGTATAAAACAATTTGGGTGTCAGTTGATCAATTTGTCTTTTCCCACTTTCGTCAATATTGCCCCCTCCCCTCCCTCATAAGGAAAAAAAACAAAAAGTGCACCTTTGAATCTATTCTTCTGTGACTTTTCAAGGGATTGCACTATAAGAATACTTCATTGGTGTGAAATTTCAACTACCTCTTTTGTAATGTTTGTTCGTTTTTCAATCAACATGTTGGTGGTTCTATAATGACGTAGAACTTTCATGTCAATTTCTAGTTTAAATTAAAAAAAAAAAGGAGACTTCGGCAAATGACCACAATGACACTTTCACGCAGTATGAATGTGGGCATTCCTCAGTTTTCGAGAAAAAAAATGTATACGAACCTTCTTACAACACTTTTAGATCTACATTTTGTAACCTAGTCTGTTTCCCGGTCGTTATTGAATTTCTTGCCAATTGTTAATAATTTAATTTTGGATGTGACGCGTTTTTTGATTGGCTGACGTTATTTTGTTATCAGCCCATAGACATAATTTAGTCATGTGACCGTGACGTCATCAACGTTTTTTTCATGGTTTTCTACGGTTTAAAATGGAATTTCGAAATAAATTATAAGAAATGACTGTAATATTTTTTCTGTCTATTCGAAATAACATAAACAATGTGGCGCACACTGTTAAATATTATGTTTTATGTTATTTTATTCAATGTGCACCAAATGTTTTATGTTATTTCTTCATAGACAGAAAAAAAAAATACAGTCATTCCTTAAATATTTGTATATTCCGAGGGCATACTGAATGTTTCATGGAGGGGACAACATTGTATATTCCGAGGGCATACTGAATGTTTTATGGAGGGGACCAACCTAGATCTATCCATACTGTTAATTTGATTGACATATCAATGACTGTTATAAATGTAGTAAAGGACATACAATACAGTTTTGTGCCCATGATGACTTTTTACGACAATTGGCATACACACCTTTTGTTACTTAGTCAATTCAAATATGTTATAAACTGGGAAATACCCTTATGTGCTACTTTTAGAGACAAATAGGGTCGATTTTAGTCATTTGGTCAAAACTAAATTGTTCAAAAGATAGACACAAGCAGATTTTGTAAAATCATCTGGAATATTTACTTTAAAAAAGTTGCTTTAAATGTATGTAACAGTTATTTATTGTAATTAATTCATTTTAATTTGATTTTTCATCTTTTTAGAAAAGAGGCGATTTTTTTTATTAAGCTAACAACAAAATACAACATAAAATTGAGAATGGAAATGGGGAATGTGTCAAAGAGACAACAACCCGACCAAAGAGCAGACAACAGCCGAAGGCCACCAATGGGTCTTCAATGCAGCGGGAAACTCCCGCACTCGTAGGCGTGCTTCAGTTGGCTTCTTAACAAAAATGTATACTAGTTCAGTGATAATGGCCGTCATACTAAACTCCGAAATATACACAGGAAACTAAAATTAAAGAATTATACAAGACTAACAAAGGCAAGAGGCCCCTGACTTGGGACACACGCAAAAAAATGCGGCGGGGCTAAACATGTTTTTTTTTAGATCTCTACACCCTCCCGAACCTAACAAACACACAACAATAAACTCAGTAAACTCAGTTCAATAGAGTCCAAGTCCGAGGTCAGAAAAGATGACATAAGAAATTAACCAAATGAAAATGACACCTAAATTAACAGAGGACTACTAGCAGTTACTGACATGCCAGCTCAAGACCTCAATTAAACTGATTGAAAGATTATGTCTTCATCGTATGAATATCAAGTTCAATCCCTCCCGTTAGAGGTTTAATATTATACCGTCATAAAGTATATGAGAAGAACATAACTCGTATCATGCCAGCAACTGGTTTTACAATAAATGTGTTTATTTCCCATGCAAAGACCCTATAAGTGAATCAATATTAAAGTCAAAATATGCAATCTTTAATGACCTAGCAACATGATCGTAACTATATCCCTTCTAAATAAGTCTGTTTAAAGGTTTTGTTAGCTTATGAGGTGAATGCTGACATTTTTGTGCTTTGTAAAGAATATTACCATAAAATTGGATGTGAAATACCTGAACCTATAAGATGTCTGCATGTTGAATTATATTTACGAATGATGTCCTTGTACCGATGATGAAATGTAGTAAATATTTTGACTAGTTTGTCATATCGAAAACCTTGATGTAGTTATTGTTTAGTAATACTCAAAATTCTCTTGCTAAAATCTAATACTTTGTTACATACAGGAGCGATGCTTACAAGTTGAAATATATCAACACCATAAGATGGTGACAAGGGAACGTCACAATCTGAAAATGGACAGATAACGATAGGAAATAAAAAAATCTCCTCTTTTATTATAAATTTTGATATTGAGTTTCCCTTTAATGATATAGATATCAAGATCGCGGACAGGTCAGTGTTCATTATTAGTACTATCTTTATTTAAAGTTTGTTTAACAGGGTAAATTTCTTTAGTATACATACTGAATACGTCATTATTGAGAGCCAATATATCACCCAAATATCTAAAAGTATTGTTAAATTTTGTATCAGATGTTGTTTCGTTTGGTCTTTGCTGATTTTAGTCATACACTGTAACTCATAACAATACATGAACAGGGTCACAATAAGTGGTGAACAGATAGTCCCCATTGGAATTCCTATAACTTGACGATACCGAATCCCCAAAGCGAACAAAAATGTTATCTAGTAAAAATTCAAGGGCAATAATAGTAACAAAGCATGTCCAATTGACATAGTTCTTTCTTTGTTGTTACATAAAAAAAGACCTAAAGAATTTGAACTTATGTATTCGCATTCTGACTTTTTAAATGCAAATTTATTTAGGTGTGTGATTTTTTCTTAATAAGAATATGAGGCAAATTAAGTGGTATATAGGGTAAAAAAATTATTAAAACTTTGAACAGATTCAAAATCACCAATATAAGCGTGCAATTTATCAAGTACATATAACGAATTTTGGACACTCCAAAAGTCATTAATTCCACTATATCAAATGCCTAATTTGAACAATTTATTATTAGGTTTTTGATTGTACCAAGTGTACTAGTAAGTAGAATAGACAATTTAGTAGTAGAACAATGGCTTGAAGACGAAATAAATCTATATTTGTAAGGTGTTCTGTGTAGCTTTGGGAGCCAGTACACGTTTTGGTTGCTATTTTTATATAGAGGGAGAGGATAAGGTGTCAGCGTAGCGGGTTATTTATCAGTGTGCACCACATTTGTTTATGTTATTTCGAATAGACTGACAAAATATTACAGTTATTTCTTATAATTTAATTCTAAATTCCTTTTTTAAACCGACATCAACCCCGAAAAAACGTTTATGACGTCATGGTAACATGACAAAATTGTGTCTATGATATGATAAACAAAACGACGTCAACCAATCAGAAGACGCGTTACATCCAAAATTAAACTACTTACATATAAAGGGAGAGGATAAGGTGTCTGCACGTGGATAGGTGATGTTGCTGTAGAATTGAGAAGTTAAAAGTACCGGTTCCAGCCCCGGTTTGAGAGGAAGTAATGCATCAGATCAACTCTAACATTTTCTGAAAATTCAGAACAACACTTACTAAATTGTCAATAGAACTAAGAAGATGGCAAAATATAGACCGATTTTGAATTTTATGCTCTAACAGACAAGTAAGTGACGAGTACCACTATATTTTTGAATGCAATTTTATAACTGAGAAGCATAAACGGTGCATACATACTTATTTTATAAATAGACATAATGCAAATTAATTTCAGGAAGTAATGCCCAGTTATCGTAAGGAATAAAACTTTGCACATGTATCAAATATGTAAAAACTAAAGATGGTCCTCCTGGCTTGTTAATCGTATATTTTAATGTTTTCTGTATATTTCATAAATAAAATGGTTAGTTGTCTAAACATGTATCGTTTGTATATTGTAAATTTGGTGTTTGTTTCTTTTTTCTTCTTCACATAAATAGTATATCTGTACCGATGTTATGCATTGACTGTTGAAAATAAAAATGTAAAGTGCAAATGTAGGGATAACAGAGATATGTGTTAGCTTAATCAATTTATGACTTTGAACAGCGTCATACTACTGTTGCCTTAGTTAGCATGTATTGTACAAAATATGCTTTTACTTTAGTATAAAAAAACAAGTCCACGAGTGCGGGTGCAGTTGTGTACCCCATATAATCGATCAGTGATGGGGTCAAAAAATACCCCATAGGGTCGACCAGTAAGGGGGAATATTTGTACCCCATAGGGTCATCCAGTGAGGGTGTAGATTTGTATCCCTTAAAGTCCACCAGTCAGGGTACAGATGTATAACCAAAGTGGACCAGTGAGGATGTACATGTGTACCCCATAAGCATGATGAATAGATGTTGAAACTATATTGTTGATCAAAGAGGGGCGAAAGATACCAGAAGAACAGTCAAACTCTTCAATCGAAAATAAATTAACAACGTCATGGATAACAATGAAAAAGACAACCATACAAATAGTACACAAGAAACAACATGAAAAATTAAAGACTAAGCAACACGAACCCCACCAAAAACTAGAGGTGATCTCATGTGCCGGATGGGTAAGCCGATCCTGCTCCACACGTGTCACACGTTGTGTTGCTTATGTTATAATAAATCCGGTAAATAGTCTTATTCGGTAGGTCACAGACATAAGGAACATATCCGATATCATTTGTGAAACGGTTATTCAGTAACGGTCAACCAACCCGTGATGGCGTCCGTAAAATTTACGAAGGGATGATTTCAACTTCACCATTTGGAACTCTTGGTTTAATAGCTTCCTTGTGAGCAGCAACTTTTTATCAAGGAAAGAATGATAGATAATACAAATGTGTTGCATTTTTATTATGTCATCATAAATGTATTTTTTCTGAATCAATGCGATTCCTCAAAAGGTAAAGATTGTTTTATAATTTGTTAAAGGATCCACGGATGATTAACAGCTTTATATATATATAATTAGCTATAACTATATTTAAACAATATTTGTGATTAAATATTTTATTTCTTCTTCCTGAGAACCTGAAACAACACAAGGTCTGGTTCTGGTTCACGTTTGCATTGTACTGTTTTGTAGACGGCTGAATTTGTCGTTTTATTCGATGGTTCAGTTGGTCTCTCATCGACATTTTGATTTTCTCTTTGGCATCATACTCCTCCGCCTTGTAAATGACACCCTTTTTGTGCAGCAGAATGTAAGAAAGAACTTATGACTACATATATAGGGACACATTCTTGTTTTTCTTTTGGTTTGCACATTTAAATTATACTAGAACACACCCGCGAAATCGCGGGGAAATAGAGCGTATGTAAACTGTAAAAAAAATATACTGACTGGAGAATTTCAGGAGAGATATCAAAAGGCAAAGGTACTTAGGGACTGGGCTCATTTTTTGCCCTCCCCCTATTTTCCAAATACCGATTTTTATACCTTCTGTTTTTCTGTACTCTATGAACATGCATATATACTTAAATTACTATGCAGAGAATTTCAGGAGAGGTATCAAAAGTCAATGGTACTTAGGGACTGGGCACTGCCCCCCATTTCGTTAAAAAAAATTGTTGATTATATGGGGAATCACTGAAGCATGAGAGGAACTCCCCTCCCTTTTAGGTCAGTCAGTGCCCCCTCCCTTTATATGAAAAGTTCTGGATCCGCCATTGTAACCTAATTGATAGTAAAAATAATAGCAAATATTATTCATTTTCGTTTTCCTCCCAAAATAACCCAAACTGAAACACGTTAAGCAAGGATGATACATGCTAGAACTCAAAATGACAGCAGAAAGCAAATTCATATACTTTATTCATAGTCTTTGTATATTCAAAGTACAGAAAAACACAAACCGGAAGTTTAATCTGACTTAAAGTTTTGTCTAATGACGGGAAAATATCCGGACGCATTCTTTTTCGTTTTTTATATCCCAAAATAACCCAAACTGAATGATCATAAGAATGGATGACAAATGCGACTATACATGTTACCTATAGGACACAGAGGCATGATGATTAATTTATTGTGGAAGGAGGAGAAGCGACACCCAAAATGAGGTCTTCTTGTTTAATAGTATAGATTTACGATATTTTGAACATCGGTACAGTACTATTAGTTATTAAATATATCACGGTATAGCGCTGTTGTCTCTTATTGATAGAATTTTAGGGATCAAGTTGGTTTACTTTACTGATCTAGTTTTGCTAAAACAAATGAGGATAGCATTAGGCCAGCGGAATATTTGTTTTGATAGTTGACTTTTGTTGCTTTATTTTAGAACGTAAACCATAGCAATTCATTACTGTTTTCCTAACTATACAAGTTTGTTTGATATGCAAAAAAATCGCTGTACTTCCTGTATTTTGCAGCAATATTTTTTCTTCATTTGTGTAAATTTTCAAGTAGTAGCACTATAATGGTGTCAAATCAAACTACATCTAGGTGACCTAATTGTACTGCAATTTATTTTACTATTAGTCAAAAAACGCGACAGTTAGTTATAAATGTAGGGATAAATACATATATAATCTTGGCATAGAAACGGTAAAAAGTAATTAATTACTTTTTGTCAATCATCGATAATTGTTTCTCTAATCCTGATGAAATCTCACTTATTGCGTAGAGTAAGGGTTTTAGGGATGAAATGCATATATAGTGAAAGGGATAGATTTCTTTATGTATCTTATTCAAATAGATTTCAACACATTAAATGTCAATTGATTATTAAAATACGCAGCAAATACTTTTAGAATATAAAATGACGCCTTCAAAAAGAAAAACTTACTAACTCCTCCTTTCAGACATGCATCGCATGCGTAAATGGAAGTTTGTGTGTGGATGTTTATTTGCAATTACATTACATCTTATATAAATACCCTATCAATGCATAAACTACCAACACCTGAATTCCTGCATTGGGAACCATCTACACAAGCAGTGGCATCAGTATATCAGTGTTTGTGTGCTTTTTAAATCTATACAGGAACAAAATAAAAATAAGCGAAATATACCGAAAGAATAATCACACTCGTACGTCGAACACAAAATGACAATATCATGTAAAAAAAATACCACCCGAAAAACAACAGTATATCAAACAACAAAGAAACACAAAAACAAAGCTAACACCAATAAAACAAGGAGGTGATCACAATTGCTCCGAAAGGATAATTAAGTTTATCTTTATCAACATGCGACACCCCTCGAGGTCTTAATGTAAGTACAAATTAAACATAACCTTTATACAGATTTAGAAAAACATTAGCATGTCTTTGGTTAACTGACTTGTGTCTAAAATATGCAGTTGTCGTATTTTTGCACAGTTGTCAGTGAAAAAAGGCTATGATACTAGCACGTGAATATTATATGAGACACGCAGAATTATATACTAGTATAAACGTAATACAAAACGATGAAACTTGATATGCTGTAAAAATGTCAAGTACACAGCTGAGTTATAGAGCACATTTTAAACTTTCAAAGCGATCCATTGTTCAAAGCACATTGCAATATGTGTTCGTTGCCTTTGCATAATAATGGTTACACATTTGGGAGGAAGTGAATTATCTGTTTAACCATAGTATTCACTTTGGTGTTAGCTTACAGTTTCCCTATTGCAATTGTGAGCGGTGTTGCGCGTAATTTGTATATGATGTTTTTCGTTTCCAATAATGTATTTTAGCTGCAAGCATCATAGTAAATCTTGATATATTATAATGTGACAAGTCTAATTTCGTTTATATTTAATAAACTTATTAACCTAGTGTCTTCCTTGTAATAAGCATTATGCAACAGTTAATCGTACATGCTTCTCATTAATAGCAAAATAGCAATAATCTTAATACATTCAAAATTGTAGAGAAAATACCAATTGGGAAAACAATATTTCATAACAGCTACAATATGATCACAAGAAGAACAGAAATCCATGAAAAACAGTTTCATAAACAATACCAGGAACATTTAAGATTAAACAACACAAACGGCACAAAAACTGAAGGATTTCAAGGAATTATGCGCTCTACTAATAGCAGCCGTTTCATTGCTTACGAAATATAAATAGAAAATATTGAAATATTGCAAAATATTTGATTCAGATTTTGGAAATCATTTTGGGATTGTTAAGATACGAATATCAAGGTTAAGTACTTGTAAATTATTCACAACAAAATGATACTCAACAAATATTTATTATAAACAAGTGTCTTCAAGTGTCTTTTCATCTTCAAGTGCCTCTCATAATCTTAATAATTGATATTTTTCGTGCTGGAGACTCTGTCTACTCTAAATCAACGTAATTATACTCTAAATTCAAGAACATTTAAAAGGTGGTACACTATAGATCAAAGTGTAGAACGTGTTACACCCACTGTAAAATCATTTGGAAATATTCAATTTTAATTTTTTCGATCGCTCTCAATTGAACTAATTAAAGTGCGATTTAATCATATTATTGATAGTTAGTGTCTTTCTAATTAAAATAATTGAGAAGTGCAGTTTTTTTGTTCGTTTTCAACTTATACATTAAGATACAATTATAAAGACATGTATGGCTTAGGCAGATAATTTCTGGTCGGGTCGAACACTTTATTTTGAGTTTCGATCGACACTTTTATATGAAAAGAACAATAAATCAAAGAACAAAAATAGTTACCATGACGAGAATTTCATATCAATTTAATATATTCATTAAAGTACACATATAGCTTGATGTTAGTGGTGAACCAAGACTTCGTATTAAAGGCCTTACTTTGACCGATAATGGTTTACTTTTATGGAGATTTTTATATATATAGATACATGTAAAATTGAGAATGGAAATGGGGAATGTGCCAAAGAGACAACAACCCGACCATAGAATAAAAAAACAAAACAAAACAAAAAAAACAACAGCAGAAGGTCACCAACAGGTCTTCAATGTAGCGAGAAATTCCCGCACCCGGAGGCGTCCTTGAGGTAGCCCCTTAACAAATATATACTAGTTCAGTGATAATGAACGCCATACTACATTTTGTAATTTCCGAATTGTACACAAGAAACTAAAATTAAAATAATACAAGACTAACAAAGGCCAGAAGTATAAACTTTGAAATTGTTTTCAAATGTTCAGATATAAATGAAAAAAATAGCGTGTGTATAGTCTTATTGACATGGTCTTACAAAACGTTTTATTCAATCAAATAGAAATACAATAACGATACAAAGATAAATGTTTGTACTTAAACGACCCTTAATATTGAATACCGATGACTATCTTTATGGTAATGTTAATAAATTATAGAATATTAACCTTTGCTGCATATCATTACTGTACAACTATTTGATAATTGGCTAACTTTATATAAGGAGTAGTGGCGAGGTTATTCGATATATACAGGAGAATAAATTAATTAAGACTAGAACATTACGATTCTTTTGCATCTATTGTTTCTTTGAATACAACGATGTTATAAAAGAAAACTAATAGATTGAAAATAAACTGACAACGCCATGGTTAAAAATAAAAAGGCAAACAGACAAAATAATAGTACAGAAAACTGAAAACTAAGCAACACGAACCCCACCAAAATCTGGAGGTTATCTCTGGTGCTCCGGAAGGGTAAGCAGATCATACTCTATATGTGGCACCCGTCGTGTTGCTTATGTGCTCCACAAAACCTCTTTCTATATTATTAACATCAATTTTATCAGCAATCAAAGACGGGCTTCAAAGTAATTGCCTATTCTACAGGTGGCGTGAATCAGAGGTTGATACTTAAAAATTCCAAAGATCTTTTAGAGTAAATACAATCTAACTCTATTTTATCTTGTAATAGTAATATGAGGCAGGCATTACCTGTAAATGGGGACGAAGTCTGTATGAATTATTTTTTTGTAACTTAAATATTTGTTAAAAAAAAAGAAACGGAAATACCGTAACGTTTCCGATTTTGGTTCTGTTGTTAGGGATTTTAGTTGTGACGTTATTTAAATTATGACGTCATATGCAATGTAAACAAAGAAACGCTATCACCAGGTAACGTTTTTTCATATCAAGGAATTATTAAAAATGAAATTGGTATTGCGCGTTCCTTCCTATTTTATACTAGACTGATAAATATATATTTTACTCAAAGTTTCATACAAACGAGACCGGAAAAAGAAAGTACATTGAATCATTTCTGCGCATGTCCGGGATTTCAAAACATGACAAAAAAAAATTGAACGATTTTGAGTTCATTAGTACAATGAAAAATTCGGGAAATTTTCCCCAATTTTTTTTTTATTGAATTTTCTACTGTTATTGGGGACTTCGTCCCCATATTAAAACTTTTGACTTTCCTACACTTTACACAAGTATACCACATTCCAAACTAAAAGACAAATTGAAAGAGTTGGTATTGCTTTGTTTCATAAAAAAGAATGGTAAACGTAGATACAAGTATCTTGTCTTAGTGATGGACAAATCCTACTTCGTAAAGGATCTCTCTGATTCAAGCCAAAAAATCTCTGAAACTGATATTATCAAGATGCTTGATTTTTTGAATGACAACATATTTGTTACGTTCGGAGGACGTGTTTTTCAACAGACTGTCGGCATTCCAATGGGAACCAATTGTGCCCCTCTTCATGTCGACTTAATCTTTATCATAATGAGGCTGACTTCATACAGGAACTTCTTAGGAAGAAGGATAAGAAGTAAGCAATATCCTTTTATTCTTCTTTCCGCTATATAGATGCGGTTCTTTCACTGAATAATTCAAAATTTGGTGACTATGTTGAATGCATCTATCCCATCGAACTAGAGAAAAAGGATACAACAGATACAGCTTAGTCGGCCTCATATCTTGACTTACACCTAGCAATTGACAATAAGGGTCGGTTGAAAACAAAACTTTACGACAAAGGAGATGATTTCGACTTTCCAATTGTGAACTTTCCATTTCTAAGTAGCAACGTTCCAGCGTCACCTGCATACGGGGTATATATCTCCCAATTGATACGATATACCCGTGCTTGCATTTCCTATCATGATTTTCTTGATAAAGGGTTGCTGTTTACAAGGAAGCTATTAAACCAAGAGTTCAAAATGGTGAAGTTGAAATCATCCCTTCGTAAATTTTACGGACGCCATCATGGGTTGGTTGACCGTTATTGAATAACCGTTTCACAAATGATATCGGATATGTTCCTTACGTCGTACCTACAATCCCCTTCCCTTTTATGACTGTCGAATAAGACTATTTACCGGATTTGTTATAACATAAGCAACACAACGGGTGTTACATGTGGAGCAGGATCTGCTTACCCTTCCGGAGCACCTGAGATCACCCCTAGCTTTTGGTGGGGTTCGTGTTGATTATTTTTTAGTTTTCTATGTTGTGTCATGTGTTCTATTGTTTGTCTGTTTGTCTTCTTTCATTTTTAGCTGAGCGTTGTGAGTCTATTTTCGAGTTATGAGTTTGTATGTTATTACAAAGTCGGTAAATAGTCTAATTCGGTAAGTCACATTCGTTATAAATCATTCAGAGAACAACTGTATTGTACAATCATCGTCCTTAACTCTCTGTCAATCATTCCACATCTCCTTTTGTGTAGAGTCAATTTTGATGAAAGATCTAGACATGAGGTACACATATAGTTTTGATGATATCCTTAAATTGTTGTGACTCTCTGAAATGTATTGTTGGGAGACAGGCCAGAACATCATCATCTGAACCTTGAATAAATGAACTTTGCAGGATGCGCTATCGTATGTTTTCTGTATATATGAATTGCCAAAATACATATTTAAACATAAATAACATTAAAACGGATAAGATAAATATGACGGCAGTATAGCGATATCAGTGTTAATGAATATTATTTATTGGAGATATGATACCAAGTTTGTAACATCACGGTGTCTAATAAGAAATGAAGTCATCAAAATTAGATTAAAAACCAATTATATCTTCCTCCCACCTATTAGGGTATCTGCAAATATATTATGACATTTGATCTATTACGATAACCCTTAACAATATTGTACTATTTGATGAAGTTATGCTTTTATCTTTCCAAACAAATTCCTTTCTTAGCTAATTGTAAACATAAAGAATATAATCTATGTCATTGTTTGTCTGATAGTTGTTATAATTGATCGGTGCTGTAAGTTCATGGCAATCTGTTTAAAAATGAGTGCAGTTAAGATTTATTGTAATACATTTTGATATGCTAATCGAGCTGGTCAACCCTGGTTACCTTTTAACAAAATAGAGCGTACAAAAGTTAAATCCTGATAGATATTGATAAATTATTTATTTTTTACAACGCCAGAAACGCATTTGGTTTAAACTCGAATCATCTATGATAATTAAATCAAATTAAATTGCAGGACCAAAAACAAAACTAAACCTTTATATTGCTGTGTTTGCCTAATAACTTCTCCTCATGCAAGTTTTTCCGATCGCAGATTCTGAGACTTTTGGATGAGGGCGTCTAAATAAATATTTATTTCAAGGACCCGATTGCGTATATTTTTTTATATCCGATATAGCACGATAAAGACCAAAAAATTGCGAAAAATCATTGAGTGGAAGGATATATATAATGTTCTTAAAATACAAATTAAAGGAGATTGTTGTCCTATCAAATATTTCGAAATAAATAATTGAGAAAAAAAAATGTTTTATTATACTCATTAAATTTTACATAATGTGCATTGCCTTTCATGTCCATCACTCAACAAGTTTCTTTCTTTTTAATACATATGACAAGTGTTGTGAATGCAAACATTTTAACCTACCCGCTCACTCGCATAATCTTTCAAACGAATAACCAGTTAACCGGTGATGAAGTTAAAATCGTGTTCAAAATGTTTATGGATGAATATATGTTATTGGTTCGACCACTAGACATTAAATGTGCATTTTCAATCGGCGACTGTTTTTAAACATGAACAAGCATTAAAGTAGAATGCGTTTCCCCGGCATATTCCTTATGTTACTGTCCCAAGACGGGAAGGAGTATGTAATTCAGTTTTTTTCGTTTGTTGCTGAATAGCCTATTTGTTATTCTTTTATTGTTTGTTCATAAAACAGGCCGTCAGTTTTCTTATTTGAATAGTCTAACATACATTTTGCGATTATGAGGTAATTTATAGCTTATTTTGTGGTATTGATTTTGCTCATTGTTGAAGGCCGTTAACTGACCTATGCTTATTAAATTCTATGTCATATGCTCTCTATCTAAATATACCGAATCATGTATTCGAAAAGACGTTTTTTGTCCAGAAACCTGCTGTCAAAAAAAAAAAAAGTTGTGTTTTAATAAAAGGACAAGTGAAGAAATGTTTTTGCTTTTGGTTAAGGTATAATGAGGATTGGTTAAGAGAATTTTTTTTTTAAATTTATAATTAATTTCGAGATTTTAAATTCTATTACATTCTTTGTAACTTTGTGTATTGGCTTACACCAAGATGCCATAAACATAAGTTCAAAGTGATGAAAGATCTCACCCTTTTTCGTAAACCCTAATATTTTGGTTTAAATTAGATTCACTTAATCGGACTAACGCTCTCATTGGTGAATTTAATACATGCTTTGGTTATATAACCTTGTATGTGACACATGACCTCGCTGAGACAAACAAAACATAATTAAAAAGAGGGTAAAGATGGACACTATAGAGAACCGTCGAGCTCCTTCAATGGTGTAACAAAGACAATTTATTTCAAACTCTATTTTTAAAATGATTTTACACTGTAAAACTATTGAATGAGCTCAGCATTTCTCTATTGTTTAAAATGAACTTCCATTGCGTTGTAGTTTGTTATATGTTTCGAATATCCAGGGAAAACAATTAAATATGACTTTCACAGAAACGCGATAGAAGGAAAATTAAATGTTTATTTTATGCATTTTGAGCAACTGTAACTTATGTAGTATTTGTTGTTGGCAAAGTACATTCATAAAAGGTAATTAAGTTCTAAATGTAATTACGTTAAAAATGTAATTAAAACCAATGTTTTATACATTTCATTTACGATCATCTGATAAAATAACTTTTTGTTAATATTTGATCAAAAAAATAAATCGCTATAGCATTTGATTTTATATTTATTTAGTGGACTGATATTTGCTTTATGAAAGCGTTGAGCATATTTATTTATGATAATTTCAGGTAATTTAATGTTTTCCGTATTGGCAACAGGGATGTTATGTTCTGTAAATTATCAAGTGACCATTTAACTGTTATCTAATTTAATGGTTTTGCTGTTTCATGATTTTTGTCTTTTGTGGTCTGTTGTACCGTTGTTTTTGTTGTTGTGTGTATATGTTTTTTCAAGTTTAGGTTTTTCCACATCTATCGCTTGTTTATCATGTTTGATAGCTCCTTATTATTGTTTGCCGTTCATTGAAATTATTGACAAACTACGGTTTCTATATGCTTAGACAAAGTTGACCTTATCAGGGTTGTGTTATTTTAGGCTCTTTTTTATCATTTAACTCTCAAAATGGAAATGTTCTTATATATCTCTAAGTTTTCATAAAAAAAAGTTAATTACAATAATACTGCGACACTGTTTACTTGCGTTTTCGAATAAACCATGTGGGGATTTTTAAGAACTGAAAAGAACTTCAGAAATTTTTAAGTATCAGTTATTTTCTAAAATAATCAAAACCTTTTTAATTTCCCAAATTTACACATGACTGTGTACTATTGTTGGTCTGTTTGTGTTTTTCATTTTTAGCCTTGGCGTTGTCAGTTTATTTTCGATTTATGAGTTTGGCTGTCCCGCTGGTATCTTTCATCCCTCTTTTACACCACCATAACACACGAAAAATTAAAAACAAACGTGTTGAATACATCATCCACACAGCATTCCACCATAAAAATGGTACCATACCGTACTCATTTATTTAACTTCAATAATAAATCTTGCTACGCCGATGAACAAGAAATCAGTATGCTAATTCCATTTAAAAATCTTTCATGTGGAGTCCAATTAATCACTTCTCCTAATCGACAACTTCTTCAAGTTATTTTCATATAAGTTGGAGTTCCTTCAAAAATTTTAAGATCGAAAAGGCTAGCATAAAAATTCTGATCGGGTGCTATTAATTCATCCTCTTAAACTAAATTAAAGAAAAAAGTAAACTGACAAACAACCAAAAAATGAACATGAATAAAAATCCAAACATAAATTCCTCACGGAAAGGGCAAAATTAAAAACTCTATCACAATAACCGAATGGATTAAAACTGTTCGGATTGCATTCACAATGTTCCGTCTGTTATATAATATCCTTAAAAAACTCACTTAGTTTTGTGAATATTGCATAACACCTAAAGATGTTAAAATCACAATTGGTAGTAATACGACTTAAAATATCGTTCAGAATATTTAGAAAGATAAAGTTATGATATTCATATAATTATAAACATTGCAGTTTGAATGTCGGTTTTGTAATTACATTTTCTGCACAAATGCATTGAGTTTTACAGTAGTTAACCGGTGTTCAAAAGATATAAATTGATTGAGAAAAAAAACCAATCCGGGTTGCAAACCAAAATCGAGGGAACACATTAATTATAAGAGGAAAACACAGGTACAACAGGAACACCAACATTTTTTCAATATGAAAACAATTAACTATGAGTAAAACATTTATTTTATGACATAAATCACCTACATTGTCACATTTCGGTTTTCATTCAGCTTTCAGGGGTTGTAGTCACATCATTCCTTTTGGTATCACACCTACATACATTTCGTTGTGAGTTTATGTTTCAAAAATAAACTTATGCGGCTCAAAACTTTATTGCTCATAACAATTATTTGAGAAATGGTAAGATTAGTATAAATCTGACAAATTCATATGCAAATATTTGGAAATTGTGAGTTAAAATGAAGAAATTGTAACTTTGAATCTTTCAAACAATATTAAAAAGGAAAAGAAAATGCTTCGTTTTCAACATTGTTTCCTCATTAAAACATTCAAAATGTTGATTGTAGTTCATCCAGTTGGATTAAACAATCATTTTAAACTTGAACTCTTTACAAAAAATAGCACAAAATGTCAAAACAAATCTTGACAAATGAAAAGATCGGGGGCTTGATAGTTTCTTCTACCGTGTCACCTGCAGTCTAAATACGTCAGTGTCTATACTTTTTATACAGAGATCATGCATATTTCTCTAAAATTTACTTTCTTTTACAAGGTCAAAGCTTAAATTTGTTGCAACCTATTAAAATCAAATGTATATTTAGTAGTTTCTGTTTATCTAGTCACTTAAATACGTATATCAATGATAAGTTATGTCTACAAATAGGCAAAATATCTGGTAGTTGAACCCTTTTGATGGTTAAACCATCAGTGTATTAATCATGTTATTAACTTTTTGCGAACTTGTAATAATATTCAGCATTTTTTTTTGAATTTTCTATTTGTTCTCTTTTCGAGTGTTGTATTTTTGTTTTTAAAGAAAATAAGTTTCAACCATTTCAAGAACTCAAGTTTATAGGCCTCAACAGTATTTTGCGACCTACTATAAATGTCTCGCATACATGTTGTCTACAAATATTGAATCCAATTAACAACATTCCTTTATATATGATTTGAGATTTAATTGTAATTAAAGTATAAAACGAGAAGAAAAATCATTGTTGCACGCAAAACTACGCTCATAATAAAGAGAACTCAGCTCAAAGAACAGATTTTATAGATTTTATATGGACATTGAATAATTTAATATTAAGATAATATAGCTAAAAGTACATATTTGTTCATGGACATTGAAGATAAACAGTCCCTTTTATAGATGTGTAATTTTCATGGTATCTTCATGTTGCAAGCAGTGTTTACATGTCTTGATGTATTTCCTATGCAAATAGCATTTAATTAGGGTTGAACTGTCAAATGGGATCAACATCATATTATCAATGTTCAAAATTTTCCAACAAATAACCGCTTCAGTTAAGATGTCAAATGGTCTATAACAGTTATCCTGACAGAATCTGGCAAACTTTAGGAACGATTAGACCTGATCCCAACCATGTCTTGTAAATCATATGCTTAACATAAAAACCTGAATAAACCTAAGTAAGAAGGTGTGTTATAATTGCCTCAATATTTAATCATAAACATTATAACTGAACTGTGACTGCTGTACTCCAACGTTTGACGTTGAGACCGGTTATGTCTTTTTGTTATGTTCGGATATTGTTGTCAGTTTAATAGATTTTTATGCAACTGTCATACAAGTGAGAGTTTAAGCTAGCTATACAACCAGGTTTATTGCACAAAGGTAAATTGCCGTAAAGAAATTGTTTTACATTATAGCGAATAGCTAGATAGCTTCCATCAGATACCATAATTTGTATATTCTCATTGATAATTGATATTTGATAATTTCATACCAAATAGTAAGCTAAATAAAAATAAAAATCACAAAAATAATGAACTCCGAGGAAAATTCATTCGGAAAGTCCCTAATCACATTGCAAAATCAAATGACAAAACACATCAAACGAATGGACAACAACTGTCATATTCCTGACGTGGAACATGCATTTTCAAATGTAGAAAATGGTGGATTGAACCTGGGTTTTAAAGCGCTAAACCTCTCACTTGTACGACAGTCTCATCTAAATGAATGTCAACGGGAAGTCCAAATTGGGAACAAAACAAAAAAGTAATAAACAGTCTGATTCAAATATAGTAGTTCAGGACTTCCATTTTTTGAATTTTCATTACCGTATTTTAGTACATACATGTAGGTGTTTCTTTAGTTGTTTTCTAATTCAAAATGTCTGATCAAGATTTGAACATTTTTGAATCCAATGCTGCCTTTTATTTCAGCTACATGTTTCAATCCAAGAATATTGTATCACCTTATCAGTGAAAATAGTGTCATTTTACGTCAGTGATTACGCAGGCTGTTTACTTTTGACGCAATTTAAACAAACTTCCGGTTGGAAGCTCTCGAACATTGATTGGATAATTTCTAAAACTTTGATCAAGAAAGTTTATCAAAAAGCTGTTTGAGACATTGTTTACATTTTTTATTACATAAATTTACACAGACTCAAACTTAGTAATTAGTATTGACGATTTTATGCAAGATAATTTTATCAAATACTTGTCAAACATAAACATTTCCAGATATAGCGTGCACGTGCTGAGTTGTCGTCTGTACAAGACTGCTTTATGTCATATATTTATTAGAATTGATCCCTATAGGATGATGTCCCGTCTGGCATGTTATGAATGGAACCATCTCTGTGATTGGGTTTCTAACACAAAAGTAATGCATGTTTATTTTTCTTTCTCTAAGTTACGGTGATTGATAGATAGTTTTTTGTTTTCTGAAAAAAATTACCATATCATAAAGACAGATCAAAGTACAATGTAATAACTAAATATAAAAACAAAACATAATTGTCTTCTTTAAAGATCGTCTTTCTTAATCAAGTTTTATATATCAATCATGTGTGTTGATTATTTGCGTATATTACCCACATTAAACCTTCATTAATAAAACTTTTATTAGTATGAAATGCTTAAGCCAAAAGATTTCAATATTTTTTCTCAAAATTTATAACAATGTTGAGAGCAAGGAAATATTAACCCAATACACAATCATTATCAGGACTCTAGTCTAACCATATTAGTGTCAAAATATGTTGTAGTTGGAAACTTTTAACAAATTTATGTTATTATGATTTCATTTTAAATGATATATCTAAGATGTATATGATTTTACCATAAGAGAAATGACGAAAAGTTATTAGAAAAAATATAGCTAGTCAATTTAATGTTTCACAGCGTTTAAAAAAAATGTACAATCACAAAAATACTGAACTCCGAGAAAAATTCAAAACGGAAAGTCTCTAATCAAATAGCAAAATCAAAAGATAAAACATATCAAACGAATGGATAACAACTGTCATATTCCTGACTCGGTACAGGCATTTTCTTGTGTAAACATTGTGGATGTGAACCCGGTTTTATAGCTAGCTTAAAATCTCACTTGTTTGACAGTCGCATCAAATTCCATTATATTGAAAACGATGCATGTACAAAACAAACAGACATATAAGGTAAAAATGTCCAAAAGAGGGGTGCAGCAGTCAAAATTGTGTTATAATCTTAAAATCACTAACAAAACAAACAAGTATGTAACAAAGAAGCAAAGAATGACAAATAGACCAAATAATAGAAATTAATTATATCCTGAAAAGGGTACGTTGTTTTTGCTCTACCTACATCTACAGTTAACCAAGCTTGCGTAAACAAATTATTGATATCCAATCCATGACGACAGTAAATAAAGGCAACAGTAGTATACCGCTGTTCAAAACTCATAAATCCATGGACAAAAAACAAAATCGGGGTAACAAACCAAAACCGAGCGAAACGCATTAAATATAAGAGGAGAACAACGACACAACATCGAAACGCAACACACACAGAAACAGACCAATCATCAGACAAAACACCACGAGAATAACAAATGTAACATGAAAACCAAATACATGAATTTGGGATAGACAAGTACCGTGCCACGTCTTATCTCAATATCTCAAAAATTAGAGAAAACACAAACGACTCAACGTTAAAATGCAACACAAAGAGAAACGAACAATATATAACAATGACCATCTTATACCAGAGATAAATATAACTAATGTACCTTTTACACTCGTGTTTGACTATATCTTTTTATTTTATAAGAAAATAATCTGCTTTATTGTATGAAATCCTATTTGCAGAACTGACACACAAGTTTTTCATAACGATTTTATAAGTTAAACCGAAGTATTTCTTGGAGATTTGTTAAAAGCAATATTGTTGTGTGTTATATTTTGTAGACTAATATTATCAACAGACGCTGAGGGAGTAAAAAGAAATAAGTCATAAATATATATAGTATGTCTCGTATGGAAGAAATAATCAAGTGTTAAAACTAATCTTTTTTAATTATTTTATGTATCCGTTGAGAAATTTCCTCACGAAATTCAACAGAGTTATATCAAATTAAGGATAATTTCTTATCAGACCTGGAAGTCATGATTGGGCATTCAAAGATTGATAGCTAAAGAAATGCAGTAGTAAATATTCGTAAATTGATTGAAGGCGGTGTCGTTGGTACTACATTTAATTTATGCATTCGCAAACGAATGTATTATTCTGCACCTGGAATGTATTCATTAACCTTTCACGAAAGGATTATAGTCATCCCATTTAAGATCTAGAACTTCAAATGTAGTACAACACTACAGAAAACCTTATGATGCTCTAAACATTTCTTCGGTGTTTTGAGTTGTTGGGGAAAAAAATCTTTTATGAACCAACAGCACATCCTTTATATTATTTCTATAAGATATTTCAGTAAAACATTTAAAATTGCGATATTTAATATTGGAAACTACTAGGATTGTCTCATATTATAATCTAAAAATTAGACCGTTAAAAAATTAAGCTATCAGAGTAAAATATCAAATAGCAGGTGTTCATTTAGCCTAGTGTTTGGTTTTATCACTTTTAATGCAACAACGTTAGTAACGTTAGTAACGTTCTTTTGATTGCATAACGTCACTTATTTTCATGGCATCAATCGACAATTGATGCTGTAGAACGTATGCGCAAGCACAGACGATATATGACAGATTTTGAATACATGTATTTATAATGAAATCCCTCTTTTTGAAGAGGGACGAAAGATACCAAAGGGACAGTCAAACTCATAAATCTAAAACAAACTGACAACGCCATGGCTAAAAATGAAAAAGACAAACAGAAAAAACAATAGTACACATGACAATACATAGAAAACTAAAGAATAAACAACACGAACCCCACCAAAAACTAGGGGTGATCTCAGGTGCTCCTAAAGGGTAAGCAGATCCTGCTCCACATGTGGCACCCGTCGTATTGCTTATGTGATTACAAATCCGGTAAATAGTCTAATTCGGTAGGTCACATTCATAAAAGGGAAGGGGATTGTAGTTACGACGTAAGGAACATATCCGATATCATTTGTGAAACGGTTATTCCATATCGGTCAACCAACTCGTGATGGCGTCCGTAAAATTTACGAAGGGATGATTTCAACTTCACCATTTGGAACTCTTGGTTTAATAGCTTCCTTGTGAGCAACAACCCTCTATCAAGAAAATCATGATAGGAAATGCAAGCATTGGAATATCGTATCAATTGGGAGATATATACCCCGTATGCAGGTGCTGCTGGAATGTTGCTACTTAGAAATGGAAAGTTCACAATTGGAAAGCTGAA
This sequence comes from Mytilus edulis, assembly GCF_963676685.1. Taxonomy (NCBI): domain Eukaryota; kingdom Metazoa; phylum Mollusca; class Bivalvia; order Mytilida; family Mytilidae; genus Mytilus; species Mytilus edulis. The sequence goes on from NC_092356.1 coordinate 65,248,090, forward strand.
ATCATTTCTTTTGTCGTAAAGTTTTGTTTTCAACCGACCCTCATTGTCAATTTCTAGATGTCAGTCCAGATATGAAGCCAACTTATCTGTATCTGTAGTATCCTTTATCTCCAATCCGATGGGATAGCTGCGTTCCACATAGTCACCAAATTTTGAATTGTTAGTGAAAGAACGTCATCTATATAGCGGAAAGTAGAGTTAAAGGATATTGCTAACTTCTTAACTTTCTTCCTAAGAAGTTCCTGCATGAAGTCAGCCTCATAATAATAAAGAAACAAGTCGGCAAGTAGAGGGGCACAGTTTGTTCCCATTGGGATGCCGACAGTCTGTTGAAAAACACGTCCTTCGAACGTTAAAATATTTTGTTAATCAAGAAATCAAGCATCTTGATAATATCGGTTTCAGAGAATTTTTTGTTTGAATCAGAGTGATTCTTTACAAAGTATGATTTATCCCTCCCTAAGACAAGATACTTGTATCTACGTTGGTCATTATTTTTTATGAAGCAAAGTAATACCAACTCTTTCAATTTGTCTTTTAGTTTGGAATGTGGAATACTTGTGTAAAGAGTAGAAAAGTCAAATGTTTTTATACTATTACAAGATGAAAGAGAGTTAGATTGTATGTACTCTAAAAGATCTTTGGAATTTTTAAGTATCCACATCTGATTCACGCCACCTCTTGAATATGCAGTTTCACAATAACTTTGAAGGCCGTCTTTGATTGCTGATAAAATAGATGTTAATAATTTAGAAAGAGGTTTCGTGGAGCACTTGGAAGACCCAGCAATATACCGTTGTTTGTAAGAACATTTATGTAGTTTAGGTATCCAATACAGTGATGGAAGACCCAGTTCTTCATCTTTGGTTGAAATACCAAAGGAACAAAGAACAGACCTATGATTATCCAGGATTTCCTCTTTGGTAAGTGTCGTGAGGGTATATGTTGAGTTTCCAAGTGAATTGTCTATACCTTATTCGTTTGATCAAGCAATTAATGTAGTGACTTTTACAGACAAAAACGATGTTATTTGGGGCTTTGTCTGCTGGGACAACAACATATTTATCATGAAGGTCGGATAAGTGTTTAGCAACATTTGGGTCTTTAAAGATTGACGTAGCATGGGCATTGATGGACCCATTCAGTTTCTTAATTCTGATTTGTATTAACGACCTCACTGCCTTAATCTATTAGGATAGAGTGTCTACGTCTTCCTTTTCACGTTTAGCCCATTGCCTGGCATAATTCTCGACTGAGTCCATCAAAAGTTGTATTTCCAATTGATGGATTTAGGCTCACGATATTTCGGACCTTTCAATAACACATTTCGAAGAGAAGTGTTATTAACAATGTTAAGGTCACCGGTAATAACGTGGCCAGCAGGATTGAAAGTACCTTAGAGTTTAGTATTATATTTATATTTGTTTTCATTACCTTTACCGAACATCGTAGATTAGAGACTTAAGAGAAAACTGCAAGAAAGATATTCATGAGGAAAAAAAACGCAAACATATCGTAAGTCATACAAGACAGATAACACAATGAATACAATTAAAAGATTGACAGATAAGGAAGAGCCCATTATACACTACAAAACAAAACCGATGACAAACTCCGTAAATCCGGTTGTAAAAATAGGGGCTTTTAAAAAATCTCAGCGGCTCTCGTAGTTAAACTTTAATTCCAATGTATTGATTAACATCATAAAATGTGTACGGGAACGAGGCCTCACCAATAGAGGATTGGTTAATGGTTCCTGTTAAATACTTATAAAAATATGGGTAACAATGGTATTGGTAATACAACAGAAAAGTGTAACCAATGACACAGATATAAACAAGTGTTTTTTTTAGAAACATGCAACTGTAAAACAACAGATTTAACGACTATGAACACATGTTCATGCCCTACTTGCTTTTTTCTTTGTTGTGCTCTTTTGTTGATTTCATAAAATGCAAATATAATAATTTTTTCAATAGAAAACAATACAGTTAACATATCAACACCAACTTGCAGTGTATTTCCCCCTTTAACTATTCGCCCATTATCACCTATTGCAATGTTTAAGGAATGTATGGTATGAGTTGACATTGACGAATTCCATCACACATAACAATAACATTGGTGACCGAATAATTTGTATATTTTAATTAGAATAATATAATGGCGATGACATTACCATTGATTTCCGTTACAATAACAGTTAGTTATGCTTGGTATGTAATTTTCTTCTCTGTTATAAACAATCAACCAGCAGTGAACCATCCCCTGGTATCTGAAGCGTCTTTTTTGACATAATTCAAGATTTAGTTTACAAATCATGTAGATGGCAATATAAATTTCCATAAGTTTCGTACATCTGGATTTACTGTACGCCAAATTATTTTCACAAATACTTTATTTCGCGTTTAGTCATTTTTATTCGACTTCGCGGCGAATAATATTTGCCATTCTAATTTCATATATGTATTTATATAAGAGAAGATATTAGTTGAACATATTACATTTACGAAGATTTGAATCTTCTTTTTTCTACTCCTCACAAAAATAGTTTGGTTTACAGATTTTAGAAAAACAAGAACTACGCGTCCAGAAATTATAACTATTATGACTATTTAAGATATCTATGTCCTTGGTAAAACTCTTTTAGGTAACATTAATTTAGAAAGAAAAGACTTAACAATGATTCTTATCTCGATCTATTTACTTTAAACTCCTTGATCGTCTTTTTTTAAAAGATTTAAATACAAGATTTTTACAGAGATGAATTTATAGTAAAACATATGTATATAGCTTTGTTTTTAGTTTTCTCGAAATTTTAATTTCTTACGACACACATTTTCAAATGTCACCAATAATGTAGTGAAACAATACACTCTTCAAACGGAGGAAAGAATGCTTTGATGACTTAATTGGTTCCCTGGTGATACTTATACAACAAACATGTTTTAACTACATCGTAAGCTTATATTACCCTTCGGAACAATATTGTCTTTCTTTTAGGATACATGAATGTACATGCAAAAGTAATATTCCAGGTCAAATACAGATTTGTGCTTAAACGAAAACTCCGTTGTGGACATTGTCAAAGTTGCTTTTTAATAATCCGGTTATAAAGGCAGACGATGATACTAAGCCAACATTCGCAACTCATAAATCGAAGACAAAAAAAAGACTTACAAAGTTCAAACAATTTATCATGAAAACAGTTAGAAGCATGATAACGATTAATGTGAAATATGAACAAATATTCCGAGAATCAATCTCTGTAAAGATAACGTTTCGGCATTTTTGAAGCTGGGGACCAACGTGACGTTGTTATAGTATGGTTCCCTTCGGAAGCCACACAGAAGCAGGAAATTTCTGACTGTTAGGTATGCACAATGGTATGAATTATGTTGATGGCTATTCAGAGTATACTCCTATCTGCAGTAGTTTTGAAGGTGCCTCAGACGAAATTGCCTGTTCTAACGTAACGTCATGACTCAAGGTTTTCCAGAATGTATGCTATAAGATATTGTGCTTATTCCCCTCAAACAAAACACAAGTCTCTAATGTGTCATTCTGGGGGAATTTAGTTTGTTTTCCACTGCGTTAGTGAATTCCTGCTTTCTCTTCTTGACACAGACCTACATGTAACATTCTTTTGTTTTCAAATTTGCCCTTGTTAACAGATTTAAACGAGCCAATGTTTGACCGTAATACACATATCGGAATGGAAAATTTTAAGACATTTTCATAGTACACCCGATATGATTCGATAGAGACTTTTTCATACCAGATTCCTCTATTAATCTGTTGTTTTTATCGCATATCAACTCTAATTGGGGTCATTTAATTCCTGTTTTCAATAGTGGACAATTAAAGGCAACAGTAGTATACCGCTGTTTACAAGGCATCAATCGATAGAGGGAAAACAAATCCGGGTTAACCGGAAGAGGTAAAAACAGAACAACAGAAACACTGAAATGCAGCAAAATCAATCACCAATGCAACATACAGAAAAACGTATTATTAGATAACCACCTTCATATTCATGAATTTGTACAGGACATATTAAAAAATGGTTGGTTGAACCTGGTTTTGAGGCTATTAAAACCTTGCAGTTTTAAGAATACATATGAAATGACAACATTACATCACAGAAAAACAAAACAAGTAAATACAAGAACACTCAGGACCACATAAATGAATAAAATTAAAGTACATTTAGACATGTTAACCACAGAATAACAAAGAATACCCAAAATTAATTTACGACAATACACAAACAGCATTATAGAATAACGAACTGTGCGTCACACGAATGCATCAATGCCATAAAAATTGGCGTCACATGTAAATTTCTAAAAATTGGATGGAAATCTGGATTAGATTTGTAATGGTTACATGTTATTTGTTGTATTATAACAATTACAAGAATATCAATATAGAATTGTGTTAGTAGTTAAATAAATAATTGTATTTTCTAACTATGTCGGGTTTGTCGTCTAAGTCAAACTTTAAAAAACAAATAAATCTGCTGAAAAAGCTGAAATAATATAAATGAACTGACTGATTAATTATCTTTACATACGAACAGAAAAAACAAAATACTAATAAAACTACAAATGATTTTAGCTAGCAAAATCGAGGGAATTGTGCAAATGATGATACAAGCATGAAAATTAGCAAAACGTATCATTATTATGTACTTTATAATAAAAAAACTGCTGGCCATTAAAGAAAATAATTTTTTCAAGATGGCCACGGCCTTTTTCTAAAATGGCTGTTTTTTTGTTTGGAAATACTGATTTTTCTGGAAAAATTTTCTTTGAACTTCTTTTAGTAAAAAAAAACAATTATCAGGTTTGGTGGCTACCTTCCTGACATGTGACGTATTTACTAGAAATGAATATTTTACATTTCAGGATTTGCGCATACGCGACATTGAAACTAAGTTCAATCAATAACAATGAACTAATACTATATATTTAGTGTTTTTTTATTTTCAATAATGTTATGAATTGGTATGATAACATTAAGGTTATGATACACATGCGTTTTAATAATGTTTCGCATGCGCAAACTATTTTTAGACATAAAGAGCGATTTGCATGCACTACCAGGGCACTCTGGATACATCGTAGTTCATCTCATTACTAAAATCATCGAGTATCTCTTATAGCTGTTCAAGAGAGTGTAACTTCTATGGTGCCACGGTTTGAAAAAAACACTCCCATTCAGTTGCAATGATCAGGTATATGATGGATAATGCGATAAATATGGTAAATCCCGGAGAAACATCAATTGTAACTGCAGATCAGCCACTTTTCGTTATGGCTAAACAAATTCAGTGGGAATGGCCTGATTTGTACCGATAAGATAAGTTTATCGTCATGTTTGGGGGATTGTACATTGAAATGACTTGTTATAAAATTCTGGGTGATAAATTGCGTGATAGTGGATGGACATGTGCCCTCACTGAAGCTGATATTGCAACCCCTAGAACGGCAGATTTTTTTTATGTATGTTCCAATGTACCTAGGACTAGACACGCGCATCAAATAACGGCGTGTGGTTTGCTTGAATTGTAAATGTCGGCGTATGAAAGCTAAACGCAGAAAATATAATTTGTTCATAACTCTGTGACGTTCAACGAATTGATAGACTGGTGTAAATAAAAAGAGGCATCTCAACCAGACTTTAATTCATGGCGATCAATTATAAATATAGAACTTCTTGTGCTGTTTATAATATGCTAATTTCATTAGTCAGATCTCGTAATTTACAAACACTCCATATGAAGCATGATAATGTATTTGTTTAGGTCTTGATCGTGTAAACTATGATCGATCGTTAACGATCCATCTCCGAGATATGGCTTCCCTTCCCGAACATCACCCACAGGTGGCAATGAAACTTGAAAATGATAATTTCACTGTACGTAAGAGCAGCAAATGTTTTTCTTATAGCACAATTGATACGGCAAAAAAACAGAATAATGCAATTGTGATGGGCGATCTTAATGCCATATAAATATTAACCAAAAATCGTTTTTAGACAAATGGATGATAGTTGGACCAGAAGTCAGTAGACTTGAAGATGAATTTGAAAGTTCTAGTGGTTTGAGTCATTCTACAACAGATGAACGACATAATGAAGACTGTACAAAAGCAAAAAACAATTTTTTTTAAAAAGCTTCAAAAGCGTTTTAAAGTAGGGAAATAGTTTGGAAATGCATTTCTAGAAAGGTCGTCAGATTTGTGAAAGATTTACTCTATTAAGGAAATTGTTGATTCGGAAGCAGGTAAGATATGAATAATATAAAACTCCAAGATATTGGTCATAACAATATAAATACGAAGATCTTTTGAAGCAAATGCAAAACTTCCTATTATGGCTGTAAAATGAAACTTGAAACTTATTTGTCAAAAACAAAGCTAGAGAACCTAAAGAGTGATTGCGATATTTGTTCAAGACTTTTCATTTCTCGTTACAGTAGACAATTTGACTTGGAATATTTCTTTATCCATAAAAACTAAATTGTTCCTCCGTCTTTGTCGCAGGATGTCACTTTGGACATTGGTATAAAATCGCTGCTAATAGGTAAACTTTTTGAGATTTGCTGATCCAAATTCTGACTCATTTATCGTTGGTGGATCAGCAATGGTGAATTCCAGGCCACCAAGATGGACAAAAATATTTGATGATTATGCAAATGATGTCATACTGTCTGAAATAAAATGTTGCATCGATAAGTATTCAAGAGTCGACATTGTATTTGATGTTTACTAAATGAATAATTTAAAAGACTGTGACAAGACAAAGGCAAGGTCCTTGTGCTAGACGGAAACGTGTTGGTTCTGGTAGAACACCAAGGGTTTGAGTAGTTTTCTCCGTTGAGATGACAACTAAACGAACATTTTCAGGTTTATTGTTAACAGAATTTCTTCTTTAAAGACTAATAAAAATGTGTATGTTACAGATACACAAATGTTTGTCGATGTTCGGCATGATTATGAAAATTGTTGTAAAAGTTATGTTCGTTAGTACTGACACAGATGTAGTATTATTAAAAATGCAGCATTTGCAAAATTAGGTGGAACAAATTGTGGATCGGTTTTGGAGGAATAAAAACTGTTTATGGTTTCCTGTACGTGACTTATCAAATTAGTTTGGTCCTTGTGTATCTGCTCTTCCTTTCTTCTATGCATTCAGTGGATGTGACACTTTGTCGGATGTTCATGGGAAAGGAAAGAGGTCAGCTGGGCTGACATGGGAAGTATTTCCAGATGTAACGGACGTTTTTTCGCTTAAGTATGAAAAACACCGACATTGGCATCATATAAACATGTGTTTACAACATGAACATAATGAATGACAGAACAACATCAACATTTGCTGTTAACGAGGCACGATTGTTTGACAGGAAGCAGCGGCAGTGTGATACAACCCCGCCTACAAGAAATTCTTTTCTTGAGCACATCCAAAGAGAAGCTCATCAAGGAGGACATGTTTGGGCTCAGCCTGATTCATGTATTCGATAGGTACATGAACCAAGTCATGAACACTGGGGTTGAATGAAAGAAAAAATCAATGGCAGTTGGAAACCAAAATGGACTTCTTTGACTACCGTTGCATCCTCGTGTCAGGAACTTTTGAAATGCGGAGGCAAAAAATCCAGCTGTGTTGGTAATTGTAACTGATCCTGTATTGGCCTTCTTTGTACGGGTTTTTGTTTTGGCAACTATCAGATAATTATAAGATAAACAACCTGTCTTTCTTTCCAAACTGGACATTTTAACTTACCAAAAAGAAGAGATATTACTTGTTAAGTTGAAAGATAGTATAAAACATTACATTTTTAACGATTTAGCCGCCATTTTTGAACCGGAAGTCACTCTTTTTCTTCATTTATGAATTGTTTTGTCGTACTTTAAGAACTTTTATGTCAGTTTTACCAAAACTTACATTCGATTACGCCTATTACACAGCTTTGAATGATTTACGAAATATGGCTTATTGGATATGACGCCATTTGCAAAATGAGCGGTGGCCATCTTGAAAAAATGGGATTTTTTTATGGCCAGCAGCTGATTTTTTTTAATTATCATTTAGTTAACCTTTATACCAAATTTCATGCTTGTATCACGATTTGCAATATCTCCCACTATAAGACATAACACAACATACACTCAGAATAACAAATAAACATCATAGCTAAATACATGAATGTTGGATGTACAAATACCGCGACACATCTTATAGCAATGCGAAATCGCACTCAGCAAAACAGTCATATTCGGGAATAAGTCGCATTCGGTACTTTAAAGAACAGATAACGTAAATGGTTAACCACAATATAAAATATGGAAACAATTTTAAGAAAGAAAAAAAATGATGGATTGAACCTGATTTTGTGGCAAGTCAAACCTCACGCTTTAATGGCAATGTTAAATATGACACTAAAATGACAACATTACATGACAGGACTACAATAAAATAAATGGAAGGACAAAGAAACACAAAATAAAAAAACCAATCGAAAATTATGACAAAATAATAGTTATAAAAGGTACCAGACTTATAATTTAATACCCGAGACGCGTGTTTCGTAAACATATAAGACTCATTAGTGACGCTCAGGACAAAATAACGAAGAATGCCTAACAAAGATGAAGAGCACTGATGATCCAAAATTCAAAAATGGTGCGCCAAATACGGCTTAGGTTATCTGCCTGGCATAAGAAATCCTCAGTATTTGGAATAACTCAGTTAATTTATAAAAATGACCATATGATTGATATATATGTTAACACAAAAGTGACGTCACAGGTAATTTTCTATAAAATTAGGATAGAGCTCAAGATTAGGTGTGTAATACTGATTTTATATGTATATGAAAATAACAATACTTATTAATTTAAAATTGTGTTAGTTATATGATAATTAATTGAATTATCTAGCTATGTCGGTATTTCCTATAAATCAAACTGCGATTAAACAAACTGTAAGGTTAGTTGATCCAAACCCAAATCTTATCCATGAACTGGGTGATGAATTATCTTTACCCTCGAATAGATCAGAAAAAGTAAAAATTACAACTACAAACGATTAAACATTTGACAATAACAAATATGACATCGAAACTAAATACATGAATTTTGGATAGCAAAATACCGTGACACGTTTAATAGCAATGCGAATTTTCACTCAGCAAAACAATAAAAGAGGGACGAAAGATACCAAAGGGACAGTCAAACTCATAAATCTAAAACAAGGGACTATCGGGAATAGGTCACGTTTGATACTTAAAAGATCAGACGATGTAATGGCAAACCACAATCTAAGACGTGTTAAAAATGTTCTTAATTTGGATATAGACACATCATTTAAGCATATTATATTTTTCAGTAATTTATAAACACGACATGAGTCTTTTTAAAGTTCAGCAAAAGTTCACAAATTAAATGTGTCAATAGCACAGTAATCCATCTGTGATGGATCATCACTTTAAAATTCGATTCTAACATTCAAGCTAACGAGATGGAACAATAAAACGTGTTTAAAATAACAACAAAGAACGGCCACGCTAACAACATAAACAATCGAAAACGGAAAGCAGTTTTAAAGTGTTAGATAATGAAGTTAAGAGAAACATTTATAGAGAACAGAAAAAGACAAAGCATCTTCATGTATAAACCAGTATTATATATATAAGTAATAATACTCTATGTCCTTATTATAACGGAAAGGCAATTACAGTTGTCGATATTTTACACTGAGCGTGAGCGAGTTGAAAAATATGGTATACAATAATGCTGACATAGACACAGAGCATTACATGAAGAAATTATTTCGATTCTTAATTCTATAGGTCGAATCGTACGAAAAAAAACCGTTTTGGGTTTTCCTCGGAGTTCACTATTTTGTGATTTAACTTTTGACTGTTATCGTTTTCTCCCAATGACTTATGTACATTACTTTTAACATGTTTTGTAAAATTGAAAAACTAATGTCATTACATATATGAATTTTTAACAACAAAAAAACTTTATTAGAATTAAAATGAAAATAACGATAAAGTAAATAAAAGTTTATGCGCATGTGTTAACCATATTTTGTGCTTTTTAAAACACGGTTTGGTTAAAATATGAAATAAGGACGCTACATCATAATCTCATTTTAATTATCTTTTCTTACTAACCATACAAGTTTTCTTATTTAGTGGTCTTTACTGTTCTCTAATTAAATGTGATCAATTTTAACATGTGAAAAACAACAGAGATATGGCATGACAGCTCATGGGACACATGGATAACAACGACTATAATAGGTCAATGTGTGGCCTTCTACAATCAGCAAAACTCATATGTATCGCGATAAAAGGCTTGTTTCCAAAGGTGAAACGTTTCAAAAGAAAAAAACGTTTATCTTGACAATCAGTGAGTTATACATTCACGTGACATAAAGTTCAACAAAAGTAGAAATAATTAATTGTGTGTGCATGTTTTCTAATTGTGAACGACGAGGCTAATAGCACATAGTAAGGAAATTGTTATACCGGTTGTTAATGCAAATAATATTTCGTTATTCCACTTCCTCATCAATTATCGTTCCCCTCGGAAACCATGGTAAACATCATTCCACTTTATAAACAAAGTTGAACCCCATAATAAAAGCTAATAAATAATTATAAATCATTTGCTGATTTTACTTTATAGATGCATTTAAGTTTTGCTCAAATTATCTGTTCTTATAACTGCGATAAATATTATTGTTTCTAATTCAGAAAATTACAATATAATTGAAATAATTGAATAAATAGGTTTGGAACCTCCTTAACTCGGTTGTAAAGTTAATAACATTGTGTTTGTCACCTTTTGATCTATAGTAAGAATTTACTATTTTGTTCAAGGATGCATCTGCTAGAACATCATATTCCATTAGTAAAATGAATTAGTATTATCTTTTTAAACTATTTAAACTAATAATGCTGTACTTTAACATGACCTCCTCAAGTAATAGTTTAATCTAGATATGTTATGGAATTATCGTGGTAACGCAACTAAGCCGTGTTAAGCTTGAGGTCTTGGTACTTTAACATGAACTCAAGGTTAATATAATTCCATTGCTTGTTTATATGTCACAACTGCGTCATTGTATATCATGTTTTGTAAACATCACACTGATTATTACCTCTATAGTAGCATTGCAAAACAACTTTTAAACGCCTTAATCCATTTACACAACTGTTTATGTTTAGTTTTCCTTTTTTCTATTTTAAATATAACACAAGCTGTGCATATGTTCCGGACCATATGAGTATTTGGACCATACGCGTATGGTCATGACAATATGGGTATATACATGTACGCATTTGGTCCGACCATACCCGTACGATCGGACCATACGCGTATGGTCGGGGTAATTAACTCTCTGTTACACTCTTTTACAGTTTACTTTTTAAACTTATAAATTATTTATATGGTATGACAGTTCATTAATAAGACGTTATCATATAGATGATTTTATTATTATACTATAATAAAAATTAGCTTGATAAGAATTAGAAGTTTCACATAGTTAATTTTATTTTTATATACTATGAGAAAACTATGATAAACACATTTTATACCGATGGTCATAACCGATGGTCATTACCGATTTTTTTTAATTACGAGTGACTTAAAAAAATTAAAAAAGTTACACAAAATTTGATGGCACTGGAAAGTAACATAGTTTATTTAATTTGTCTTGTGAATATTGTATATTGCAGTCATGTTACGATATTTGAGATCTATAGCTTTTTAAAAACACCGTAGACATATCGGAATGGCCCAAGACATCGATATTACTGCAGGCAGCTACAAAAAGAATAGCTTTGCACTCGCAAACAAAAGGTATAAATGAAAAGGATCGTGCACAACCAAAACTTGCAAAAGCAAAAAAACTATGATACCGTGTGGAAGTAAATGTCACCTCAAGCCTACATACAAGAATGTAATTAGAGATGAAAACTAGCTATGGCTTCAATGTTTTATTTTTACAAATATTTTGAATCATAAAAATAACATACTGTCATGAAACCATCATTGTTTTTTTAGATAAAGATTTGTCTTATTGAAACTTTTAAATGTAATTAAGAAAAAATACCTATATGGTCAAAATACTCATATGGTCCGGCCCATAAATAACCAAACGAGTATAATACTCATATGGTCCGACCATACGCGTATGGTCGGACCATACTAGTATACGCATATGGTCATGACCATACGCGTATGGTTCAAATACTCATATGGTCCGCAACATAACCATCATTATATTTTTTAGATAAAGTTTTTGTATTATTGAAACGTTTATGATTCAATTTGAAAAAAATACCCAAATAATGGTCGGGCCCGTTGATAAGCGAACGAGTATTATACTCATATGGTCCGACCATACGCGTACGATCAGACCATACGCGTATGGTCAAACCATATGCGTATACGTATATGGTCATGACCATACGCGTATGGTCCAAATACTCATATGGTCTGGAACATTTATATAAATGAAATTTTAAGCATGAGTCACGTTTGAATAAGGAAATACGGTATTTCTATACACCATATTCATGACAACTGATCAGAGTTTCAGGAGATAATAATTTAACATTGGTTAGAAATAAATTTTGATTTGATTTTTTGTGTTTTAATGCCACTTTTAAGCACCACATATATGCTATTTCATGGCGGCCACTTTTTATTGGTGAAAGAAGCCGGAGTGCCGAGAGAAAACCACCGATAGGAAAACTGACAATCCTAGTCAGCTATATTTAAGTCGAGTGCACCCGCATAAGCGGGGTTCAAACTCACAACCTCAGTGATGACTGGCTAGGGATTACAGTATTCACTATTATCTACTTACACCACTCGCCACGTAGGCTCCCTAGAAATAAAGATAAAACATAAATATGAGGACCAGACGATACTTAAACGTATGTTTTTTTTAACTTTTGAAAGGTCATATCACTGGAAGATCAGCCTCAATAACTGTGTTTCTCTTTTCGTTCCATTTTGGTTGTCAATATATGTATAACATTTTAAGCATTTTATGCTCTTCAACTGCGTTTTTCATTTTGGCTTTCCAACTGTGTCGAGCGCCGCTGATGAGTCCTATATATGTTGACCAAACGGCGTTCCAAATTAAAACTCTTTTTCTTTGGTAAGGTCTTGCAAACTCTGAGTTGAAATAGCAGCTGCTGAATGTTGCGTCCTTGGTTATCTACACAGTAGTCAGAAGTATTTATTGACATGCAGTATAATTTCTGCAATTTAAATGATTATCAAATATACTTAGTTTTTCCTATTGAGGCATGTGCTTCTTTATCTGTTTTCAAGAATTTTAGAAATTGTCAGATTCAAATGCTCTTAAAACTAGATTTGAGATTCAGTCGTTTTACTGTCTTGAATCGTAATCAAATGATGAGTCGGATGTCGACGACATAAGTGTCTGGAGTAAGAAATCATATTTATTAAAAAAGAGTTTTTACCTTTCAGGAGCTATTTAGTTTATTGCCGGAGATTTTTGTTTGTCTGTTCGTTTGTTATCAAATTATTTGCCTTACTTCGAATTATGATTTTGATATCTTTTTTCTATATAAATTGTTTGCTTTACTTCGAATTAAGATTTTAATATCTTCTTTCTATTTAAATGAGAAAAAAAAAGATCCCAAGGTCATCTAAATAGAGACTCGAAACACCACACGTGGTTTGTCTCTATCAGTATGGACAAGAAACATTTACAAAACAACACATGTTCAATACACTTGTAAGTTTTCATAATTCTTTAACAGTTTGTCCTCAAGTATATAAGCATCATATACACTTAAATCGAAAATTTGCGTTAAGGTGTACCTGATAAATTAATGCAGAAAGACATTTTCAACGCTTAAAAGTCAAGGTGTAATTTTCATCTCCAAAAAGTGCATATCAATTTTTCGGTTTCAATCATTTTAAGTGTAGAGTCACATACAGTGCTTGTTATGATCGAATCAATTATCCGTCAAGTTTTCAATTCAATGGACTTAACATGTAACTCATTAAATGTGGTATATTACTCTCCAGGGTAAGGATGTAAAGAAAGTTAAATTAATCACAACAAATATTGACCTTCAGCATATCATTGTAACAACCTTGTGAATAATAAATTAATAAATTGTACTATAAAACAAGGGAGACATCTCTGCAGATTTAAAATCTAAGATTAAATTCATGATCTATATAAACAAATAAACTCATCATAGATACCGGGATTGAAATTTAGTATTTACGCCAGACGCGCGTTTTGTCTACAAAAGACTCAGCAGTGACGCTCGTATTTAAAAATGTTAAAAGGCCACTCGAAACGAGAAACCTTTCAATAATTTTAAAGAAATACACCAATCATAAAAACACTCCCCAAAAATTTCTCATTACAAGCTATGTTACTAGAATTTAATGTCAGAAATAAAGGTTCAATAAAACAAAGCTTTGCTTAAATCACAAGATCATATTTTACATCATAACCTTAATAGTAACAACGTGTGATCAAGAAATATAAACAGCTGACTTATTATCTAGAGGTTTTTACAACTTTATTTACTTTGCACTGGTTATGTTTCTACTTATTTACGTCATTTGTATAACTTTAATATATCGGTCTGAGAACAAGTCATCAATAAATGTGAACCACTATCCCCAGTAAATCACATTAGATGAATGTTTCGTGAGAACCCGTTAATTTGGAACAACAATTGCGTGTTATTCCAAAAAAAAATAACCTTCACTTCAAAATGAAAAGTAACAGCCGTGATGACATGTGCCCCAACAAAAACATGCACAGGAAAATTAAAGAAAAACTTGTTGTCTTAACTTCATAAAATTAAATTATAAGATATAGTTCATGTGCCATTTAATGGTGTTGTTCATGTTGCTTTGTCATTACTGTACTATCCAATGCTTTATCGAAATTGTTTGTTTTTAGCATTTTTCATCTTCTCGTGATGTGGCGTAGTATGTTTTTATCAACACGTATGTCTAAAATGTCTAATCAGTATCTTCCAACTTTCATTTTTTTTTTTTTTTTTTATCTCATCGGTTAATTGATATTGTATTGGAATCCCGCCACTTCATCATTATATATTTTTTACAAATTACTTTGAACCGGAGTAACACAACATGTGTCGCGAATGAGGATAGAATTGTGTTTGCTCTTTTCATGAGTGTGCTTCCCTTTTACATAGTCATTCACACAGAGAAATAAAAGCTTAACAAGACAATAAATGCTATTAAAAGGTGTCACAAAACAACTTACAGGTAACACACATTACGCATGATTCGAGCATCACTGATGAGTCTGTTGTAGACGAAACACGCGTCTAGCGTAAGTGTACATTTGTAGTCCTGGTATCTATGATGAGTGTATTTACGCACAGATAAATGTACTCTTTTCGCTAGCTACTCACTACAAATAAAAATATATGTCTCTCCTAAGGGAAACAACTGAAAAATAAATCTCGTATTGCAGATTCGAAGAGGGAGTTTGTCAAAAATAAAAAAAAGATGTGGTATGAGTGCCAATGAGACAACTCTCCATCCAACTAACAATTCATAAACAGCAAACCATTATAGATCAAGGTTTAGTCTTCAACACGAAGCCTTGGCTCACACCGAACAGGAAGCTATAAAGGGGCCCAAAAAAAGTGTCAACCAATCAAACGGGAAAATCAACAGTCTTATCTATATAAAGCGCTGTATTTAATTTTAACTAAACTTGACAAACATTTTTACCCACTGACCACTATACAGAGATACAATGTAATACCAATTAAAGCATAAATAGCTTTTCTTTATAAGCGATCGATTAATCCTGCTTATTCAATTTCGAAATTGAACATTTTAATTGTCTTTAAACATTTCAAGCCTGTCTTTAATGATAAAATTATTATTCCCTTATATACTATAACAAATGTATAGCTTGTTGCATATATGTATGACTTACTTCCGTACGTACGACCGTACGTAAAACAAACATATAAAATGTACTTTATCAATAGTATAGTTTTTTATGTCTGGGGAAATTATATTTATAGTGATTATTTAACACAATTTGTCTTTTCCGAGCCGTAAAGTGACAATAATTAAGAAACTGTTATTTTGCATTTTATTAACTTTGATCTTCAAAACAACAAACGAATTGTCGTAAAATGAATAGACAGAAGTGGGCATGAAAACAATTGGATGGGGGTTTGAAGTCAATTTTATTATTATTTTTCTGCTTTGAAAGTGAAAGTAAAATGGTCTGGATTCTGATACTAATGTCACTGTATACTAAATGTTTTCTTTGAATGCACAATAGATGAAAGGTTTGCGTATGAATTACTTCATAACTATGAAAAAATATGATAAAAGAGATACAAATCAAAGTTTCAATTAGAAATTATTAAGAAACTATGGCATCGACCCCATCAAACAAACTTGCACTTAGTTGGATATGCTTATTGTTTTTCAAGTCCCTCAAATATTTAAAGATGAATATGGCATTAGCTTTCAAATACTTAGGTTTTCCGAATAAAGGTTTACCCCGGAAAACGTTTCATATGAACAAAATTTATACACGATCATGTTCATTAAATAATTGTTATGTTGATACAATATGTCAGATGTTTTTTCTTTCATGTTATAATTTATTTAATATGTATTGTTTTTTAACCTTATCCATGAATACATTTTGAATACAGTGGAAATATTTGATAAGATTTTCAACTTACTGTTAAAAAAACAATATTTACAAGGCGACCTTAAACTTTGATATTTATTATTACATGTTTCATGTTATTCAGTATATCGATTTGTAACGTCATACACTCCACATTTACCGTGGAGTACGGCATAGTCTTTTCTTTCTGCATTTTTTAAAATTATGTTCACCAGGTACATGCATTGTTGCAATTTCAATTTGTAGAAACTAAAATTTGGTTTAAAATCGTAAATTTATTGACAACAAATTCTATATAGTTGTTTAAAAACATAAAAAGAGATACCAAAGAGACAATCATAAAATCATATTGAAGAACGAAGGACAGCAACTTGAACAAAGGATAAAAAAAAACTACGAGACACTTCATAATCCCCGGGGGAATAACGAGTCCAGTAACCGGTTTTTCGATAATAACATGAAAATACGGATTTTGTGTAAAAGAAAATTCCTGTTACAAAGATTTTGAAGTTATTTAAAATTAAGGAACGTGAAAGTCTTGACTCCTTGTCCGATTTTTGCTTAACATTTTTGTCCTTTTTGGTTTGTAGCTCTTTTGGTTTTCAAATATGTTGACCTCGAGCATCACTCATAATATACTATAATATAAGAGACATTGATTGTCGAAATGCGCATCTATTGCAGAGACAATTGAACATTAAATATATACTGGTTTTTGTATACTTGCTGATACATGCCAAAACGGAAGATTGTATAGTCGTTCCAAAGAACAATACCCCATGCTTTCAGCATTTACTCCTAAACGTTTTGACAAAAAGATATGTACATTATTGCACAGAATCTTGAAATAGCTTTGGATAACCACATTTTGACTGATATAAATAAGATTAAGAAAGAATAGTGACGATGAAAAGGGATAATAGGAGTAGTTGGTTTTACCTGCAATAATACCCTAATGACAACAACACAAAACCTCAACTTTACTACAAGATAGAATTTGTTTGGTAATGTTTTCAATTAAAGCCTAAGGCTTTGAAACAGAATGTTACTGTATGATTCTTAAATTTATGTTAGAATGAAACTTGTTAAAAAATTTATCAAATAAAATGCTTGGAAACGGAATGTTACTATGTGATCCTTACATTTATACTACAGGAAATAATTAATATTGGACCAAGTAATTAATGTACCTGTATTGGTGTTCCGTTCGGTCTCCATAAATTTGATATAAATACAATATCAATAGTTTATTGAGCCTGACTAACACAACTTAGTGATTTTTAATTTTTAAACTATATAATCATTTGAAGGGTGATTTATTTGTAAGTTAAGTTATGGTGAAATGCATTCAAACTTGTATTAAATCAAACCACATAAACGCATAAAAGATAGGCCTGCTATAATTTAATTTTTGTTTGAATACATAATGAATTAAAACCACATAGTTTTACAATAAAGTACATAACTTTCACAATTTAAGTGACTGTTATTAATTTACATGCGTGTGAAATCAACTTTTCAGGTGTAAATATGACAGAATCAGTTGGTATTACATTTATTTATGCCAACTGTGTTTTATTTTCCTTCCATTTACAACTCTTAACAAAAGGATTTACAGCCTTTTCGCATGAATATTGTTTGTTTTCTGAGAATGAGTTGCATTTCAAACGTCTAAATTGGAATTATAACAGGAACTACTTCAAAGTTGTTTAAGGTTTCATAATCATTTAGTGTTTATTTACATGGATATTAAATCTAATTTATTTTGTTTACCAGGTATTGCATCTTTTTTTTTTGCTTTCCCTAGGGTCGAGGCGTTTGTTTGTTTGTAATTTGTTTCCTTTACAGTACGTTTTACGAGATGTCTGTTACTATGTAGCTATATCTATATCGTTTATAATTACATTTGAGATGCGTTTCATATTTTATTCAATTCTATGGAAATTTCATACAAGGGATTTTTTTTTTAGCTTTTTATTCAGTTTTAATTCACCATGTTCTACATAAGGAAATGCCTATACGAATGTGACAGTTGTTTTCCATTCGTGTGATGTTTTTGGGGTTTTTATTTTGCCAAAGTGGTTTTAGGGGAATGTAATCAGATCCTGGGCCGTGTATTGTGGCCATCGTTTTTCTATGGTAAATGTCAAACTCGATGATAAATTAAAATTGAAGAAAAAAAAAGATACGGCATTGTGACTTTGACACTTGGAACTCATTTGTGACACAGTTATTTAAGACCACTCATCTATATCACGATGATATCATTACAATAGCAAACTTAACTTCTCATCGTTCATCCGTGAAAAGATGATATCAATGAATGGTCCACTATCTTCAAAATAGGTCTCTTTAAATGATATCTAATGCAAGTCTTAGTTATAGTTGGACAATAAAAAAAACCTGTGTAAGAAAATTCATTGGTACGAGATCTTAGCTGAGTGTTATCAGATACAAGTTCGACGTTCAATTCTAAGTTAAGTGATTTGATTATCAATAATCAAAGCCGATGTTTAAATTGCTTAACCCAACCGATTTTTTACGAAGATTCCCGCGGTATTCATAATATTTCTCACACATCAGTTTTAATCCGTTTTCTGTTATAGTTTCATTTGTTGCCACTATATACAACTGACCTTACGTCAATTAGTAGGATACTTATATTTATTGTTATCTGTGCAGACTTACATTTATTGTATTCTGTTGGTGTGTAAGATCTCATGAGGTTTTTAAACCAAATAAATGCTATTAGACACATACAAAACGGTCAAAACTCTTCTAAAGAACAAAAAAACAAATAATGTTTACTCCTAAGCTCAGTAGTAACTTCCTCTGAAAAGACAAAAGTAAAATTTCAAAAATACTGTACTCTTAGGAAAATGCAAAGCGGAAAATTCATAGTATGTCTGCACTAAGTCAGAAAAATGACAGTTGTTATCAATTCATTTTATGTTTTTTTCAGGTTTTGAGAGTGCCTTTTGTTTAGGGACTTTCCATTTAAAAATGTCATTGAGTTCTGTAGTTGTGTTATTTGATTTTTCGGAACTGACCTAGTTAATATCGTGTTTTTTTTAGTTAACAAATTTAAGTTAGAAATAATAATTTGCTGAATTACTCTATGTATTTTAAATTCCCTTCAGTAATTCAGCTTCTACCGTTTCATTGTATTAATACAAACTTTGTTTTCAAATGTATGGGTTAGAGCGTTCATGAAAAGTATATATTAAGGCGACAAAAGTTTAAATATGTTCACACAAAAATAACAAAAACTGAGGAAACCTTCAAAAAAAGAAAAAGCGCTTTTGATGTTTGTGTAGCAGAGTGATTTTTATGATCATTTTATATATATTGTAAAAATCATCAATTTAATTGCTATATTTATTCTAAAGTTTAATTACATATCTTGAATATTGTATATTCAGTTTAAATTATTACTTGCAAACCTTACTTTTATGTATAGTAATATTCATGTTATTTTCTATATGAATACTCATTAGGGATTTACTTAAATCATTGTATTTGATTGGCTGTTAGTATTTCGCGGTCAAGTTTAATTTCCTTTGTTTTGTACCTGTAAATTTCCACGGACGATAGCCATGACAGTCCATTGAATTTATATCTGTTTATATTGACCACATAGATTACCTGTAAACCTTATATATTTTGGACAATATATTTATTGAATACTGTAAGTTACTTCTTTATTAACATTATTTATATTTTTTCACGTAAATAACATTATAGTAAAGTTTCTATTTTCATGTAATGTTCTCCTCATATCGCATGCATGTAACACAAGTACACCAGACGTACATGCCACGGTAGAATTGTATTGTTAATGAGCGCACATTACTATTTGAGTATTGTCATGAATAGTCTATATTTTATAAATGACGGCTTATAAAGTAAAAGTGTTTCCATTTATATAAAGTAATAGTTTTTGTAGCAAATAGTTTTTATCAAGTACAAATATGAATGAGTAAAGAATACTTGTTACATTGTATATTTTTATAATTAGAGTCCGGGTATTTATGTACGTATTTTGGTTTCAGGACTACATATAATGTGTAATTATATAGGACACATGATTGTGTGATGTTAATATCAGGCGGAAACCCGGTTGAAACAGAACAAAAGAATTGAATCTCTTTGTTAGAGAAAGCGATAAATGCTTACTGTAATGTTTACTATAGTAACATAAAATTTAAAAGTTAATCGAAACAAATAAAATGGCAATTTTTTTCTCAATTACGAAGTGTTCTATTTTAAAAACACCATTTGCATAAGGTTTCAATTTATCTATTACATAGTTAAGCAGAACAATTAGATATCAAGTCAACGACATGGGTATCTATCAAGTTGGATGTAGAAAATGCATAACCTCCGAATTTTTTGAAAAAATTACCACTGACAGAGAACATATTAATCTATTAGTTCAGTAATTGTCGTGTCTGCCGTTCCATTATGTGACTCAAGAAAAAAATTTAAAAAAAAGGGTAACAATTGTATCGAAAAGAGAAAATCGATTGCACCTTTTTATGTTAGGGTGTGTTTGAGTTGAATATTTTGTCTTGAAAACGTACAAAGCAAGAATATTTGATACATCATATCGCTTCAGATTCTAATATTTTTATATATTAAAGCTACAGGTTGACTTTATAACATAAAAAAATCACAGTACCAAAAGATGAAATATATGGGTCAAGTGAAATACCTATCTAATGAATCATAAAAACAGAGTAGGTGTGTTCGAATAGCTATTTTTTTTTACTAAAAGTACTTGACGACAGTCTTTCAAGTTGGATGATGAAAATGCATATCTTCGAAAAAAATCATTTTTTTGTGTGTGAAAACTAAAGTTTATAGTCTTCAACCACTAAAAACATCTAGTCTGCCCTTTCACGACATATTTAATTAGAATTTTTTAAAATGTTTATGAATTTTTAAAAATTCCACCTGACAACCGATTAGACAATAGTTTTAAGTTAAATCAATGAAGAGACAAGATCATTAACTGATGCTCATTTGCAATTGCAAGTAGATATATTTGTCTTTTATAATACAACTGACTTATAAGGATCGTAATGGTGCTATACGGCTAAATTAATCGGTTTCCAAGAGCAAAATTGGCAGCGCGTCATCCCTACAATGGCTTCCATTTCTACGATTGTGAAAATTAACTGGCGTAATGGGCAGATAATTTTGACGAAGTAGATTCCTGACTGAATATGATGTGCCGTTAACATTATCAGTACAACTCACTCCACAAGTGGTAAGAGTATATTTATTTATATTATATTGTATTGTAAGCATGAGTTACCTCCCGTTAATTTGGAGCTTTTAACGAATCGATAATATTGACATCATTAGTCTTTGTGATTATTATATGTGCAACTTTATGATTGTTGTATGATATTATGTAGTTGTCTATTATACGTATTATATATTTTAATGAAGTTATAATTAATTATTGTAGATGTAACATTTATTATATACCGTTTGTAAGGTAAACTAGTATTATTTACAAATACACAGACATTACGTATCTATCTAAGGCGTACATGTAAGTTTTGTCAATTTCATGTTATCTGTAGCGACATATTGTATCTTCAGAAGAAGGAATTTACTTTAAAATTTAAGGTAGCACAATACAAAGATTTGTTCACTCCCAATAAAACAACTTTAAACTGATGTAATTCATTTCATCCTTCTTTATGTTTTATAAATGAGGTACCAAAAGAAAGAAGAAAGATTAATCTTTCAAATTGTGATAATTTCATTATGACATAATTATTACATAATTAATTATTATGTAATTAGTCACTATATTGTGATGTCCACACTTGAATGAATTTAGCGTCTTTGTTCTTCATAGCATCCCAAAATATTTTATAGATTCTTGTACAACACAGCTTGACCTCCAAAACTGTGTCTCAGATTTCCAAAAACATCAATAGAACAAATTTTATACCCAATTGAATTAAGTGGTCTCTAATGAATTGATGTTGCAAATTTCTTTGAAGATTTATGAGAGAATGAAATACAATAGGAAAAATCTGAGACACAGTTTTGGAGGTCAAACTGTGTTGTGCAAGAATCTATAATTTTTTTTACGATGCTATGAAGAACAAAGAAGCTAAATTCATTCAAGTATGGACATCACAGAATGACAACTAATTACATAACAATTAATTATGTAATAATTATGTCATAATGAAATTATCACAATTTGAAAGATTAATCATTTTTCTTTCTTTTGTTACCTCATTATAAAATTTAAAGAAAGATGAGTGGAATTACATCAGTTTAAAGATGTCTGATTGGGGATGAAAAATCTTTGTATTGTGCTACCTTAAATAGTAATGTTGATCTTATTAGACTATTTAAATACACAGTAAAACATTATATAACTTACCTGTATGAATATTTGTGTGATGCAAGATGTATGAGAAATGTTTTTGAGAAACACTTTTTAAAGAATAATATTCTGGTACAAGAAACCGAAGGTATCATAACATTTAATTTCTGATTATTGTGCTGATTATATATGTGATTATACTTAAAACCATTGCCTTGTGATATTTGTGTGTAATATGTAATATATCTGTTGTATATATATGTTGAAGAATTGAATAAAGATAAAAAAAAAAAATCATTTGTGAAAGTGCACTTCACACCCGATGATAATTTTTAGAATGAAAACATTGAACATTTTCTACTTACAATACATATTACTTGCTACTTGGTTAATAACAGTTTAACTATTATTTATTATATTTCTGTACTATATAACCTGTGAAATTCATAAAGTATATATATTTTATATGTTATATGAAATAGCCTGTTATTTATATATGTTGTATTGCTATTTCAGACTTGTTTTTATCTACTGGTACAATAAAGCATCATAACCCCTAGCTCTCGTTAGTTGTTATTCAATGCACAGAAAATGATTTATTCAAATTAAAAACATGTCAAAAGTTAACAAGGGGGAGTAAACGAAATATAAGTTAAACACAATCACACATCACCAATGTAGAAAAATTGAAACAATGACAAGCATCAATGAAAATTGTTTTTCATGCACTATTCGTTTCTCCTCCATTAATTTTAACATAAGTCGAATGAATCAAAGACGATCAATGTCATGGCCAAAAAAAATTAAAATATCGAACGATAAAACTTACAATTGCGTTAATAGAACCTCACCAACAAGTCGAAGGACCAGCATCCATCTACCCTAGTTACACACGTTGTATATTTAGTGTCTAAATAAATCTGTGAAAAAACAAATACGATAAAAAAAAACAACATCAAAGCAATATGGATCTGCATTTTTTTCTTTAAGTCGTCACAAAATTGATTAACCATCGTCACTAACATGAACATTGTATAATTATCTATTATGATGCAATGAATATAATTATCTATTATGATGCAATAAATTCGTCAACTGCGTAATAGTGGTTAGTGGTTAGTGGTATAGAACTTCTATAAAACTTCGATAATACGCGTGTTAGAATTTTAACCCAAAGATGAAGAACTTGAGTTTCTCTCACTTCATACGATACCTTAAATACACGAGTGTCTCTACAAATTAAACAACGTGATATTGCTGTGTCTTACAATGCGTCAAGACACATCTCTCTAAGTAAATAATAATTGTATTGTTTATAAGTGCCGGGCTTCACAGTAATGGTGAAACTTCATTGTCTTGGAGCGGTGTGAATCAGATGTGAATATTAAAACACTTCAAAGATCTGTAAAACTACATACAGGTCAATTGTATCTTGTTACAGTATTAAAGCAATTGAACATTCTATCCATAACTCAAATATGCCTTACTCTAAACTAAGAGACAACTAAATGGCTAACTTCGTTTCAAAGAAATTATTGGTTACACAGATTACCGTCTCTTGTCTTAGGAAGGGGTAAAATATTCCTCTCTTCCGAACAGAATATTCTCTGATACTGATTCAATCATAATGCTTTATTTCTAAATTGACAACGGAGGTGGTGCTTTTCAACAAGCAATTCAACGGGAACATTCTGTGCTCCTCTTCTTGTCGATTTATCCTTTTGCAGACTTCATATAGGAGATTCACAGAAAGAATGAAAACTAGCTTTAACCTTTAACATCAGGTTCCGTTATATAGACAAATTCCTCCCACCTAATAATCTAACCTGACAATATCAAAGCTATCAACCAATGGAACATGTAGCCAAAATAATTTTATCCAATGTGACATACCGAACTAGCCTGATCATCACCCGTGAACAACACGACTTCTGTGGAACAGGATCTGTCTACAATTTAAGAACATCTTACATCACCCCTTGGTTTTGGATGGGTTGTATTGCTCAGTCAATGTTGTGTTTGTGTATTAATGTTTGTCTTTTCTTTTTTTGCTATTAATTCTAGTATGTCTGTGACTTATTTGTTTCATTATCCCTTTGTAATCGTTCGCCTCTTTCATTTTGTATAGTACCTTCTCAATAGTACACATTCCATCCTTCCATACCAGATTTGTCAATGATACTATTAAACTTCTTAAATTAGAAATTTTCAATTAAAAATATTAATATAAGTATTAAAGATCTCGGAAGTATAACGCAAAGTAAATCTAATTAGTCTTGGACATAGTAAAAGTTTATAAGGAATCTGGTGTCCACACAGTCAGACAAATTGTGTTGGCTTTCGTTTTTTTATGGACATAAACATGAATGAAATTCCTATTTTCATTCATCGTTTTGAATATTGTACCTACATATAATCCTCATGAATTTTATAACAATGAGAATTATTGCTCTATTGTTCCTACTCACTATTCATTTGTTATGAAGTTTTTACAAAAAAATAGAATTTCATTTAAATAAAAAAATTTACAATGAAAATCACTTGAACTAAATTTCCAGGTTAATTGGTACTTCATAATAACCAAGTTCTTTTAAAAGAAAAAAAAACCAAATGGTTTTTCATTTATCGTCTGTCTTTCATACAAGTAAAATACTTAATTTGACATGTTTTTTCGTATGATTTCGAATGACATGACGTCAATTTTGGGTAAATTTATACAATAAAGAGAGCAAACATGCAGTAGGAGGTAAACATACACCGTACCAACAGCACATTACAAACTATTGCACAAATCTAGAGTTTAGTTGTTAAGCGGTTCATTTGTTTTCAAATAACCACAAATACTAAGGTTCGTGTATCAATGATATGATTGGTAAATTTAGAAAAGGTTCAAATTGATTAAACCATAACTGTGATAATGTCTTTCGTAGATATATATTGGTGAAAGAATAATGTTTTCTTTGTACTTAGAAGCAATGTTATGTTTGTAAGTTGTTTTTTTTTCATGATAATCTTGATATTTTGAGTGTCAATATATCACATTTTGCTTCATTACATATATTTTGTTTTCACTTTCTAAAATGCTAATTATTCAATTTTATATATCTGTTTTAATGCTCTGATCCAGTTCTTCTTTCTATCAAATTTTAGTATCCATGTTTTTTTTTATAATGTGATATCAACAAAATTTCATAGATACTATAATACGCCTCCAGACGAACTTGATGATACACAATATCGTTCAATATACTTTGTCATAAATAGGAGTGTACATATAATTGTTTGAAGAAAACTACTCAGGTAACGCAATGTATTAAAGTGTCAAAAACGATAACAATTAAAATCTTGAAAAGAGCCCTTCAATTTTTGGTTTCATGTGAAGTGTTTTGTAGAATGTTATAATAGATGTAGGAAGATGTGGTGTGAGTGCCAATGAGACAACCTTCCATCCAAATAACAATTTTAAAAAAAATAAAGCATTATAGGTCAATGTACGGTTTCAACAAGGAGCCTTGGCTCACATCGAACAACAAGCTATAAAGGGCCCCAAAATTAATAGTGTAAAACCATTCAAACGGGAAAACCAACGGTCTAATCTATATAAAAAACGAGAAACGAGAAACACGTATAGATTACTTAAACAAACGACAACTACTGTACATCAGATTCTTTTTATAAGTCTTTTTGCCCTTTAATTTTTATTTTCGTCTGTTTTCAACGACTTATGAGTTTTGAATGTCACTATGATATTTTCTCCCTGATTTTTAGTTTTTACGTGGAATGAATTAAGCAATGTTATGTTTGTACGTTTCTTGATAATCTTGATATTTTGAGTGTCAATATATCACATTTTGCTTCATTACATATATTTTGTTTTCACTTTCTAAAATGCTAATTATTCAATTTCATATATCTGTTTTAATGCTCTGATCCAGTTCTTCTTTCTATCAAATTTTAGTATCCATGTTTTTTTTTATAATGTGATATCAACAAAATTTCATAGATACTATAATACGCCTCTAAACGAACTTGACGATACACAATATATCCTCTATAATCTATATTAAAAAACGAGAAACGAGAAACGAGAAACACGTATAGATTACTTAAACAAACGACAACTACTGTACATCAAATTCTTTTTATAAGTATTTTTGCCCTTTATTTTTAATTTTCGTCTGTTTTCAACGACTTATGAGTTTTGAATGTCACTATGATATTTTCTCCCTGATTTTTAGTTTTTACGTGGAATGAAGCATCATTGATTGATGACAAATACACACGGGTTGGTTTATAACTCCATTTGTCATCAAATTGTTTCTCTTATTCTTTGAGCTATAGTTTTAATTACCCTCGTTATCACCAATATATATAATGTTGATATAATAATATCTATTGGTATAAACTTAATAAACCATTCGAACGTTTAGGAAAAGCCAAATGTAAACGTGCCGTTTTCGTAACATCTAATATTCATTTTTGTAATTACTCATCACAAGAAATTTCGTTTGTTGCAATTTGACAAAAGTCCATAAAAAGCAAATTACACGGATGATTGACATTGGAGATGGGATACATGGTCGTATTCGTTCGAAGCAACACGTATATGCAGGTAATCTATTTCCCAAAGCACTGGCTATTTTTGTGGCCTAAATTTAAAAACAGCCATACCGGCCGCTTAGCATATAAAACAAATCTAATGTATTTTTCTCCTTGCAAGATATATGTTGTTTTATTACTGCATCAAATTAGTCTCTATACATATTTTAAAACATCAGAATTTGCTCTGGCGAATGAACATGATCAACTGTAGACGACATCATATGAGGAAGTTGGAACATGGATTAAGTATACTAGTATCTAGCAATGGTTCGACTAAACATTTACTGTTTTGAATCAAAATGAATAATACCCATGCATTCAAGTAACAAATTAAATGTTCATGAGGTCACTTGCAAGTTTGTAATCATGGTCAGCAAAACAAAATCTGCGTGGTATAAGTATGGTTTGGAATGTAGTGCGCATTGCTCGTTATTATGTTTTATTCTTTTAAATGGTACATTAGTGACAAACTTGTATGGCACTGGCTCGATACCGCTATAGGTAAACTGTAATCAGCTCATACAAATCTGTCTTAAATTGCTCGTATATAAATTTATAAACCATTTAAGAACTAAGTTTCAATTCCCTGAAGGAAAGTTGACTTTAGATGGATTTTTTTCATTTATTTGTGTGTGTCCATTTTTGTTATGAACCTGTTCACCTCTGTCTATTCTTAAACATCCATGGCTTTCTTTGACTGTTTATGATGAGAGCTAATCAAGAACAGCACTTCGTTCGCATGAAATTATCACAATGTTTATTTTATTTAGAAATGTTATTTGATACTCAACCCTTTTGTTTCTGCAATCCTTAATCACCACTCTCCGAAAACAAAATCGAGCAAGGTATTTAACAAAGATGATAAATTGCTGATTTGTAATTGTGAGTTGTCACTTTATCTACCTTAATCTATGCATAACATTGGAAGCCATTGTACGTTATATATTATTAATTTTATATTTTCAATTCTTTAAGGCAATTCTCAAAGTAAAATCGAAAAAAAGAACAGATGTACACATCTGTCGAAAGAATGCCCTAAATTTAAAACATACATGCATGAGAATGAAAGATACATTCTGAAGTCCAACATGTCCAATGAAGAATGTAAACACCAAGACCTCAATATTTTAAACGAAATCACATAAAGGAAAAGTCAATTGCCAAGAACACTTACTGTGTCTTTTATGTTTTAATATAGAATTGTGTATGATTATTATGTAAATGTATATATTTGTCTGTTATAAAAGCTCAGAAAGCATATGTTTATTTGTTATATAACATGCCGACTATAAATAAAGCTTTGAATTGAATTTAATATATCTGGAGGGAAACTAAACGACAGAGGGACGTAGAGATAGCATAATATTTGAACTTCAATCAGAGTGTGGGAATAAAAAGCGGGAAACCCATGGTTGTATTTTTTTTCAATTTCTGGAAACCTTTGCTATTAAGTCTCTACATGATCAGAAAGTAAAATTCCAATTAAAGAGATGTATTTAACGCTGTGATTCAAGAGGCGTATATCTATTAATAATAACTCCAACGTGCTTAAATGTGATATGTGCGTGCATGCTATGACAAATTGAATTTCTAAATAATGTAAAGGGAAATTTTATAACATAAACATTTCATAATGTAAAAACCGTACAAGGATTACGTGTTAAGGATTACAATATCAGGCGCCAGGAAATTGTGGTATATGTTAAGTTTCTGATAAGGAATAACTTAAATTCATAACACATTTAACACACAACTAATAGAAATGTGCGTTCTTTCTCACTAATGATACACTCACTATATTTTTCGGTAAACTTGAAGCTGGTGGATTGGGGAATTTAATAATACATACCACAATACTTTATGCTTGAATGAAGATTTGATGCAACTGGCATGGGTAAAAACAATGAAATGTCACCATATTATTTTCAACAATGAGTGAAATACCTTCTGTATACTAGATCACAACATTACAAAATGTTATATGATTCACACCAGAAAAAAACGATGGCCTGATTTATAACAATGAACAAATGACAAACAAATATGACAGACAGCAAACCAAACAACAGCCTCCTGATAAATATGACAGACATAAATATAGTGTTGTAGCTTAAACATGGTTTTGGTTGCCCTAAAACTATGAATATGACATTTGAGTTGGTTGGCCGTTATGGAATAACCGTTTCACAAATGATATCGGATATGTTCCTCACGTCGTAACTACAATCCCATTCCCTTTCATGAATGTGACCTACCGAATTAGACTATTTACCGGATTTGTAATCACATAAGCAACACGACGGGTGCCACATGTGGAGCAGGATCTGCTTACCCTTCCGGAGCACCTGAGATCACCCCTAGTTTTTAGTGGGGTTCGTGTTGTTTATTCTTTAGTTTTCTATGTTGTGTCATGTGTTCTATTGTTTTTCTGTTTGTTTTTTTCATTTTTAGCCATGGCGTTGTCAGTTTGTTTTAGATTTATGAGTTTGACTGTCCCTTTGGTATCTTTCGTCCCTCTTTTGTTGTCCTTTCGCATGATGTGTTTTGATATGATTAGGAACTTTCCGTTTCGAATTTTCTTCTGAGTACAGTATTTTTGCAATTTTACTTTCTACACTCTCAAAACAGAGGAAGTATTGTAAGAGCACATCATAAGTTGTATACAAGTTTGGACATTGGTTTACTCATCAGAATTTCCAACCTACATATACATAAACACAAAAGACACATAGTACCGACCTATAGGAACTCTAAGACACTAATTCAAAGCCGATTACCACTAATAAATAAATCACGTTCTAACAAAATGAAGTATCAATTAGTGCACATACAACGAATTCAATGTAAAGAAGTCTAGAAACTGTCTGAAACAAGAATAAACGTGTAAATGCCAAACTGTGAATATCCAATTCAATCATTGACCAAAATTACTATACTTTCAAAAAGATTGAAGGATTTCACCAGATAATGGCTCTTTTTGTAATCCTTAAGAGTGCTCAAAATAGCACCAGGTTAGCTCTACATTACTTATTTTATTTGATGAAAACATGTATCATATAAGCTTCATCTAGTGTGTTTACCTAATTCATTTGTAATTAAAATTCAACAAGGATAAAACTAAAAGCAATTTATTTCGTCACCTAGCTGATTATTTTATCTGGAATCTTTAGTTAAGAACAGAACATATTTTATATATCGTGCACTTCACTGAGGCGATTAACTCGAAATACCTTTCATCAATAAAAAGTTTCAATATAAACTCGTTAGCATGGAGCTGTATATTCAGGGATTACACAATTTATGGCAACAATATAATGAATCTATCATCTATCGTGTGCAAATGAACAAGTTTCAATGAAAATAAAGATAAACGGCATTGCATCGATGAAAGTATCAAATTTAAAAGAAAGACAATAACCACTTTATCTCATATTGAATGACACTTTACATAACAACAGATTACTTGCGATATACTGGATGTTTGGTTTTGGTTTATGACATAATTTTACAAGGAACTAATTGTTGTAATTTAATGATGTTTTTTTAAATTATTTATTGACTTTAAGAAAGGAATATTTGTTTGTCATAATTTATAATAAATACATACTAATCACCATATGGTTGTATTTATTGGATTAAGAGTTTTATTTTTAATCTGTATATGTTTTATTGCTCTATTTGTTCACTTCTGTTTACACATGCTCTTTTTCGGCTAACAAGTAGATTTGAAATTTAGCAATCAATGTGCAAGACATCACGTTTTACCAATAACTAATTACAGAATTCTACTAAGTGCCATTCGACCCGACTCAGAAAATAAATAACAATAAGACTGGAAAAAATATAATATAATGGGTAATATAATAACTACACAAAAGCCTTAAATGCATTGTCATTCATTAAAGTAGAAATTATATGAACTTTCAGCTACATAGTAATTGTACAACGCACTTCTTATAGATCTAACTTCCACTCACTTAATGGTATTTATATTCCTTAAATGTGTTCAAATGAGACTCAATGTTCCGTTTTGAGTTTATTGACTATATGAATATAACGTGATATCTTTGCTTCTGGACAGAGTGTAAATTGTTTTGGTCATCACATAACAAATTTAAAAACAATTATAAACATGCTTGTTATAAAACCGACCTTATGTGTC
This sequence comes from Mytilus edulis, assembly GCF_963676685.1. Classification (NCBI taxonomy): domain Eukaryota; kingdom Metazoa; phylum Mollusca; class Bivalvia; order Mytilida; family Mytilidae; genus Mytilus; species Mytilus edulis. The sequence continues at coordinate 65,279,940 of NC_092356.1, forward strand.
AGTTTAGTACAAAAGGTACAAAATAGAACCCATATTCATATAACATTATCACGTTTTCGTCCTCATCTGCAGGTAAATATTTTGGCACATGACATGAACTAAGAATCCATAAGTTTAGTCATGGATTTGTCAGTCTTCCTTTGACATATGATTAAAGATTGTAATGTGGATATCTTCTTACTTATTTCAACCTGTAATTATTGTTTCGAGGATTGATAATCTAGAATATATTTACTTGACAATTAATGTTGTCTACAGATTAATTATTATTATTATTATAAATGTACTGTACAAGGTTGAGTATCTGTTTTTTTTTTATAAGAAACGTTAACAGATGTTCGCCAACTTCATGAACAATCAGAATTAAATGGAAGTATTAACTTTAAAGGAACATTAACAAGTCATCAATGATTGACCCATAATATAAGACAGTAGCAATGATGTTTATAGTAAAGATCATTATAAGAATTAACATTTAATAGTTAACATGACGTCAATTGTTGTTTTCGAGTGAACGAAAACGTGTCTTGCGAGATGAAATCGGTATTGTATATTTCTAGCAGGAGCCCGCAAAAGCTCGTAATTGAAGTATAGATACAGTATGTTCATTAGCCAGAGTTTCGGTATTTATAGTTGTCCTGCTGGAAATTTATTTTTGTTACCTTAAAGATATAATTATAGTCGTCAGTTCCGACAATTAAAGTATTTTGCACTATCCTGTAGTATAAATTATCAAAACAGGTGTGTATATAAATATATGTTTACACAATTTGTATCTGGATTCACTAATCCTGTCTTAATTCAGTGTTTGGATTCCCTGAGGTACGTTCTCTACTTTGGTATATTCCAAATAGGTTTACGAGTTTTAAACATTGGTAAATTACATTTGTTTCTTATTCATGATTCTGACTTGCGAAATAGTTGTCTCGAGCTTGGTTAATGAAAGGGTTTCCAACAAACATATGAAATAACGTAAGTCCATCGGTGTTGTTGATTTGGTAAATGCAGAATAGGAAACAAATCTTTTGATTTGATAGTTGTTCGTGAAAAGAATGTTATCTGTGAATTTTTTTCTTATATAAAAGTATATCATCGATTTAGGTTTAAAAATGTATACATTCTTTTATGGTATCTGAGCAGACATGCTTGTTTTTCACTTAACAATTTGATATGATGTTAAAGCACATGTGGAACAGGATCTGTTTACCTTTCTGGATCACCCGCAATTTTAAGTAGGATTTGTGTTACTTAGTTTTTAGTTTTCTATGTTTTGTTATGCTAAATTTCTTTTGTATCCATGGTCTTGTCATTTTGTCTTCGACCTATGAGTTTGAATGTCTCTCATGCATTTTCGCGTCTTTTGTATATCTTTGAGAGTTTATAATTATTTCATTCTCAACGTTATTATATATAGAGCTAATCATATTGTATAGATCGTTGTCTATAACTTAATGAATACAATGTTAACCTCTGAATTACCTTTCTAACTATCGTGTTTGTGTTTTTATGATACTTTCTTATTGTTGTGTCCCCGACATCACCTTGAAGTCTCATATGCTTGTTACTAATTGGGATCAGCGTGTCATTCTTGATCAGCATTTGTTTAGGTCTTAATTTTATAAAGATCATTTGAATGTTATTTTGTATTTGCACATAGAATGTTGTGTAAACATATATATTTCTTGTGGATAGTTGTCTCATTGGCAATCATGCCACATCTTCTTTTCTTTTTATTTATTCCTGTTATATAACACAAATTATTCATTTATCTATTAGCACTTTGTGACAACTTGTGTAGTGTATACAATAAGTCCCCCGATTGCGTCGAAATTAGGCAATGTCTGCAAACGTCATTTTTTAATTTGATGTCATCAACAGAGATTGTGTACACGAAATTTTGATTTCAATTAAAATACAGTTAGCAATTGATAATACAAGACAATAACAATCAAAACCAAGGAGTAAATAAAGGTCTCGTAAAACCAAAGGACATTCACATTAACAGTTATGAATAATGAATAAGAAACAACACAAACTCCCCTAAAAACAGGGAGTGAAATCAGGCGCTCCGGAAGGGTAAGCGTTTCCTGCACCGTATACGGCACCCGTCATGTTATTTCTTTGTTCAGTCCGGTAATGATGGAAGGTTATTATGACTGCAGAGGAATATAAGATATGATTCTGACACACTTTTGTCATAATGTCCAATCAGCTCATGATGGCGACCGTTAAATTTCTTGAGTGCTGACCTTAATTTGATTGATTCATAGCCCTGTCTTAGCAACTTTTGAGAAAGCAGTATTCCTCGTTAAACAAAATCAACGTACTTTGAGCTAGCTCTAGAGTAAATAGAGATCTAGTATATAGTAAATTCTCATATTATTGTTACTTGCTTCGTTCATCGAGAGCAATTTCACATTCTTCCATATTCAAATTTTTGCAATTATTAAACAACAATGATGCTATGCTTTAGCAATATAAGCAGCAGATAAAGCTAGCCATAAAACCAGGTTTAAAGTAAAATAATAAAAACAAGGAAAAAACTCAAAACTCAAAATTCCAAATGAAATGTCGAAATCAAAGCTCACACATATCAAACGAATGAACGGCAATTGTCAAATTCATGACTAGCTACTTGGTACAGGCATTTTCTATGTCGCAAAAATGGGTGAATTAAACCTTGTTTTATAGCTAGCTTAATCTCACACTTCAATGGCAGCCGCCAATACAAACATTTTGTTGACAACCATGAGTGAACACAACAAACAGATATGAAAGGTAAAAATGTCACAATATGGGTATAGCAGTCAATTTTGGGTTATTATCTTCATCATTATAAAAAACAATCAATCCATCATTCTTTTCATAAAATGTCCAACACCAAATAAAGCTTAACGCAACGGTAGAATACCGCTGTTAAAAAGTCATTTATTCATTGAGAGAGAAAACAAATCCGGGTAGCAATTAAAACCGAAGGAAAGTACAAAAGAAAAAACAAGTACATAATAAGGCAGTTGTGTATCAAAAGGTCCGTTTTAAAGTATTTTGACGTTTGTCTTTGGTGTACTCCAGTGTTTCTGTTATTACGTTGTTTTCCTCTTGCAGTTGATGTGTTTTCCTCGGTTAAAGTTTGTAACACGGATTTGTTTTCTGCTTGTCGATTTATGACTTTTAAACGTCGGTATTATATTGTTTCCTTTCTTTATTAAAAAATGCAAAACAACGGGTTTTTTTAAATGAGTTTGCTGTCATCGTAGTATAAATGCATGTAACAGTAGATGTATGGGACAGCAACATATCTGAATTATACGTTCGACGTTACCTCAAGTATTGTTTATTCAAAACAATATTGTGGGTGCACCTAAATTTTAGTCAGCTATTTTCATTTTTATGACAGATTGAAAGATTTAGTCAGATTATGTTTATGTCTAGATATAGAAAAGATTTTTTTTTATATTTGAATAGGCTTTAGAGAGCTAGCGCTAAAGATAGTAGTCACATTATGCAAACGGGTAAAACATCAGTGGTCAATAATTTACAACATATTAAGGTATTTCATTTTGTCATTTTGTCTTAAATGCCATCCTTCTGTTGTTAGCGTGTTGTTAGATGATATCGTTCATGGTAACTTACGAACTCAGTCATCTCATTATAACTATATTAGAGTGCCAAGATGTTAAAGATTGATATTTATTTTCTTAGAAGAATAATCAATCATAATAAATATATTTCTATATTTTAAGCATTTTAAACATCTTTATTCTATTTTAGTCTATAAGATCGATGTTCTCTTATTCAATCATGTTCCCCTAGGTTTATTATTCACCTTACTATGTTATTTCTCTATTCCTGTTATTTTGAACACAAGGAGTCATCTTTTATAACAAAAACAAAACAGTTTTTTTTTAACAAAAACTAAAATGTCACCACGCCCTTATCTTGAACGTGATTTTGTTGTTGTTTACCACATATAAACGTCGCAGTGTTAGAGTTAAAAAAAATATATGTAAATTTACATTTTTTACATCGATTTTCAGTAAATCAATGTCAAATATTGCACGGAAGACATAGAATATAAAAGGAAATGTTTTGAGTTTAAATCCCTGGAGATTATTTAATATGTGATTGTCAAATGCATTGGTTACAAATTATGTGCACGACAATCCAATTGTGTATTCCTAAAAGAAGAAATATTGTTTGATTGCTAGTTAGGTAATCAGGCTATTTACATATCGACGTTTTGCCAATGGATCTTTGCGATTCTAACTCATTTTAACTGTTAGATAAAACAATCCCCCCTTGAAGAAGAAAGGTGAACGCCATTAAACATAACATAAGCATTAACAAAACTCTAATGTATATTAAAGCAGGGAATAAAAAAACCTGCCAATTCTTCATGAATTTTTTGAAAGAAATTCGAGGGTCAACGTAAATGGTGATCCGTGTTTTTGCATGTCAATCTACGTTGTGTATTGAACTCAGAAAGAGTTTTGATAAGTTATTTTGACCTTATACTCGTAAAAATAATATAAAATGAAATCTGTCACAAGGCATTTATTTAAGGGGAAAATCAACATGACTATTAAAATGTAAATAAACAGTACATGGGCAAATGATATGCATACATTATGAAAATATTACTTGCCATATGTGGAGCAGGACCTTCTTTGTGTTATCTTTTGCAGCAATGGGGAAAATAGAAATTCAGTTAAATGTCTAAATAAAAGTATTCCTTCTTCAATGAAGCATTACTTGACAGTAATCCCAAGCAACGTCTCAAATGCATTTTCTTTACAAATTTTCGAATTAAAGATAACCTGACTTCTATAACAAGGCGTTCTAAATTCTAATTGTAAAGAAATCGTAGATGACTAAAAAATAATACGACTCAAATCTATATTAAATCGACCATCCGGTAATAAAAAGCCTTAAATAGTTATTTTTATTTCATATCACAAATTTTGTTTTATGAAGTGGTGATATGGGAGAGCAAAATCACCTTTTTCAAATATAAAGTCACTTGTTACGCAACCATTTCATATATGCTTGATCGGGTATAATTTATTAGGTATTGCAAGTCCAATATCACTTCTAGAACGAAGAATCACATAAAATTCTTACACAATTACAATGAACGATACTTCAGTTAACATATTTGCTTATTGACGAATGTGCTAAAAAAGGCAATGTATTTTCTACAAAATAAAAATTATGATCTTTAATAAAGCGAACATATTGCATTTTGTTTGATTTCATCATC